>NC_044306.2:159730831-160042782 GCF_007474595.2 Lynx canadensis
TATAATTCAAATGTAAGTTTTATACAAACATGCGCTGGCCTTACTAACTTCACCCTATGAAAACTCCCCTTCTCTTCTCCCATTGTCTCTACCTCCCCTCCCCTCAAAATACTGTATCGCTGTAATCTCCAAGTTCCCTTGTAGTTTTCAAGTTTTGAGTTATTTTCAGTTGCTCTCTTCACTCTTTCCACACAGCCTCCCACAAATACTGAAATTATGTCATTTTAATCTACCATTTCCTCTCCACTCCCACAGCCACCCAGCCCAGGGTCCTCATCAGCCCACATCTGAGTGGCAGTGATGGTTTCTGAGCGGGTTTCTCCGCCTCCAGTCTCTTTTCATCAGATCCCACCTACTCACAGATGCTCTAATGATTTTCCTCTAACTTCATTTTCTTCAGGTCCTTTGCCTGCTCAGCAGTCTCCAGTGCTTTAGTGTCACTTATTATGCACACCCCAAGCCCTCCCTGGCTTTCAGGGCTTTCCACTAATATTATACCCCCAGGATCCCATCCCACCTTCATTTCTCATTACCTCTCACTGCAGCCTCTCTGCTCTGACCAGCACCAGCTGTCTGCCATCTCACATAAGCCAGATGCTCATTTTCATCTCTGTATCTTTCCTCATGCAACCCCCACCCACCCACTGACCTACAAATTCATTTCCCCTCTTTCCATCAATATCTTGCTTCTCTTCAAAATTTGGCCCATCACTCATCTCTTCAGAAATTCCTCCTTACTTAACTGCAACCAAACATGGGATTCCTTCTGTCCTTTATCCCCTCAAAACAGAGCAAACCTCTAGAGTTGTTGAGGATGGGGACTTGGAGACAGAAAGAGATTCAGGGCAATGCATGTTGTTTAGGTGACAAAGGCACAAATAGTTTGATCTAAATTCATAACAAAGAAAATGTCTTGCAAATAAAGTGATCAAAGGTCCAAACAAACAAAGCATTATTTATTTTTAATGTATGTTTGTTTGTTTGTTTGTTTGTTTGTTTGTTTGTTTAGAGAGAAAGAGCATTAGGGAAGAATGGCGGGGGAGAGAAAATCCCAAGCAGACTCCGCACTGTCAGTGCACAGCCCAATCCAGGACTTGAACTCACAAACCATGAGATCATGGCCTGAGTCAAAATCAAGAGTCAGATGTTTAATTGACTGAGCTACCCAGATGCCTCTGAACAAAGCACTCTTACTCATGAAGGCTTTTATAAGGGAAATATCCATTTATAATAACAATACTTACCATGCATTAAGGGCTTTATTTTACTTCTGCCGAGGACCTTATGTACACACCCAACTCCTTTAATTTTTATTACAAACAAGATAAGCATTGTCACAGTCGTGTTACAGAGAAGAAAACTGATGGTCAGAGAAGCAAAATAACTTGCCTGAGGCCACACTGCTAGTAATAAAGGCAGAATTTGAGCCCAGGTTTGTCCTAACTACAAAATCTATTGTCTTAACTACATAAGCTACTGCCACAAATTCCTAACAGCATTCATATCATTCTGTTCTGACAGTTCTTGGGGAAAAAAAATCACACCTGAGCTGACTGATTTCACTTTTTCAATTACTGCTTTTTTTCACTTTTTCAATACTGCCCACATTTTCCCCTCTCTTCCCATACAATTCCTTCTCTTTCTTCTACACCAACAATGTCCTAGTAAACCTGCCCCTTACAGCAACTAGAAAATTGGAGCCATAACACACAAATCCCTCCTATTCCGACAAGTCATCTTAAAAACTGATTGAATTTGAATGATATTTTTCTTTTTTTCTTTTACAGTGTCTTTCCCCATGAAAGTTCAATACATCGGACCAATCCATTGGTGCCTTGGTACCAATATCCTCTTTTCTACCTTTTTTTTTTTCATGTTTGTTTATTTTGAGAGAGGAGAGTGAGTGCACAGGAGAAGGGCAGAGAGGGAAAGAGAGAATCCCAAGCAGGCTCCATGCTGTCATGAGGGGCTGACACCAACCATGAGATCATGTTCTGAGCTGAAATCAAGAGTTGGAAACTTAACCCACTGAGCCATCCAGGTGCCCTGACCTTTATCTATCATTTATCCTCCAACCTTCTGCATCATTAATCTTTTTCTTTCTACCATACCCATTCCCATTATTTCTAAATATGCTATTGCAGCAGCCATAATTTTAAAAGTAAATAATATAGAATAAATATTTTTCAATTCCCATAACCCTATATGTTGGTTTAGATATGGCCTCATTTCCTTGCTCCTCTCCACAGTCAAACTCCTCAAATGCATTGTTTTCACAGCATTCCCTACTTCCTTACCTCCTACTTGTCATGAATTCCTCTAAATACTGGTTTTTTCCTCTTTCCACAGGAACTGTTCCAATCAAATCTCTAAACATCTCTGTGGAGGTCAAATCCATGTTGCCAAGTTCAGTGGGAATGTTCCTTCTTTATCTCACTTGACTTCATGGAAGCTTACAAGTTTCACCACTCTTTTCTGAAAATACTCTTTTCTAAACCTCGGTGATATCACTGATTGTCCACCCATCTCTACTGCTCATTCTCAGTTTCCGTGGCCGACCTGTGCTTTCTTCTACCTAAATTTTGAAGTCCTTAGGAGCATGCCTTGTGCTACTTTCTTCTCTCTGTGTTCTCCCTAAGTAAGGTCATTAAAATTATTATGTCTATGGTTCTAAAATTTATGTCACTTGCCCAGACCTCTCCTTTGCATCTTGTTTATATATGCAAAGGAGAACTTTTTTTCCTTCTAAAACTTGTTTTCACACACACTCACACACACACACACCAAACCCATTCTTTCCTATCTCAGTAAAAGGCCTAAACATCTCTCAACTACTCAAACAAAACCTCACCCTTGGATTGGACTCATCAGGACTCACGTTTGGTTCTACTCTCTCCCTCAACCCTTCATATCCAATTCAAAAGGCTTGCGTACTCTATTGCATACTCTATTGTGGGAGAGGCCCCAATCACCTCTTTCCTGGGCCACAATAAATATCCTAAAATAGTTCCATTTCCATTCTTCTCCCTCTCCAATCCATTCTCCACTTATTTATCAGAAGGAGCTTCATAAGACATAAATCAGAATAATCTTATTTTCTTGCTTAAAACTCATTGATAGCTTCTCATTGTCTGTAGCTTGAAATCCAAAATATGTCCACATTCTGTGTTAGAAACAGACAAACTTGGGGCACCTGGGTGGTTCAGTCATTTAAGCATCTGACTTCAGCCCAGGTCATGATCTTGCAGTTCATGAGTTTGAGCCCCATGTCAGGCTCTGTGCTGACAGCTCAGAGCCTGGAGCCTGCTTTGGAATCTGTGACTTCCTCTCTCTCTGCCCCTCCCCCACTCATGCTCTGTCTCTCTCTCTCAAAAAAAAAACAAATAAACGTTAAAAAAAAAAACAGAAACAAACTTTTCTGTAAAGAGCCAATTGCTAAATATTATAGGCTTTTTGGTCTATATGGTCTCATTTAAACTATTCAACTCAGCCACTGTAGCATGAAAGCAACCATAAACAATATGTAAAGGATTGAGCATGATTGTGTTTCAATAAAACTTTATTTGTGAGAAACTAGAAGAATTTTGCTAAATTTAGCCAAACTTGGCCCATGGGCAGTAATTTGTCAACCACTGTCTATATGGTCCTGCATGAATCATATCTCTGTGTCCTCCTGTAACCACATTTGTACCATTCTCTCCCTCAGTCATGTTGTCTTGGGCAATACTGGTCTTCAATTCCAAAACTGAATTCCAAAATGCCCATGCATATGCAATCCTTATAGCCTGGAATTCTCTGTTGACCCTTATCTTTCACTTAACTATTAGTTTCATCTCACTTGCCACTTCTGAAAGAGGATTTTCCTGATCACCCTGCACGAAATAAGGACACTACCCTACTATCATTATTTTCTATTCTCAAGGCTTTACTTCTTTCTCTCATAAAAATTATCCAGTAAAAATCATTATACTTATCTCTTTACTTATTTTTGTCTGTTTTTTTCCTACCAGAATGCAGATTCTATAAAGACAAGTATCCATGTACATATGATCATCATTTT
The DNA here is from genome assembly GCF_007474595.2 of Lynx canadensis. Classification (NCBI taxonomy): domain Eukaryota; kingdom Metazoa; phylum Chordata; class Mammalia; order Carnivora; family Felidae; genus Lynx; species Lynx canadensis. The sequence continues at coordinate 159,734,892 of NC_044306.2, forward strand.
ATTCTCTTTGGTTAGCCCTGTGCCTATCTAACATATTGCAGCTATTGTTCAATAAATATTTCTTGAAAGGAAAAATGAAAAGAATCAAACACAGCTATGTCCACCCAGTCACATAAAATAAGAATTGATTAAAACATTGGTCTGAAATTTTTTTATGACTATATACATTTCAAGGTAAGAAAAGAAAATAGTATACTCCCCCCCCCAGTATATGTGCATGCTTCTTTATAAATAATACATACACTGTCGTATAAATATATTATGGTATAAAACATCCACCAAAATATCATTAAAGTAACATCAGCTATGAGAAAGAAAGAAGGAAAGAAAGAAAGAAAGAAAGAAAGAAGAAAGAAAATGGAAAGAAAAGTTTGTTTCTTCCTCATATATATCAAAAGATATATTCCTTATCTGTGACAACTCTATTACAAATGGCTCCACAATCTTTAACACATGGCTTTTGAAGTCACCATGCTTATATCATCCATCAAATCAGCAGAAGGGAAAGAGCATTTATGAGAACAATGTAGGTTTTTATGGGTCAGGCCTAGAAGTCGAATACATCACTCAGGTCACATACTATTAACTGGAAATCAGTCATATAGATGCACCTAACTGCAAGGGAGTTTGTGAAATGTAATCTACCTGTGTGCCAGGAAAAAAAAAAATTAATGATTTTGATGACCAGCTAACCTATGTCTGCCATATTCATGTTAATGGAACTTCTACTTTCTTCTTCTATATCTTCATCTGGTTTAATCACTGGAGGAACCAAACAGCCCACTTTGGAAATCACTAGATTAGAAGATTATATGACCATTGTAACATTAACATTTCTAAATGGTCTTTTAACTGACAGACAATGTTCACTAGTAAGGAAGAACTAAAGTTATACTTAGACAGATGGCAATTCCTTCTGATTGTCTACCAGCCAAAATAAGAAACTGGAGCAACAGTACTACGTTGCCTTACTCTCAGGATATTGTTCTCAGCCTGAAGCCACATCATTCAAGGTCAATGAGTGCTTGAATGAATTCCACACTTTCAACAACAATTGAACTCCCTCCCAGAAATTATTACTAATATGGGTGCCATTTTGCTTAGCAGTCTTGAAAACAGAAATAAATGATAATAATATTTGAATCAAAGAGGTGACCACATTCTTATTGGAAAAGATCTCTTAAAACTTTTTTTTTTTTTTTTTACTAAAAAGAGATCATCAGAAACATTGCATTGTCAAATTTAGTTCTTTCACACATCATAATGGTATCAACTTTTTTCCATCTCCTGTCAGCAATGTGTCTGCTATGGAATGTTTTTGTCCCCTCAAAATTCATATGCTGAAGCTTCAAGTCCCAGTGTGATGGTATTTGAAGGTAGAGCCTTTAGGAGTAATTAGGTCATAAGGACTCCACCCTAGTGAATAGGATTAGTATACTTATAAGAAAAGGCATAAGTAAGAGAGTTAATATCTTTCTCCACCATGTGAGGATACAGCTTGAAGTCAGCCCTCTGCAAAGGAGCTCTCAGTAAGAACTGAATCAGCTGGGATCTTGATCTTGGATCTTCCAGCCTCCAGAACTGTGAGAAATAAATGTCTGTCATTTAAGACACCCAGTCTATGGTATTGTCATAGAAGACCAAGCCAACTAAAACATCTTCCCTCCTCAATATCATTCATGATTCCTATAGACTATCACTTGGATATTTTTCATTACTGGGCCAGTATAATTCCTTTAATTTCAGGTATCCCAGATTTCAGCTCTGGGCCTACAACGTGTCTTTGGCTTCTATTTCCGTGCAAGCATACTATTTGTGCTGTACTTTATATTAATAGGTATTGTAAAATTTAGTACTTTCTCAAGCTTCTGTAAGAAAGATACCCACAGCAAGTATTTATGGGGAATCCCAAGTATCGGCCACATCATGCAACACACTGCCTTCAGAGAGCTTACATATTTTCATCTTACTATATTACTCTTCTCCCTCACTATCTCTCTTCCGGAAGCAAGGGAAATTATTCTCCTTATCTCTTTCCTCAAAAATTAAGGACAATTTTTTTTATTTTATTTATACGTGCCCTTGAGGTGTCACTATAAACTGCAACTGCTTTATCAAAGTACTTCTTTCAGACAGTGCTTGCTCCAAGAGAAATTCTGACAAACAGATGTTCTTCAAATCCTTATATGTTAATGAAAAACATTCAGGTTTTCATTTTATCCTTATGATTTGGACTTCTCTATAACACTGAACAAGAGAAAACTACTTCCAGTTATGCTTATTAATAAAGCAATAGGTTTCAAAAATTCAAAAATTTTGACCACTGTGAGCATGGGCAGGGATTGACAGTTCTCTAACAAAATGTAGTTGTTAGAGATTAAAAATACATTCTTAAGGATGTTTTTAAATGGCTACCTAATGAGAGTCTGAGAAATTGCATTTTTTTAATGTCAGAGGTAAATTTAGTATTTTTGAAATAGTGTGATATTTGTGGCACAGAAAGAGAGATTCAAAGTTTAGGAAGTGATTCTAAACTTCATGGGAATTTGGCTTTCTTAATAAAATGGCTTCAATATTGTTAGAGAAGACTAGTTCAACTATTCCAGAAGAAAGTGCCTTTCAAGTGTCTGGTGGAATATTATAGCCCGCTATTAAGAAAGGTTACACTGCTTATTTACACTCTAGTGATTATATCTTTAAAGATAAAGCACTAATCAATTAGTATTAAAGATTTATGAAGGGACAAGTTAATAATTTTCCACTCAATTCCTTCCTACTAATTAAAGATTTTTCACCATTAATCTTTGTCCTTTAGTATTTAATCTGAAGTAATGTTTGTCCTTTAGCTTTAGAATTAATTTTAAATAACATCTTTAATTTTGATATAGAGAACTATTTCACAATTGCCTTTCAGATTAAATTAAGAAATCTCTAAAACTCTTCTATTTAATTTTACATATAAAATATCATTTGCATTAATCTGCTGATTTTAAATTATACATTTGGCTCACAATATCTAATTAATTTGGCAAGAGAATTATGGAAATAATAAAATTACATCCAAATTTCAAGGAACACTTCATTTTTAAATGCCTAATTAAATGTATCTTTGTAATAAAAGAAATCATTCTGAAGAAATGTAATAGTATTTTAATTCCTGAGTAATAGGTATGCTGAATATTAATTTGCCCTATATTTGGCATCTACAGGAGACAAAAGCTTCTCCTCAATGCCAAAAGCAAGCAGTACATTCACACAATCTGAGACAGAAAATAAAATCAAAGTTGTTTGGCAAAGGGAGAACTTAAAAAACTGAGTGCTTCATTTAAAAAAAAAACCTAACTGGCAGATGATTATTTTTAGGGTTTTTTTTTTTTGTTTTTTGTTTTTTTTTTTTTTTTTGCATTTCAGTCAAGAGACTAGTGAAGAGCAGTGATATTTAAGTTCAGCATTTTAGTTACTTGTTTCTTCATTTATTTATTTTGTGATTCTGCTTCCTCCTGACGAGTGCTGCTTCTGACTCACCTCAAGAATAGCCCAAAACAGAGAGGGAGGCAAACCATAAGAGACTCTTAAATACAGAGAACAAACTGAGGGCTGATGTAGGGAGTGAGGGGGTGGGGAAAATGGGTGACAGGCATTGACGAAGGCACTCGGGATGAGCACTGGGTGTTGTATGTAAGCGATGAATCATGGCAATCTACTCCTGAAGCCAAGACTACTCTGTATACACTGTATGTTAGCTAACTTGACAATAAATTATTAAAAAAAAAATAGCCCAAAACGTTCTAACTCATGCATTAGCAATGAAGTTGGATAAAGAAGAAAAGTCATTCTGTCATTCTGCTTCTTTTCAAGACTGTTTCCAGCTCTCCTGCCTGCTTTTTCCCATTCTTATTTCAAACACTAAGATCAACTTATACCCTAATTTCTCCAGTGAGTGGCCTATAATTATCCATTTTCTTCTTTCTCTAATTATGTTATACTTTACTCCCCAATTTTCTATTAAAGTCAATTCAAAATCATCTCATTTCCCTTCTTTCTATTTTTCAAGCTCAATGGCATTCAAAAACTATGCCAACTATATACCCCATGCCACAAGAATAAGACAAAATTTGACAAGTGTGATTTTTCTAAGCACAAACTAAATCTTTAAGAAATAGAAGTGTAATTCCAATACCAATGGGGTCAAAGTTAGATACTGCTAGATTAAGACTCTATGACATATCTGCATGTTAGTGAACATTATAATAATTCTAAAGGATATGACAATTATTAAAAGAAAAATCAATATATAAGTATATTATATAAATGCTCCCATTAACCTGTTAGATATTTGGAAATAACTTATCTAAAAATCATTATTCTTTGCAGTATTTTGTATTCAAGTATAAACAGCTTGTGACTCATGTTTAAAATTTCATCTTTCTTCAGAACAGTACAGTAACATTCAAAAACCTGAAGCAGAATCAAATCATGTCATTTAGAAAATATCTTCCTCTCTGTGCATTATCAGGGAACTACACTCCTCATACCTTGCCATGCCAGAGAAGGTCTGAGTACCACTGGTTAATATTAGGCTTCAGGCTCCTACAGTTTTCCAAGTAAATGAAAGGTCAATAATACCTGTTACTCACAGGCTCTAGGCAGACAGTTTTGCCTACCAATTCAGCATTGCCCATGGTATCACTGCTGTAGTTACAGTGACTATCCCAAAGGTACTTACAGCTCGTTCCCTATTCATTCTAGCATAATCCTCTCACTTGCTGACCATTAGCAGTGTAATTAATGGGCATTTTCTGATCGATGTACCCTTGCAGGTAAGTGTTATAATAAAGGGTGATTACAGTGAAGAATAATACAGTTGAAAATCAGTACCTAGTCGTCACCACTCATTGGCAGGGCCATAACAGAATCAGACAGTGAGACCAGACTGCATAGAAATTATATCAAATAAAGTAATTCTTTCAATTTATTGCACTTTTAATTATGCCATCTTTAATTTAAAGAACTACCTTGCCCCATACAATGTAGTCTCCAAGCTAAAGGGAATTAATGTAAGGCTAACTAATTTTCACTCCCCAGCACATTTGAAATCAATTTTACCTTAAGCAAAATGTTTTATGAGTCTTTAGTTTACCTGGGCATTATGTATCTTCATAATTTTCTAATGAGCTTAAGATATCCATAAGCAGAAGCCATGAATCATATTTTTGGTAGCCCTTAAAAACATTTTTTTTTGCAATCTGTTGTAAATTAAAAGAGATGTGAGAAAATGAGAATAAAATATCATTACCACTGACAACCTCACAGCTCAATACACCTGTTTTAAATCTTATTAAAGGGTCAGTTATTTGTCATTTTTAGTAACCTTCATCATAGCCAACACCGTGCCATCCAATCTTTCTTTAAAATACCAAGGAACAGAGGTCACACAAAGAGCTGGGGCCATGAAAATCACCCCTGAGAGTGGTGTAAGGAAGTGGAGCTCTTTTCAGAGGTTTCCATTTCAATATTGACACACACTGAGCTTTGGTATTACACAGTAGGGTCGGGTACAAAGGTCCAATGAACAAAACTTGAGAAGACCCTGTGACTCACTGTGATTTCCTGATGACCAGAATCAGAGGGGACATGATGACCATCTCACAGGTAACCCAAAAGGAATACATAGCCAAGATGAGGCTTAATCATTACTTTGTGGATAAAGATAAAATGGAAAAAGATCAGATCTCCAGCAGTCACAAGCTTTATATACAACCAATTTTCTACATACAGATTATACTTACTGTGGATTCTCCTGAGCTGAATTTTAATAACAGACCAACTTCTATTATTGGCCAGTGGCTTCTGAAGCTGATCTCTTTCCCCTGTCCCTGGGTATGTTCATGGGAAGACAGTATTTTAATATAATCTAAACATGCTGGATTAAGGAGATATATGTGCTACCAAAAATAACAACAGCAAACAACTATTCTAGTAATTCAAGCAAAATATAAGTGATTTTTCAAAATTCTGTGTCTAGCCTGTCCACAACCATTCTCTTCCATTTGGCAAGTAATGGAGGTGATCATAAATAGAGGAGAAACTCATGCTTTAAAGTTATAGCACATTTTTCTTGATTTCAGCTTGTGGTAAGATAGTTTGTGGGCTGCTGGGAAGAATTAAATGGAGAAATTTAAATGAAGAAATGTCTATGCTCTGGAGGATTTCAAAAAGGTGTTCTTTTGTTTGTACCCAGGTAGGCAGAACTCCCCACAAAATAGCTATTCAAGCCCCACTTAGTCCACTTTTCTTCAGTTTTACCCCCTTGTCAGCACATACTATATAACTGATCTTACCCCTTATTAAAATTCGTAGGTTCTAAATAAGAGGAAGGAGTTTATAACAAAATCAAAGGCACTGAGCACACAATTTTACTTACAGTCCATTAGATGTAATTATTGCCACTCCCAACAGCTTGCTACTCTGATTTCATTTTAGGAATGTTAAACATAGCTGGGGTTTTATCCTGAATTATTTCAAATAATTGGTAGCAAAACTTCTCATCCTGTAGCTCACCTCCAAAGACATTCTGTCAACAAAGTTCACTACAGATCAGTCTGCACTGATTTTCCTGACACTTTACGTATTAGTCTGCTAAAGCAGCCATAATAAAACACCATAGACTGAGTGGCTTAAAAAAACAGAAATTTATTTTGTTACAGTTATGGAAGCTGATCTAGAGATCAGGTGCCAGCATAATCAGTTTCTGGTGAGGTCTCTCTTCCTGGTTTGCAGAAGGCCACCTTCTTGCTGTGTTCTCACATGGCAGAAAGAGAGAAAAAGCTCTAGTGTCTCTTCTCTTATACAAACACCAGCCCTTTCAGATGAGGACCCTTCCCTAAGTTCTCATTTAACTTTTATCACCTGCTTACAGGCCCTATCTCCAAATATTGGGGATTACATGGGTCCAATCAACATATGGATTTTGGAGGGGTACAACTCAGTCTATAGCACTTTATATGACAGAAATGCCAAATCTCTTTTATTATTGCCATTTAAGACTCTTAATAGGACACCAAAACAATAGCTGATGCAAGAAAAAAAAGAGTTATACTGGATGTTTCGAGAAATATATGCAGTGGACACACTATTCAAGCTGTAACCTTATTTTCTTCTATTAATATTTGATTCCATTTCTGTCTGGTGGCTGAAAGAAAATTATAGTCACTTCGGGGAGTTTTCCCTCCTCTCCATTTCCAGGGAGTAGCCTGAACATTCTACCAAATTTAGGTAGGCTCAAGGCATTGGGGAGTGTGGGAGGGGACATCTGATTTTGGTCAGTCTTTATCCACAAAAGCTCCTCTTCCTCTTAGGATCTTAGCCCTGATGCAAACTTCTCCTGGACACAGGCTTGAAGAGGAAATCTTTGGGGGGTGGGAAACAATATGGAGAAAACATAATTTAGTATCTCAAATATTATCTTACCACATGAAGCAGAAGTTGTTTTGATCCTTTTTATTTATCGAATGTCAGATTTAGAAAGGCTTGTAGTGATTTTGTACTGCATTGTCATAATTTTGCAGATGAAGACACTGGGGTCCACACAGGTGACGTAATTCATGCCAGGTCCCATAACAACTTAATGGTAGGTCACAGACTGGAAGCCAGGTCTTCTCATGACACTGATGCATAATTCATAACATAATTCAATTCAACCAACACCACATGAGTATCAGAAACCATGCTAGGCCCAGCAAGTGTCCTCGGAGGAGTCAAAAAATATAACATCTATAGTTTTTAATAGCACTGGGGTTCAATGGAAGGAAGTCTCCTGATGTTGCGATTGCTTCTTGCTGACCTGTTTTCAGAAATGTCTACTGAGAAGCAAAATAGAGGACTCTGGTAGACTAAGAATACCTTAAGAGATTTTTTGCTTGAAACATCTTAATTAATAAAATTTACATTTTTCTCCTCTGTTTCAAGTCACCTAAGTAAAAAAGCACTGCTGGACGCTGTGATGAAATCTTGTTACACACTCTGTTCTATCAGCTTTGCTAAGATTAGTCAGGACTAAGAATCAGGGACACTTTGAAGTGAAAGGAGAACAACCTCTTATTTCACTTCTATGAAAAAATTCTTGTCAAACACTCCATCTTAAAGAAGAGGGTTTCCCTTCTTTGATTTTTTAATTAAATAAAATAACTCAAATACATAAAGATAGACTTTACATTAAGTGTTTTATAACAAAAATATTAATCCTCCTAGATAATTCACTTTTACAAAAACAGGGTTCTTATGGCTCTAATAGAGTAGGAAATGCTATTATTTTCTCTCTCAGCCTTACCACTAGATAGCAAGCAACTTGCAAGTTATGTGATCCCATTAAAAAGTCAAATTGCTTTGACAAAAGAAAAACTTTTTCATTATCGTTTTATCATTATTTTTATGTTATTTTCAAATGTACAGATATAAAATGAACATAAAAATGAATCCCATCATCCTGTTTCAACAATTACCAAATAATAACTAATTTGTTTTCCTCTATACCTTCACCTATCACCCCTTTACACACAAATTATTTTGAAGCAAATTACAGATGTTATTTATCACATACATTTCATTATATATCTCTACAGAAACTCTTTTTAAGTATAACTCAAACAAATACCGCTGTCCCATTTAAAACATTAATAATTATTCTACAATTGTATCAAATGTTCTCAATTCTTATAGTTTTATTTTTATAGTTTCTGCTTTTACTGCTCTTCAATTAACAATCCATGTAAGATACATGTGTTACAGTTGGTTTACATGTCTCTGAAGCTTCTAATTTATAGGTTCTTCCTCCATCTCTTAACTTTTTAAGTTTATTTATTTATTTTGAGAGAGAGAGCAAGCAGGGTAGGGGTAGAGAGAGGGGAAAGAGAGAGAATCCCAAGCAGGATCCACAATGGCAACACAGAGCTGGGCGCGGGGCTCAAACCCACGAACCGTGAGATCATGACCTGAGCCGAAACCAAGAGTTGGTTGCTTGCAGTTATCTGTAACATTTTCCTCAGTCCCTGTATTTTCTATAAATAAGAAGTTAGATCTAGGGACTTCATCTACAGTCCCTTACAGATTTTCCACATAATACATCAAAACTGATGTATGCTTCCATCAAGAAGCACAAATGTTTGCGTTTTTTTCTTTTTGATATTAACAGATACTCATATATCATGAGGGGTTGTAAACTGATGACATTTTAAATTCTATGCTGTCCCTTTTCATACATTAGCTGGATATAGTTCTATATTCTACAAAAAGAAGCTTCCCTCATCCTTAGGTAAAATAAAAGTATATATTTTAGTTCTTGTAGTCCATTTCTTGTGGTTTATTTCTTGTTAGACATTCCCTCTGTGAGTCTGCTTTAACAATGCACTTCCCTCCCAATACCTGATTTGTTTCTTATTGCCTGAGCCCCCTCTACCCAAGGTTGTTCATAGTTAGCACCTATTAAGGCAGTTAAGTTCATGGATGTACTATTTAAGCAGTGTGATAGAGCAAAGTGGTACAGCTTTGGAACCTGGAATTACGAATAACTTTTCAACCTGGAGACTCCAACTTTCTGAAATATAGTCTTTTCATCTGTGACAAGAGAATAATAACAGTACTTTCCTGTGCCAGTTATCATGTTCTTGCTCCAAATCCACGCTTCTTTGTCATGCTCTGTGACACTGGAATTGGACAACACTTCTCCATTGCCAAGCTGACACAATGTAAGGCTTCTCAGTGGAGGGCGCTAGAGGGACACCGCAAGAGAAAGGAGCTTCCATACCTGATTCCAGTCTGGACTTCTCCCACCTATGTTATAGCTGCCAGTAGTGTTTGGGAGGCCCCAGTGGTGCTCACTCTCCACAAGTTTTACCTGTACCTCAGGAGCTACCTCCTGCAAATCAGCTCTGACCTGTTGAAATTCCAGCAAACTTCTACAGGCATTTCCTAAGGATAACTTCACCTACCTACATCTTTTAGCAGGTCAGCTATATCTTCTGCTTTTGAAAGTAGTTACTTTATGCAATAGAGGTCCTAGAGTGCCCTGGAGTGCAGTGTCCCCTGTTCCCAGGAACCTGGCACTTCAGGAGAGCATCCTATGTGTGTTGCTTATGCCCTGCTGTTGTGTCTGAATCACTTTCACTTTCCCCGCAGTCATCTGCACTGACTCTTAGCCTGCTGTGGGCTGTGCCTGCCCTCTGTGGTGTTACTGGGACCCACAGACAGGCCAGTTCCAACAGCACATGCCCACCAGGGAACTTGGGAGTAGGTAAGCAGTATTAGCCAAATTTGCGCTGAGCCGCTGAGCTGCTAGTCCTTTGCCAGATGCCCAGAAGCACTGCAGAGGCTGGGGGGGCTATGTACCAGGGTGCTCGGCGGCACAAGGTTGAATGTGGCATATAGTGATGGCTGGGTGTGGCCAGGCCTATTGTGCAGGGATGGCTGGGGGCACGAGGCTGGGCATGGCCTAGTAGCTGGGCGCTGTATGCAGCGTGGGGCAGCAACTGTGCACTCAGGGGCTGGACAGGGCATGGGCAGGGCACACACACAGCTTTAACAAAATGTGCCCTGTGCCCAGGGCCTACGCTAGCAGGCTTGGAGCGAGCGAGTCCTCAGGAGAAGTGGGAATAGTACACCACTAGCTGGTGAGGCAGTAAGTGTCTGTGCCACCCCACCTGCCACAGATGGCCCTGTGATTATGCTGGAGGGGGCAGGGGATGGAAAATGGCACCTTCATTTTTAGAGAAGTTCCCCAACACACTCAGAAATCAGTATGAACAGATATGTCTTCTGTTTGCCCCCAGTGTTGTGTAAACTTTTGTTTTTATATTGCCTTTCCACACAGGCCCCTGCCTCTTTAAAAGCAGCAACCCAGCTCACCTTCCACCCTCTGGGCTAGCCCTGTGCTGAGTCAGCTGACTCCAGGCTGAGTCCCACTGGTTTTAAACTCATGAAATTCAGCCCTTCTGGTTTTTAAAGCCAGACGTTATGGGGATTAGTCTTCCCTGTGGGAGCTTCTTGGTACAAGGGCCTGTTTCTCTGCTCTCTCCATGCACATAACTCCCTCCCTCCTGTAGGCAGGCTCCCTCCACCTTTCTGCCCCTTTCAGATGCAGCTTCTTCTCTGTATTTAGTTATGGAGTTTGTTCTAATGGTCTCTGAGGTCTCTGATCACTAGCTCTCAGGCTTATTGACTTGGATGTGGATGATATCTAGTTGTAAACGTAGAATGGGGTGAGCTCAGGGCTCCCCTACCCTGCGATCTTGCCAAGCTCCCCATCTGCCCTCTATTTTTAAATGCCTCTTTTACCCCTCTTAGGAGTTTATCACCTTTTACCAGTTTAATATTTTTTATATTAAATTACTGGGGTGATTTCTGTCTCCTGTTTGGAACCATGATTGATACACCACTTCAGTTTCTGGGAAACTAAATTGATGTACTTCATGTAATAATGCAAATAATACTAATGCCTAGCACTTAGTAAGTGTTAATTAATCCAGTTGTTATTCATTATGATGATTTCTCTACAAAACTATGGGTGAAAACCGTTATTTGGTTTATGTATAAAGTTATGTTACAGTAAGAAAAATTAGGAAAAAGTATGGAGTGCTCTCAATTCTACCACTCTCCCTAGAAATGAACTCAGAAAAATGTCACCTTTGAACAGGAAGACAGCAAAATGTTATAGTGAAAGCAGAATTGTATTTGGAGTCACAAGATCCAGATTTGAAATGAGATAACCATTTCCATGGAACCATTAACAAAACCAATTTGCCTATCACATCCCTGGTTTTTCCCTCTGCAAAGCGGTAATAAACTTACCTGTCTCAGGGTTTTCTATGGCTTAAATGACAAAATACATGAAAAGGAATTATATTTTGCTAATGCTAATTATTATCAAAGATATTTGTTGCTATCTACAGTATTGCCAAAGTCTTTGATAATGCTAGTAAATATTTATTATTATTCTATAACTACCACTCAACAGCCTATTTTGTGCCAGGTCTTTATGAATTATCCATTAACCATTAACTGTACAAAAGGTATCTTTAGTGTCATCTGTGACATCTTTGTCAGTTCCTCCACATCATTCCTCCACATGCTACTAGCATGCACCCCACCCAATCTATACTCAAGGGGCGCCTGGGTGGCTCAGTCAGTTGAGCGCCCGTCTTCGGCTCAGGTCACGATCTCACAGTCCGTGAGTTCGAGCCCCACGGCGGGCTCTGTGCTGACAGCTCAGAGCCTGGAGCCTGTTTCAGATTCTGTGTCTCCATCTCTCTCTGAACCTCCCCCGTTCATGCTCTCTCTCTCTGTCTCAAAAATCAATAAAGGTTAAAAAATTTTAAAAAAAATCTATACTCAAAACAGTACCCATGTGATCCTTTAAAAATGTAAGTCAGGCCATGTCACTTCTCTACTCATAACATTTCAATGGCCTCCCTTCTAACTTAGAATAAAGCCAAAAATCCCTACGATGAATGGCTTACTGGCCCTTTCACAATATACCTACTTCACATTACTTTTCTGACTTTATCACCTACTCTCCCTCTGTTTCCCATAGTCGACTCATGCTGACCTCCTTCCTGTTCATAGAACATGCCAGACAGAGCCCTGCCTCAGGGCCTTTGCATCTGCTCTTACATCTACCAAGAACATTCTTCCCCCAGATGACCTTATATCTTGCTCACTTGCCTCCTTCAGGTCTCTGTTTAAAAGCTGCTTTCTCAATCAGCCCATCCTAACTTCAGTTGTAGTTATTCAGCACCCTCATTGCAATACTTTTTCTCCCTCTTTCTCTATTTTCCTCCACATCAATTGTCATGATCTGACAGATATGTCAGATACAATATATTTATAATACACTTATGAATTAGGATTCCTTATTTTGCAAGTAATAAAAGTACAACTCAAATTGGATTAAACAAAAGGGAATCTATTTACCCAGGTAACTAGAAATTCCAGAGGTAGGACAAGCTTTAGAAATATATAATCAAGCTCAGTCTCTCTTTTCCACCATTCACTTTCTACTACTGTATACTAGCTTTATCTTCCACAGCAGTAAAAAAGTTGCTGCAGAATCTGAGACTCTTCACCTATATACCTCCCTAAACAAAGCAAGGACAGTATGTATCTTATGCAAATGAGTTGCACGTCACTCTGATAAGACCAACCTTAACCAATCACAGAGGCCAGTGTAATGTCATGCACTGATCGACGTAGACTCACATCATTGTTCATCCCTGAACCAATCTTCGTGGCGAGAGACACTACTGCCTTATGTCAAATAGAGTCCATGCACAGAGCTGGGGATGATGTCAAGCCTACTCCCAGGGAGCAGAATGCTGGAAAAGCAAGTATAATGTCCATTATAGTGCTTTACTCTATCTGTACGTAGTTAGAGAAAACTACATCTCAAAGATCAAGGTGACATAGCCAGTAAGTGATAGAGCCTATACTTGAAGCAAGATCTACCTGAATCCAAAGCCAACACTGTCAGTTAAATTATATCTCAGCTACCACACATCACCATAAACTCCTCATAATCCCTGATATTTTCTCTCAATTAAAGAGGACTTGTGCCTAAATGAATTGATCAATGCTCAGGCAATAAGGATAAACATTAAGGGGATTCATAGGGATACAAGAATGAAAAGATAAGATTTCTTCCCTTCTCAAACTTTTTACCACTTTCTTTACTCCTCAGTGAGAGATAATGGGTATTTTGGCACAGTAACACTCTAAGGTTGTGCTATGAAAAAGAGTGCAATTAGGGGGCGCCTGGGTGGCGCAGTCGGTTAAGCGTCCGACTTCAGCCAGGTCACGATCTCACGGTCCGGGAGTTCGAGCCCCGCGTCGGGCTCTGGGCTGATGGCTCAGAGCCTGGAGCCTGTTTCCGATTCGGTGTCTCCCTCTCTCTCTGCCCCTCGCCCGTTCATGCTCTGTCTCTCTCTGTCCCAAAAATAAATAAACGTTGAAAAAAAAAATTTTTTTTAATAAAAATAAAATTAAAAAAATAAAAAAAAAAGAGTGCAATTTCATAAGAGCAAAGTTGATTTGTCTCATACATACTCCATTCTGATTAACACTGAAAAACTTAAATCTGCTAGATGAGATTTACCCCTGCCTTCCCAGGATTATCTTAAACTGAGATCTTCTTCCAAGAAGGAGTCAAGATCTAGAGATAAAAAGAGAGAGGTAGAAAACAGTGGAGGCAACCAATGTGAGGTGAGTCTGTTTGGTGCATCTGAGTCTGTTTCCGTATGAACTGATGGGCACCTCAATGCATTATCCTCAGAATTCTAGTTGTGTCCTGACCCATTGGCATTAAGTGTCTTCCTTCCAGTACCTGTTTTCCCTTTCAGCATCACAGAGGTATAATGAGCCAATGCTTGCTCCTCAGGCCACCTAGAATTCTTTCTTAAACAGCATCATATACAAGGTATATTTGTTTATTTGGAATTTTTTTCCCTTGGAGGCAAACAGCCAGAACTACAAGCACTTTTGCAAATGAAAGTATAGTCCTTCCAGTTTCATGTATATAGCCTGACTGTTTTTAGGGCCAACAAATTCAGCAGGTTAAGATATTCCGGGTAATTGGCAATCACAGTCGTTGTCCAAAGGCCAAACTGGTACCTCAGAGCCTATCAGGCTATAGCTAGAGTTTTTAAATTTTTTCAATGATAGTACCCTATTCAGACAAAAGTACCAGGATTATCTGCTACTTCTATGCTGACTCACCAGCTTTAAAAGAACTTTCTTTTAAAGTTCTCTCTGATAATTCTAGCATTTGGCCAGTTGAGGGACCTAATGTCAGGTGCAATACCCAGAGATTGTACACCACACTCCCTTCCCTGGAACCATATTATTTTCACATTTGCAATAAAAGGTGACCATACAGGGCACCTGGGTTGCTCAGTAGGTTGAACAGTTGAGCATCAGACTCTTGATTTCAGCTCAGGTCATGACCTCCAGGGTTCCTGAATGTGAGCCCTTGTCAGGCTAACAGTGAGGGGCCTGCCTAGAATTCTCTCTCTCTGCCCCTATCCCACACATGTGCTCTGGTGCCCATGTTTTTGCTCACTCTCAAAATAAATAAATAAACTTTAAAAAGGGGGGCAGGAGGCTATTTATTATCTTTGTTTTTAATCAGAGTAATCATTGAAAGGGGAATGCATTTTGTGTTTGATATCTGAAAATATAGTCAAGAGAAATGCACATTTACTTCAGATGAGTTTAGGTCTAGAGAATCGTTCTAGATTCAGAATTCATAAAGGAAGTGAAATTTTAAGAGCTACTTGAAGAAAATGAAGGCAAACGAACATTAAGAAGTAAGTGAACTAAAATTTATGTCAGGTATCATATTATTTACATGTGTTAACTTATTTAATTTAACAACAACAATACTGTGAATTAAATATATTCCCCCATAAAAGGAATCTTTGGTTTATGAAGGACAAATGTGCTACCTAAATAATAGCGCTAAATTCTAACCTAGTTTTAATTGGACTTAAAAGCCAGTGGGTATTGGTATTTCCCAAAGTATGTTTCAAGAGACAATAGTGCCACAGAAAGCTGAGAACCAATACTTCCAACCTGAACAAATAAGTTCAGAAGACCCTAGGTTAAACAAAGTTAGTTACCTTTTTAATTACAAGATGATTCAGAGACATTCATATACTAATTATGATGTGAATCTTTAAGACAAGATATATTTATAGAGCATTTCCACAACTCATTTGACCACTGAAGCCCTTTGCACAAGCATCTTGGGATACTAATATGTATTCTATGGAACACCCTTTGAGAAATAGTTTGACTCTCTGCACGAGCACTCACAAATAGAATCAATATTAACATTAGAAGCTCAAATGAGCATTTATGTTTAGAAGTTTTCATTCAGCTTTGCATATGTAGATCAATGAAGATCAAATGCATCAAGAGAAAATATGTTGGCCCATCTTCTTGCTGTCTATCACACAGTATAGTGGATCATTTTAAGCCAAATAGAGAAAATGGTTCACTAGCTAAAATAAATGAAAACATGCACCAGACGGTCCATAAGATAGCAAAGTGAAATAAAGTTCTTGCCAAGTCAACCTTTGCAAAGGAGAAAAAGCAAAGGAAAACATGATGATGGTAAATAGCTCTATCAAAGAGATTTTAGGAAAGAAATTTAATAAATTTTCTATTGTAAATAATGTACAATAAAGCAGGCTATTTGACCTTCTCCAATGATTTTAGTTGAAGAACTGTAATCCTAGGAGACAATGTTCAGGAAAAATTGTCCATCAAAATGTTGGTATTCATTATATTCACCAATGCATGCTTGAGGCTTGAATAGAACATGACTTACACAAAGCAAATCCCATGGCTGGAACAAAAGCTAGCTAGTTTTAAAACTCAATTGGCAGAAGGTACAATGATAACCACTTCAATTTTGAGATATGGGGATAGTTTACAATTCAAGTAATTCAAGTTTATAATTCTTATATACATACATATATGTGTGTGTGTTTATATATAGGTTTATATACATATACATATACAAACATACATAAACATACATACACACATACTGCTCTCTTTATCTCCCTGCTCCCTTTAACCCTGAAGTTCCTATAAAACCTCAAGCTGACCCTTCCTGACTTTTCAATTGTCCATAAGTTTTGTATCTTGAATGAGGTTATTCTAAATTATTCCTCATAGGCTGTGCATTATAGTTGAGCTTTATGGACTTGCATCTGACTCCAAGTCACAACACAAAATAGTTATGAGACCTCATTCAAGTTATTTTAAGATTCAGTTTTAAGATTCAGTTTCCTCTACTGTAAAATATACTTGCTATGAATATGAAATTATATGTTATCGCGAAGTGTACAGCAGAGTTTTGGGCATATAAGAAATGGTAGCTATTACTAAGTTCTGACTGTTGTGAACATGAACCCATCTGACACTGACAAAGGAAGTATACAGTACTGTACTGTTTTTCTCAAGTGTTTCCACAGAGGTATCTTTAACAACAAAGAACAGCAACTTATGTCTCACCACTTAGGCCCAACACCCAGAAAAATGAAGACACTTCTTTAGAGTGTGCTTTCTTCTTAAAACCATGTAAATTTTGTTTGATATTCAATTATATATCCTTGTTTATTTTAATATAAAAATGTTTTCAAATTACTTACCCCTAAGGAAAATTAATGGTTGTAGAAGACAGTAGGCAGCAAATAACAAAGTTTGAGAAACACCAAGTTTGAAGAGCCTGTATTAGGTCATACAATCAGTTTGTAGTTAACTCCCCTTCACCGTAAGCCTAGAATATTACTGCTTGGGCTGTGTTCTGCAATTTATTAACCATAAATATTTACTGAATGCTGCCCTGACTGTGCTCACAGGGGTTGGGTAAACCTAGCAAGAGCTCTTCTCATTAAGGGTTTTATGAGAAGGGTGGTAGGTTAAAATAGCATCACAAGAAGTAGAATAGAAATCATAGTCAAGAAGAGGAAAAGAACAGTTAAGCAAGAGCCTTGAGTCAAGTAGAAAATAATGACGTCAAAAGAGAAGTTAAGTACACCTCAAGAAATGGATCAAGGCAAGCAAATCAGGAAGGAGGCTATGAATGACATGTTCTTATACTGACTGTGTAGTGTGGGAACAAGTAAACTAGGGCAATGCTTATCACAAACATAGATTATGCCAGGTGCCTTTATCTATGAAAGCCAAAAAGTCAAGGTCTTTATCTCCTAAAATCTAACAATTTTAAAGGTGACAATAAAGGCAAATATAAATATTTTTATCTTTACTCTGCTTTTAGAATGTAATATTGAAATAGCTAAAACCTACTGAACTGAACCAGTACCAGGAATCAGGCTCTTTTCTAAACACTTCACAAGCATTAACTCATTTAATCCTTAAAAAGGTAGATATAATCAACTATCTCATTTTGCTGATACAGAAATAAGATTAAAGAGGTTGAATAACTTGCCCAAGATTATATATCTAGTAAGTAGAAGAGCCAAGATTCAAGCTCAGGTAATCTAGTTCAGTGTCCTTATACCATCATTTTGGTCCACCAAACCATCATGCAATTAGAAAGTAGAATAAGGACTAGGGGGAAAAAATGAGGTCACAGGGATTGGTAGCTGAAATATCCTAGACAAGAGTGGTATAATTGTCACAGACTTTCAGTGCAAGGGAAGTAAAACCAACTAAAAATAGTATAAACGCAAAAAGGATAAATTAATCCATGAAATGAATAAATTAAAAGATTGCTATATTCAGAAAGAATTGGATCAAGTAATGTAAATTATGTTATTAGCACTCTCTCCCTCACCCGCTCCATCTCTCAACTTTAATTTTTCTGTGTATTATTCTAATTCTATCATTACAAAATTACCCGTGGATTTCCTCAATGCATCCAAGTTTACTCATCGAAAAGTCCATCAAAGTCTATAATGCCCCATCTCAAAAATCCATAGAAAAGAGACTGTCTCTCTCCAATATCCATATGAACATCCCAAGGAAGGATTATGATTAATTCTACTTGGATACCCCAAATAAATTATTCTGACCAGAAAAATGGAGAATTAAGCTAGGCAGGCCTAAGTGATGCTTATGTCCAGAGATGGAGTTTGTTTATAAAAGGGGAGGAGAGCAGAGGGATAAGAGAAAAAATGATCTGTTAGCTAGAAACAACAGCTAGTAATAGAGTCCATTACAAATGGCATATGGAATTTGCTTGTCTTGAGTCACGGGACAATATGGCAGACCTCGCAGTTTGGCTGAGCTGAGACAGGCAATTGACTTTCAAACTGGCCCTAATAACAATCACAGTGATTTCAAGAGTTAGCAATTGTGCACCACTTTACAGTTGAAAAGCATTTTCCACACATTACTTCCTTTGAAAAAAAAAGATTCACTTTCCTTTCGCTTTTGCCAGAAGATGGGTTCTCACTTGCTGTCACCTCTTCAGAGATTTACTCTAAGAAATATTGATTAAAATGTCTAATGTTTCACTTCTCCAAAACCAGCTTTATAGGATATGGATGATATAAACATTCCAGAAGCTACACCGTTTAGCTTTGATCTCAGCAACTGCCCTTTAACATGATATTCTGAACATCTCACATCTGAAGCTACTCTCGCTGTGCCATTGGTCAACCTTTAAGAATCCATGGGCAATGCCCTACTGATAAAGCTAACGTAAAATGTTTTAATGTTTGAAATAGGACCTATTAGTCTCGGCATATAAACTCATGCATGCTATAAATGTAAGGTTGAGACTATAAAAAGAGTGCTGATGTCAAAACTATTTCAAATTTATAATGTTTACACAAAGTATCTCAACATAGAAAATTAAAATAAACTACAGGCATAGATACCAGCAAAACGTTCGTGATGATTTGAGTAGTTAACACAGATTAACAACATGAGTAAAATTACATATTTAGCCTGGTGCAGACATTGGGGACAGTGATGGGTGCTGCTTCCCTTGTGTCCACCTTGGCCACCTAGCTGCTCCAGCCCATGCAGAGCTACCACCTCTGCCATCACCCCTTCAACCTCTCTGTAGTTTGAAATGAAGCAGTTGTCCTTTCTGGAAGGAAACTTGTCCAGATCAAGCAGGAAGTGTGGCAGAAGTTGGAAGAACGGACGGCACAGGGCAACAAGCAGACACACCTGAGTGTGGTTCTGGTTGGTGAGAATCCTGCAAGCCCCTCCTACATCCATAACAAAACAAGGGCAGCTGCAAGAGTAGGAGTCAACAGTGAGACAATTGTGAAACCAGCTTCAATTTCAGAGGAAGAACTGCTGAATTTAATCAACAAACTAAATAATGATGGTAGTGTAGATGGCCTCCTTGTTCAGCTGCTTCTTCCAGAGCACAATTGCAGAAGAAAGATCTGCAATGCTGTCTCTCCAGATAAGGATGGCTTTCCTGTAATTAATGTAGGGCAAATGTGTTTGGACCAGTATTCCATATTACCAGCTACCCCACGGGGTGTCTGGGAAATAATTAAGCAAACTGGCATTCCAACCCTAGGAAAGAATGTGGTTTTGGCTGGGAGGTCAGGAGGTCAAAAGATGTTGGAATGCCCATGTCAATGCTACTACACACAGATGAGGGCATGAACACCCTGGAGGTGATGTCACTGTTACAATATCTCCTGGATACTCTACCAAAGAGCAACTGAAGAAACATACATTTCTTGCAGACATAGTGGTCTCTGCTGCAGCATTTCAAACCTGAGCACAGCAGACATGATCAAGGAGGGAGCAGCAGTCATCACTGTGGGAATAGAGTTCAAGATCCCTAACTGCTAAATTCAAGTTGGTTGGAGATGTGGATTTTGAAGGAGTCAGAAAGAAAGCCAGTCTCTGCAGGTGTTGGTTCCATGACAATGGTGATGCTAATGAAGAATACCATTACTGCCACAAAAAAAAGGTTGTGAGGTTTGAAGAGCAGGAAGTGTTGAAGGCTAAGGGGTGTAGAGTAGCAACTTAATTAACTATTGTGTCTTCTGTCATGAACAATACTCCAAGCCAGTTCAAGAGGCAAAGCAGGCCAGTAGAAATCTGCAATATTTTTTATTTATTTTATTGAAATGGCTTAAAATGATGCTTTGAATTCATTAAAAGCTTAAATGGGCGGTGTCTGTGCACATAGCTCTGCAGCCCCTCACCATGGACTATGCCAGTATCATGCTGGGTCATAGGATCCAGCCAAGAAAAGCCATTAACCTAGTGATTAACATGGAGGGCATTGTCACATTGAGAATGGATGCTTAACTTTGTCAAGCCACTTCAGTTAAAATTTGCCTTTTCTAGGATTACATTTCCTAAGTACTATTCCAGTAAGAGTTGATACTCGCTTCAGGTTCCAAACCTTTTGAGTTTAATTGGTCAAACCAAAGGAAAAGTGTTGCTAGAGAAAATGAGGGAAAAGGTAAAAAGGAATAAATGGTAATTGAGTAGAAAAAAATTACTCTAATTTAAATACATATTATATGTAAAAACGACATGTTAATGGTGCCCTGACCTGTCATTACATGGCTTAGTCATTGGGGAAATGTTTCAGATTGTTCCATGTGCTGTTAGTCCTCATTTTATGTGTGTTACATTCATGACATTTTCCCATTATTTTCTAGGATTGAAAGGCTTATTTTATTTTATAGATTATTTGTTTGTACTATCATATTTGGCTTTTCTTATATCCTTGAACTTCATCGTTATATTTTTGTACTGTTAGGGGTGTCTGTATGGTTTTCTTGGTATATCTTGAAACCTGTTTTTTAAAAAACAACACTCAGATCTGATAATCATTAGGGCAGCTTGTATAAGTTCACAACTTGCTTTTCCACCAAAGACCTTGTCAGTAGCTGCCTGATTTTCTCTGATGTACCTTTTGGCTTTCCCACACAGGTTTTTGAGAACTTGAGTTAATGTTGAATTTTATCAGACTTTCTGATTAAAAGGCTTTTTGGGGGGTTTATTTCACTGTGTTTTTTTTTAATAAAACACTTCTTATTGGTGTGGGAAAAAAAAGATACAGTTGGTTAGTTTAGAAACAAACATTTTCTGAGTGTCTGCCATGGACCAGGCACTATGCCGGACACTGAGCCTAAAAATATAAGTAATATCTCTGTACTTGAGGCACTTGATATTTAGAGGTGAAGACAACACATACACATGGTAGCAATTTGCTGAGGGAGGGAAATACTCAGGGCACTAAGGGAGACTCAGCGTACTAAGAGTACAAAGAAAGCAGAAACTGATCCAGTTTGGAAATTAAGTATAGGCTTCCTAGAAATTAAAATGCCTGAGTTGAGTTCTGAAAGAAGGGTAAGAATATCCATGTGAAGGAAGGTAGGAGGAACATTCAAGGCAAAAGGAAAAAAAGTGAACAAATGTGTAGAAATGTGGAATAGCATGAGGTATGCTAAGATAAACACACATTTCCAATTTAAGTGTAAATTATAAGGCATGAAGGTTGGGGAGATGAAGCTGAAGAAGTAGTGTTATGGACTGAATGTTTGTGTCTCCCCCAAATTCATATGTTGAAGTTCTAACCTCAGATGTGATAATATTAGGAGGTGAGGACTTTCAGTGGTTTATTAGGTTCAGATGAGGTCATGAGAGTGCACCCCTGCTGATGGGATTAGTGCCTCCATAAGAAGGGGAAAAGACACCAGAAGTTCCTCTGTTCACCATGTGAGGACATGGCAAGAAGGTGGCCATCTGCAAGGTGGGAAGAGGGCCTTCACCAGAAACCAATCCGCTAGCACACTGATCTTGGAACTCCCAGACTCCAGAACTGTGAGAAATAAATGTCTGTTAAGTTACCCAGTCCATGGTACTTTGCTATGGTAGCCCAAGCCAACTAAGACAGGTAGGTAGCAATAGGTTCATGAAAGTCTCTAAATACCTTACAGAAGTTTCCACTTTACTTTGTAAGCAATGGGAAGTCACTGAAGGGTTGTAAGAAGAAGCCACAATCAGAGTTTTATTTTGATAAATAACTGGCAACTATGCTGAGCATGAGCACAAATCATAGAGCAGAGTTACCCATGAAGAGGCTATTGCAGTCAGTCAAGGAGAGAGGAGTTTATAGCTTGTAGTGGTATAAACAAAAAAAGATGAAAATTCAACAAATTTGTAGGAAGAGATCAAAATAATCAGATTGCGGTAATTATTGTGTGTGCAGTGAATGGGCTAGTGAAGAGCTAAGAGTAAAACCTGAGTATTATACCTAGAGAATTGGGTAGGTGGCTGTAAAAATAAAGAGTATCCAGAATACAGAAAGAGGCGAGGAAGAAGACACACCTTTGACAAGTAATGTTTAACCTGCTGCAAAACATCCATGTATGTCCAGCAGAAAGTTGATTTTGAGCCTCATTCTCAGTGGAGAGTCAGAAATGCAAATTTGTATAACATAAGAGACAAAGAGATTTCATAAGCTTCTAGAGAATAAAGAAGAATCTCAGGTGAATAATCAGAAATCATAATGGCTTTAGACCTCTTAAAAACAACATTGAAATTCCAAAGACAATGAACCTTAAGGCTGTGATCCCACACAAGTCTCACATGCCAGTACCTATATTTAAGTCTAGAGGGAGAGGCAGGTCTTGAAAATAATTGTGGGTGTAGTTTTCATCCTATGGACTAAAATGGAATCCAATACATAAAAATCCAACCAAATGTGAGAGGTGAATTGGCAAGAAAGCCACACCCTAGACTAAAAAGAAGTGAGAATGTTGAAGATGTAAAACATGGCAGGGCTGTTAACTTGCTAGAGGAGGGATGCAAGCTAACAAGGCTGCTCAGGCACCAAAATGGTATATTTTAATACTCTCTCTTTAGAAACAGCCAAGGACAGAAATGGAAAAGGAAGAATGACTCAGAAGGCAGGGGAAATCTTATAGAAAAAGAGTAAAAAAGGGGGGCAGGGGGAAATATTAGGAAATTAGAGAACAAGTATACTATAATAGGAGTTTCAAGAAAGAAAATTGGGGAAAAAAATGGTTAGGAGGAAATCACTCAAGAACACTTCTCAGAACTCAAGGAATAGTCTGCAGACTAAAAAGGCCCACCATATACTCAAATAGACTCATACTGAGGCATATCATCATATAGCTTCAGATTATAGGAGGAAAAAGAAGATTCTACAAGCTTTCTGAGAAGAATAAAACAGTTTATAGGATAGAAATCAGAATGCCTTCAGACCTCTCACAGCAATATTGTAAACTAAAAGAGAGTGGGGAAATGGCTGCAATATTAAGAAAAAAAATTATTTCCAATCTATAGTACTACATAGATATGGTTTGCCAGGCAAACTAGCAATCAAATATGAGAACAGAGTAAGATTATTTTTAAATATTCAATGTCTGAAAAGTATTTACTTCTCATGCACCATTTCTCAGGAATCTACTAGAGGATGCCCTACTAAACAGACAGAGTGATCCAAGGAAAAGGAAGTCATGGAATACAGGAAATAGAATACTCAGCACATGAGAAAGGTGAAGGGAATCCCAGGCTAATGGTGACTGAAGATCCCAGGAAGACAGTAGTATACCAGCTATATAGAGGGAAGTGAGTCCAGCTATATAGAGGGAAGAGGTCTGAGTAGCGCACTCCAAAGTTAAACTTGCTGAGTGTTATATCATTACCAGATGCTTGAATGGACCACATGCTGAGGACACTCACTACACCCTCAAAGAAGTTCTGCTTTTGCATATTTCTGAGAACTGGAGGCTGGCTAATGTGAACTTGAAATCCGAAGTATAGAACAGGACTATATTCCTACTAAAACCAGCACCTGGCTCTATGCAACCCTGCTGATAACCCATTGTGGTGAGAACTATACCTTCCAAGACTAATTCATGATCTTGCTCACTTACCTTTCCAAGAATGCCTAAATTCTCAGAGAAGCAAAGCCAGATTATGACCAGGCAACTCTGTTCAGCTTTTCTTCTGAAACCCCTCATCTATCAGTGGTGGTACCGTCTTCTCTGTCATAGTTAGGTTTGCACTCACTCTTTTTACATTTTCACCCTTCACATTCTTCTTACATGAAAATAACCACTGATAATAAAATATTAAACTGATAATAAAAGAGAAAAGAAAAACATCTGTAGGATATAGATCAATATGATCATAGTGGTATATTTTTCAGAGTCCAGTCAGCAAAACAGAGAACTCATTTATTACACTGCAAACACAGGAATTATTTAACATAAGAGTTAGAAGGCTTAGAGAATGCACAGGAAACACTAAGGGAAACTAAAAGTAATAACTGCAGGAAACAGCTGCCATATCCTTGGTCTGGTAAAACTAAAGGAGATGGGGTTACAAGAATCCAGACACATAAAAGAGGGGCTGGAGGGGTGAGTTCAGACATTTGAGGGATCCCCTCTGTCTCATCTGTACTTTTGAGGGGTCCCTGAAGTTGGTTCTGGAAGTGCCAAAAGAACGTGGAGGCCGGGGCAAATTACCACTGGTGAATATTGAATGGAATGAGAAGAAACTGAGAAGTGCCTTCTCCCTCTTCTCACTCCCTATTGATAAAAACCTTCCAGGAAGCCATCTGGTAAAGCAGTCTGGGGAATGTCATTGGCAAAGGCACAGCCCCAGCTGCCCCAGCTACAGCATCACAGACAGAGTAAGGGAAGACAAACTTGCTGCTGAGGATTCTAGATAATAACAAGCTCAGCTGGCTACATCTGGAGATGAAACTAAAGACAGGGAAGGGTTTTGCTTTTTCTCTGCCATTTGAATCTTTTACAAGAATATATCTACATTTTACTTGAAATTTTAAAATGAAAAACCTTTAAGGGAAGCTTTAAGTTCATTATCAAATGAACTATACTTATATTTGTCTAATACATTCATGAAAGGAATAAAACTTTCATAAGAAAGATACTATTTTCTTTCACTTTATGTTGTGTGGTATGAAGAAATTTTTAAATAACTAATTTAAAACAGATTTTTTAGTATTTTATGATGCATATATTTTATGATGAAAAACTAAAACTTGAAAATGCAAAGCTCCCTTATGGAGAACTCTGTCAAAAAACTGAAAATTTGTTATATACTGGTCATGAAGTGATAAGGTCACAACACTGAGCCAAAAAGACCTGGCCTTGAATCCTTGCTCCACCACACACTAATTGGGCAAATTGATTCACCTTTCAAAGACTCAGTTTCCTCAATCTATAAAATGAGGAAAAGATTTCCAGATGAAAATATGGCAGCATCTTAAGTGAGAATAGATTAAATGGTTGTCATTAAAGAGAGCACAGAACAGGAAGATTTTAGAAATCATTGGCTGAAAAAGACTGAAAATATTCAAACAGATAAATGTTTCACCTAAGCTGTATATTTCTCTAGATCTTTCTTAGTTGATGTTACGGTTTTTCTTAAATTGAGAACACAAGTAGAGGCAATAAAGGAGTTGTTCGTTAGAGATTTGATGCTGTTATTTGAATATGTCTAACTTATGGAAAGTATAATATGCTGGATGTTGTGCTAATCTCTGCTAAAAAAAAAAAAGCCTAACTGGTTGGCTCACATGGTCATAAACTCAAGACACCAACAGCACATAAGCAAGCAAAGTATGTTCTTGGCTTTGGGACTGCCATTGCTATTTGCAGAGACTAGTGATGTTTGCCTGATTCCAAGACAACAGGAATTACTTCAGTCTTTGTTTAAATTTCATCTTGAATTACTGTATATCAAGTTTTTTGGTTTGCTGACATTGTTTTCCAGCCCCACACAGTTGTCATTTCGTGTGAGGCTGGGTTTCCATTTGTCCTTACATTTTACTCTTCTGCTTCGTAGCTACTCACTGAATTCTCCAATGCTCACCTAGTCTGGGTTTATATACTTATATATCACTAGATACAATGGTAAACCTGGGCATCGGCTTTAGTCATTCACCATTCATTCTTAAATTCATACATTTACTGTCTTCTAAATATTGAATTCCATGCTTGATACTGTATATACAAAAATAAACAAGGCAATATATTTGCCCTCAAAGATGTCTAGAAAAGGAAAAGGACACAGAAACAGAAAATTAAAATACACTGGAATGATTTTAAAACAAAGAATCTTCAAAGAGGTAAGAAGAAGAAATAGATCCCAGAGGCGTTCAATTTTATAACAATATGAACTTTAGCAATATGAACTTCAGATGCGATCTACTCTAAGATCCAAATACATCCTTAGCTAATTTCACATTCTCCCTAAAAGCTTCACCCAAACCCCACAGCCTTTGTGTATGTGGCTAGTATTTATGTGTACATGTGGGTATCTGTCTGTGAAGCTCTTGTTGCATTGGTGATACTGGTGTTGTATTATTTTTGTTAATATTTTCCTTTTTGTTCTCTGCTACACAGATATGTGAATTCGGTAACGGCTTTTCACCCTGTATTTCCAAAGAAGTCCTGGGTTATGTGAAAGGTCCCCCTTGAATCAGACCTTGGTCACCAACTGACAGTCAACACCCTACCACTAACTCAGTGAAAAATACAATTCACGACACTTGTTTGAGTTTAAAATTAAACTGAATCTGAAACACGACAAGGTGTAATAACCTCATTCAGGGCTTCTCAATGTCAGCACTACTGAAATTTTAGGTCAGGTAATCCTTTGTTGCTGGAGGCCACCCTATGCATTACAGAATGTTTAGCAGCATCTGTGGTTTCTACTGGATGCCAGTAAGACTTTGCCCCTCGAGTACTATCAAGAATGTCTCCAGGCATTGCCAAATATCACTTTGGAGGCAAAATCACACACGACTGAGAACCGCTGTCCTAGTCAAAGCTTCTATGGCCGTTTAGCTGCCCATTTGAAAGCCAACTCTCAAAACAACTGTGTCTTGCACATTGCAGAGATATTTGAATAGCTCTGGCACTATTTGCTAGGACTTTTCAATTCTTGATATAGTTCCCAATTGTGAGTGGATCTGAGATGAGGATACATACAAATAACCATAATTACAGATTAAATCAATAAATTATTGAGTATCTGAAATTTGGCAGGCAGTACAGCAGCTAATTTACATGAAAGTAGTGTGCACTAAGCAATTATTATGTGTCCAGTAAATAAGTTATTACATTCATTATCTCATTTAACTTTCACAACAACCTTACAATGTAGACTCTATATTTATTCTAGTATGACAGATAAGGAAACTGAGGTTTAGAAAGATAAAGTGGAACTTCTAGGTAAAATGGTCAAATAAACTGACATAGGAAACCAACATTTTCTATTACCACAAAAAAAATGCTAGATTTAGAAAAATATATATATTTTTTAATTTAAAATTAATAGTAAATATTCAAAAAAAGAAATGTAAGTCCTAGAAATAAGAAGAAAATACACAGTTGTAACAGAATATTGAAATCAGATGGGTATAATGAAATCACTGGGGTCTGAGATATTAATACTCCAATGGAAAACTCAAATTAAAGTGTCTGAATAAAGTCAGAAGTCAGGAAAATTCCCTTGGCAAATATCCACCTACTAACGATGTGACATGATTATAAGCCTTGAGCCTTGGATGGAAAAAGTCTACCTCAAGAAATAAGATTCCCCAGCCTACATCTAAAAAAAAGTATAATATCCAAATATGCTCATGACTTGCAGGGAGATCCAGAGCTAAAAAACTAACATGAAAACATTTCCAAAATGAGTGAACATATAGGACTACATCAGAAATAGCTATAAAATTATCAATAAGGTCACTTCCATGAGTCAAAAAAAAAAAAAAAATGAAACCCAACAACAAGTAGTTCCATCAAAAGTGAGCTGACAAAAACTATGCAGCATTTAAGGAAACATATTGCCTTGAGTAGTCAGCAGAGGCTGAAGAACCACCAATAACAGAGCAATCAAAAAAGACTTTAAAATAATTGTCATTTTATAATAGCTAATGGGGGAAAAATCATAAATAAAGTACATTATTAAAGGTAAATGTGAAAACAAAATTCTTTAAATCTAAATTATAGTCATTGGAATTTAAGAAAAAAAGCCTCATTAGGTAAGATAAACAAAAGATTCCCCTAAGAAGAGAATCCCTGAAGAGATGAACGCTCTGGAGGAATCATCCAGAACATAGTATAAGGAGATACAGAGTAACAAAATGAGAGGTTAAGAGACACGGAAGATCAAAAAAGAAATTCTAACACTCATTTAGTAGGCACGGTAAAGAGGGAAAAAATGAGAGGATAGAAGTGAATATTTGAAAAACATGTTGGCTGAGAAATTTTCAGAACTGAAAAAAGGCAGGAGAAGGCATGAGTCATCAGAGAAATTAAGTGGCTAAACCTGAATCTAAACCACTATGCTACATACCACCCATAAAAACTTATAATATATAACTACCATTGTTTATTATCTACTATTAGCAGGTCACTTTATATCAGTGCTTCTCAACCAGGAACGCTTTTGAACCCCTGAAGATACTGGCAATGTCTAGAGACAGTTTTTGGTTGTCACAACTGGGAGGTGAGGGTGGTGGGGAGAAGGGTTTACCATTGGCATCTAATGAACAGAAGGCACTGATACTGTTAAAAGTCCTACCACCATAGGTCAGCCCTCGCATTGAAGAATTATCTGGTCCAAAATGTCAATAGTGCTGAGTGAGGCTGAGAAAACCTGCTTTCCATAAATTGACACTGATACTCACAATCCAGTAGTAGATATTATTCCTGATGAAGAAACTGAGAAAAAATGGTTTAAGTAATTTGCCCAAGGTCATACAGCTAACAGAGTAGAGCTGAGATCCAGATCCATATTGGTCTTACTCCAAAACCTATGGCCTGCAAACTTCATTTTTTGCAAAAGTCCAAATCAACAGAGACTGCTACTATGAATGTGTGAAGGAGCAGCAGGAACACAGAATGCACAGGGGCTGACCACTCTGGTCATATGACTGCTCTTTAACATGGGATTAGCCTACCAGACTTATTTTTATCCCTCATCCTGCTATAGTTTTGTATGTATTCATATCCCACAATGGGAGAGATGGAGGTAGTTTTGTGCTCCTTTAATAAATTATAGTTCCTATAATAAATGCTCACTACCACTCTAATGCCCACTGCTGATACACTTACTCCTTGTGACCTAAAATTTGGAACATACTGTGCTTTTAAGGACTCTCTGGACCACCTTGACTTAAATCAACTTCGCAGTGAGACTCCATTGGATAGTGAATATTTCGTACTCATTTTTACTTCAAATGGGCCCTCCAGATGGTCTCTTTCTTGTTGGCTCAGCCCAAACACACATGCATAAATCAGCAGCAAATTTGGTAACAGGACACAAAATCTGGAATCAAAATGATCCACTGACATGATCATGCTGTGTTTCCTAGCCATGCTTTGATCTCTCAAATCATAGTGAAACTCACTTCAAAATAAAAACATGTCTAAATATGCCATTCCAATTGTATTCCAAAAATTAGATTCATGAACACTTTTCAATCAAACAAGTATTTTATTATTCTGTGTAGAAAGTGCATGTACTATTGTCACTATGGGTAGCTCATGATTCTCACAAGAAATCTAAGCTCATCTTAATGTGATTCTTTTAAAATTAGAAATGTTCTTCTTCATTGATGGGGCTGCTGTGATCTTTTCAAAATCTTTTTCAAATGTAGTTTATCTTATCCCCCATAATTTTTCTTATTACTGTTTTTAGACATAAGTTTCCTTGGAAACTGGACTTTCAGTGGACTTTAGCCACAAATAGGCTTAAAAATGCCTTTATCCATTTATCATTTCATTATAATTAAATCTATATGATGTGGTCTGTTCTCATGTATGGTGTCTTGTTTCCATGGTAACTGAGATTTTCTACTATCCATAGTTTGAAATACCTTCACAGTATTTCTTGATTAACTCATGAGCCCAAAATTGCATTTTGTAAACTTACATGTAGTGGAACTTATAAAGAAAGGCTGAAAAAAAATTATCTTGTTTTCTATTTCTTTGAGATTTGCTTTGTTTTTATGATTCTTTTTCCTGATATGCTGTTCTCCTAGAGCAACATAATTTTGTGTCACTAAGAAAAGCAAAATCCATGACTAAATTTAGCAAACCTGATCATTTTTGTGGTTGGAATGCCATCTACAGTTCTTAAGACCCAGTGGCTGAGTGAAAAGAAGATCAACTATGGCATTTCCACAAAAGGGAGAAAGCAAAAAGGATTTGAGTAGCACTTTTCATTCTTTCTTTGCTATTATTTTTATAAATTTATTGCTATTGCTAATTTCAGGACAACTCAGAGGGCTGTAGTTATTGATCATATCCAGAATATGAAGTAAAACTGTGAATCTGTAAATCTCACTATTGTGTTAATGGCATTATAAAATTAACAAAGCTCTTATTCTTGCTACAAAGTAATAATAAATAATAACGAACTATACCCAGAACTATCCAATTGTTCAACAAATGCTTATCAGTCACCCACGATAGCCAATACTATCTTAAACCCAGGCTCTGGCCAGTCTTAAATCCTAATAGCATCCAATTTGACAAGCTCATGGTTTTAAAGATTCTCTTGGCCTGGGGTGCTGTAAGAGCAAAGCTCAAGTAATATCTATATGGAAAAGTTATTTCCGAAACCACAGACTGAAGTAATTCAAAACTAATCATGAAAAATGGAGAACCTGTTCAAGATTGAACTACCCTCCTAAATCCCATTTATGAGTACTGTATGAGAACTCAAGCCATAGAAGGATCATGCCCATGTTTTGTATGCCTTCCCTTATTCTCCAAATTTATGGATATAACTAATATGTACTTCAGAGTTATTAATAAAGTTAGAAATTCCCTAGGGCTCTAACTGGGGACCCAGACTGTGAGGAACCAAACTACCTAAGGAAGACCTATTCTGCAGGAGACACTCTTGATTTCAGTCTCAGTTTCATGATAGTGAAAAAGGATAGCAAGCTTATAGTGCCTACTTTACAAAACTGTCGTAATAAATAATGAGATACAATAGGGAGATGTTTTTTAAAACTCTAAAAGTATGATACAAATATTCAGTATTAATACTGTCAAGGTTATCTGGTGATATATGGGGGCAACCAGGGTTTAAACCTGCCAGTAATTTAATATGGGGAACCAGCAGCTCTACACTGAGGACTGAGGGAAGTCAGAATTCAGCAGCAAATAAGCCTTGGCTCTGGCCTCTGTAAATCCACAGCTCCTGCCATATCAATGTATGTCATTCTTTGGTAGATCCCCAGGGAGATGCTTGAATTACCTCTACAAAGGCCCACTAATACAATACCACTCTCTTACTTCATTGTCTCCCCTGTGTCTGAGAGAACCTTAAAAGTTCAATGTTGCTGACTGCAAACAAAATGAAGATCCAAAGGAAAACTTGGTAGAGTTGAATCCCTTTCCCACAGACTGAACAATCAAATAAACTGCATGAATGAGAAAAATCTCCACTGATGAGCAAATGGAAAACTATGCTGTCCTTTCATACATATAAGCAATCTTTCACGAGTCCTTAAAAAAAAAAAAAAAAAGATAACAAATCTCTCTGGTAATAACCTAGTAAGGGACAACAAGAAATATTCAGCCCTACAAATTCATCCTGCAAGAAAAAATAAGTAACAAAACTCACAATGCTCAGTAATCATTTTCTATCCTATCCTCCAGGGGAAAGATCTGAAAGAGGATTTTTAAAGATAAAGCAATTCTCGGGGTGCCTGGGTGGCTCAGTCGGTTAAGCGTCCGACTTCGGCTCAGGTCATGATCTCACAGTCCGTGAGTTCGAGCCCCGAGTCGAGCTCTGTGCTGACAGCTCAGAGCCTGGAGCCTGCTTCAGATTCTGTGTCTCCCTCTCTCTGACCCTGCCCCGTTCATGCTCTGTCTCTCTCTGTCTCAAAAATAAATAAACATTTAAAAAAAATTTTTTTTAATTAAAAAAAAAAGATAAAGCAATTCTGCAATGACAAAAAAAATAGAATAGAAAAATGGATAATAAAAATTTTAAATGTTCAATTGTTTTTATTTTGAACATAATTTGTTACCCTTCTGTAGACACAAGGATAAGCCTACAGACTGCAAGAGCAAATGAGGGATCCTTCCAGGGAGTGAGAAGTACTTCACGAGACTGACGTGGTGTTGCCCACTGCACAAAGAGGGCTGCTGAGAAGTGCTTTACATTTTGATCAGGGTGGGAGTGAGGTTGTAAAAATTCATCAAGTTGTGCATCTAAGATTACACTTTACCTAAGTTACATTTCAATTTTTCGAAAATGGAAAAAAATAGTTTCCCATTTGGAAAAACAATACATAAAACTGATCATGTTAAGTCCATAGTTTATCTCAGTGGTTTTTTTGAACAAACACTGAAATGTCTTACATTTCCAAGAAAATAAAAAAGTTCTGGAAATCTGCAACATGATAACCTTTGATTTCTCACAACACAGCTGAGGAAACTATTCGATTTATTTGATCAAACCCATACAGAGATGATACTACATAATTAGGCTGATGTGTTTATCTTTTGCAGTAACGATCAATTGAAATATTTGGCTCATTTTCTTCTCTAGAGATAGTTTTTTCTTTCTTTCTTTCTTTTTTTCTTTTTGTAGTCAATATGTATGATGGTCTATGTTTATGGCTAGAACCAGAAAGCAAACATAAAGCCCAAAAGACCTAGACTTTGCAGCAAAAAAAAATGAAAATTGGGGTACGAGAAATAGACCTGGATAGAGACATTCAGTAGCTGATAAACATAGGTGAGAAATAAAGCCAGAAAAAGGGGCACAGATAATTATTAAAAAGGAAGCATATTTCTAAGGGAAGTCACTAAGCGTAAAATGATGCTGACAGTAATCCCAGCATGGGTTAAAAAAAAGTTTATGGTCTTTTCTGAGCATAACTTGGCCCTAAAATATTTTTGTATTGGCATAAATTAGATTAATAATGTTAGATCGCTTTTAATATCAAGAACCCATGCCTTAGATCTTGAAACAAAAAATAAAAAACCCAGCAATGTGTGCAAATGTAAGGTACTAGAGAGAATATGTGTAAAAGCAAGCAGATTCCCAGAAAATGTCAGCACCTTGTATGATGAGCTCTGGCAGCCATCTCAGTGTTGACAATATGCTAGAGAGGCTGGGAACATAAATCAATCTACATTTGTTCTCACAGGGACTGGGAGCTGGAATTACTGTTTCTGAAACTTGAGCCAATATTGTCACGGCAATATAAATGATGGAAACTTTGCCACTGTAGTTTCCTTCACCCATTGCATGAACCTCCTGGCAAACAGCGCCCTGGAATTTCATTAATTAGTACTAACTATGATTGGCACTGCCAGAGAGAACAATAAAACAACCACAGTGTTTTTATGAACATATGGGTGGCGGAGTCTCTAGCTGGGTAATACAAGATTGGTTTCCAACTTATTAAAGCTTATTTATACTGCATATAATTTACCTAATTTTGCCTTTTTAAGCTAATGTATTTTTTTTCATTTTTGCAGATTAAATTATTGATGTATAAACTGTTTAGCTAATATAAGTTACAATTTTCATCGCAGTGAAAAACATGAGAGTTTAGATTGGGAAGAACCTTTTGAAACTATCTAATTCAACACTTGTTTTTCAAATGAGGAAATTCAATCCCAGGAAAATTAAGTGACTTTTTTCCCAACCTCACAGAGTCAGTAGTAGAATTAAGGCTAAAACCCAGATGTTCTGAATCTAGGGGTTACCTCTCTATATCACATGATGTC
Source organism: Lynx canadensis (assembly GCF_007474595.2). Lineage (NCBI taxonomy): Eukaryota > Metazoa > Chordata > Mammalia > Carnivora > Felidae > Lynx > Lynx canadensis. The sequence continues at coordinate 159,769,175 of NC_044306.2, forward strand.
GTAATTGGTAAGTGTTACCACGAGATTAACACTGAGTTGACATGTAACACTTGGTTGACATTTACTTGCTTCCTCTATGCATTTTAACTAAACACATTACATGAAATTTTCCATTTTCTTTTTTTTTAATGTTTATTTATTTTTGAGAGAGAGAGAGTACACAAGCAGGGGAGGGGCAGAGAGAGGGGGACAGAGGATCTGAAGGGGTTGTGTGCTGACAGCAGAGAACTCACAAATCACAAGATTATGACCTGAGCTGAAGTCTGACACTTAACCAACTTAGCCACTCACACGCCCCAAGTTTTCCATTTTCCTACAACATTCTTCCAAATAAGTTACTAATACAGGTTTGAGGAAAGTATCCCATTAGACTCACTCCACTCTGTCATGTTTGTCACATCTGGGATGATAATTTGGAATTTTTTCTTATTTAATTCACCTCTCAATTGGGGGAAATCATTATCAGGGAGAAGCTGTATTTTTCCTCTCTTTGAATCAGTAAGTAAAAAGGAGCTTAGTGAACCCTTCTGAACAGGGTTCATAAAAGTTTCCTCCCAAACACTTATCTATTCTATTTGAGAAAAATAAGGATAAATCATAAAATCCCAGACTTATAGAATTAGTAGGCTTGGAGAGGTCAGATGGATGACCAAATCATATCTGCTCTTTCTATATTTTGTTAAGAAGAAAAAATGTATTAAAATTAGAATCACCAGAACCTCTTTGTCTAACAATTTCATGAATTTCTTGCCTTCAAATATTCCTTTATTAGCTGCCACATTGGCTACATCTACCCTTCTTATTAATAAGAAAAATAAATCTCTTTACTTATTTAAGCCTCTGAAGGTCACAACAATAAATAATGTCTTCTGATGAGTCTTTCACTTCTTCCCCTCTTCCTAGGACATCCAGACATGTGCCTTTGGTATTGTGTTTGGATGGAGAGGAAACTGGTGGGAGAACATTTTAGTTGCTACTCTATTCTTGGAGTATACAAAAAAAAAAAAAAAAAAAACTGAAAAATCCTATTTCTGAGTTACATTTGCCTAACAGAGTCTAGACTCCATTGCATGGAGGATGAGATGTAGCCAGTAGAATTTCCCGAGCTGATTTTGATCTTCAATGAGACCAGAACTCAAGGGCCTGAATTGGCATTTATATGAGAATGACAAACAAGTGGCAAGATAATAAATGTTCCAGCCATTCAGAGCAACATATGGGTCCAGATAGGTTAACAGAGAACTAGACATTCAGTTCAAGCAACCATCAGGGAGTTACAAATTCAGAACCCATTGTTTTTATTCCACCTTAAAATTGCTTTTAATGAACACTTTGTCTTTATAACTTAAGACCACATTAAAACACCCTATAGGGGGGCGCCTGGGTGGCGCAGTCGGTTAAGCGTCCGACTTCAGCCAGGTCACGATCTCGCGGTCCGTGAGTTCGAGCCCCGCGTCGGGCTCTGGGCTGATGGCTCAGAGCCTGGAGCCTGTTTCCGGTTCTGTGTCTCCCTCTCTCTCTGCCCCTCCCCCGTTCATGCTCTGTCTCTCTCTGTCCCAAAAATAAACGTTGAAAAAAAAAATTTAAAAAAATAAAAAAATAAAACACCCTATAGGAACAGTTCTGCAATATAGTCACTGTGGACATATCCTCGAAGCAATTGTCTGATATCTCACACAGTATCCTTTTATGAACACTGATAAGACACATTTCTCTAGGTTTCAGCTCAGGAAAATCAGTTGCCCAGAAGCAACAGATTTTATTTTTTTCACGGGCACCATAAAACTATAGAGAGGTATATGGTTAAGAGAAGTTGGTTTATTTGTTTAAGGTACGACGTACTTGCTCAAGGTCACATACTAAAGAAAAAAAGTTGGATATAGGGGGTGGAAATAGGGAGATGGGACAAATAGTCTATGTGTGTGTGTGGGGAGGGGACTGAAATTGTTCATCTACTTTCTCCAACCAGCCTTTCCACCTCTTAAGACAACGTAGCATAGACAGTAAACCTTGTTCTTTGGAGTCAGACCATCTGACCAGACCAGCTCTATCACTTATTAGATAAATGACCTTAATCAGGTTAATTAGCCTCATATTCCTCATCTGTAGAATGGAGGAAATAGTAGCTTACTTAATAGGATCATTGCTCAAATAAGCCAATATGTATATACCTGAAACAGCACCTAGAGCATAGCAAACTTTCAACAATTTACCATGACCATCATTACCATCTCTAACTCAGCTCCATCTTTGCAAGGAATGAGGAATGGGATTAAATTTAATTCAGCAAAATTACTAAACATCTATTGGTACCAAGTACTACAATAGGTGGTGAAAAGACAAAAATGAATCTCCTATTCTCAGGGACTCTTAGCCTAGTAAATAAATAATTGCACTGCTTATGTTAATATAAAAAATAATAACATATGCATCCAGATCCCCAGGTTGTGCAGGATAGGCAGTAGAAAATGGAATGAAAAACTCCTGGAAAATGCCTTGTATGTTTTTGGAACCTTGGGGTTCTCTCCCTAGAGGCTGAAAGAACCTGACCTGAAGGCAACTTCCTCCCATCCCAGCCTGGCCATAGAAAGAGACCAACCCTTCCTGCCCCTTGGGAGCTGCGGTATGTGAGATTGGAGGGGAAGAGGGTTTCTAACTCTGAACTCCAAGAGATTAAGATTGTCTACTTTGTACATGTGGAAAATATGCAACCAGATGAATGATGGTAGCAGAGCCAGCACATGCATTAGTCATATCTAGAAACAACATATTAGGATTCACCAAAAATAAGAACCCTGAGCTTTCATGACTATCTTTTCACTCTCCAAATGCTTGACAAGTCTCTTATGAAATCTCCTCCATTGTGAGAGTCAAAGCAATAATACTTACAAGGCAACTAATGAACCAATACAAACACCCACTTAGGTAGGTGGTACCTTAACTTTAAACTGTCTTAATCTCAAAGAAATATGAAAGTGTGTGTAGGTATGCAGTATGTGCATAAACAGGAAGATTTTATTTAACCAGATTTGATAGTTGGTATCATAAAATGTTGTCTTATGTTGAATAGTTCCACAATAAATATAATTTAAAGAGACTCCCTCTAATCCATTTTTTTTAGTAAGTCAAAGTCAATGGAGTAAAGGCAATACAGTTCATAGTAGATCTTAAATCTTAAGGCCCTACCTGATCAGCACAACTTTGAAAGAGGTTGTGCTCCTTCAAAGGCTTTCCTCTAGCTCTCTCTTCCAACCCCAGTTGGCACCTTGCCTCTCCAAAGTTCTGGCTCCCCACCACCCAACCATGGCCCACACCTTACTTAGCCAAATCCATTCATTTCCTCTAGACCAAGGACTGAGGAGAGAAGCTCTTTTTGTTAGGTACAGAGATATACAACAATGGAGAACAACATTAAATTTGGTATCAGAACCATTTTTACTAGTATGCCACTGAGTATCAGAGAACACAAATAAGGGAATAATTCAGGTCTTTGACACTTCTTTTATTTGTTGTTTTGTCATGACACTTTCACTCTTAGGATCTTAGAAGCAGAGAGAGAGACAAAAAATTTCAAAAATATTTCATTTCATTGTAAAAATATGTCTACATTCCTTCTTTTCCTCTCAGATCAATACATTGTTCAGGTGTGTACCTTCTTGAAAGACAAGATAAACTCAGGGCATTCAGATCTCCCAAATAAACTAAAGATTCAGATTAAAGATCTTGATCAAGGAGGAATTGCAAAATGGTATCTGAAGCTCTCGACCGTTGAGTCAATGGGTTATAGGGCATAGTTGATAGAATACCAAATCTTCCTAGCCATAAACTTCAGGATTGTCCCAGATTTTCTTATAGTTCGGGTATTTTGGTCAAGAAGTCTAGTTGAGCTGAAATACCCTCCAAAAAGAAATGCACAGGATTCTCACTCAATTTTGCCACTGAAAGCAATGCTATTAAAGAGATGTACACCTTAAAACTCGTTATTCAATAAAATAATAAAAACAATATTATAACAATAAAAAATTTTAATTTCTCCTAGAGCCACTCACTTCTCTGGCTGTCATTTTTAAATCCATGGTTTCCTCTATCTTTGCCTTTCTCTGGTCTATTGTGTTTCACTCATTATAGCCAAACAAAAACAGCCAGAGTAAGAATTTTTAGTTACGCAAAAAATTGTTAAATTATAAATTGAACCAGTCATACAGGACAAAAAAAAAAAAAAGAAATAAAGTTCTTTTTCTGCTTCAGCCATAAGCTGAAGTTTATGAAATAGGTTATATATACTACCCTCACTCCAACCTCATTATCACTTACTGACACCTCTTCCTCATCACTCCTTCAGATTTCTTAAGGATCATAGTTGTCTTTTCTACTCAATTGCCTCCAGTCATCCTGAGTAATTTCAATGTATATTTTGATGAACCACCCAACACCCTGACCCCATCACTTCATGACACCCTCCACTTCAAACCCTTACTTCTGCTCCAGATTTCATTCCATTGATCTTGTAATCAATCTTTCAATCAATCAATCTTTCAATTGATCTTGAAATCAATTCTTTCACCCCTACCAATCTTTAGAAACTCTGCTCTTTGATCTCATCAGGCTCTCTGTTGACTTCCTACCTCATTTTCTCAAGTCATCCAGTCTCTTCTTGTCTTTATACAATTCCCAATCTTTCCGGGACCCAAGGGCACCCATTTTAAGTAAATGTTCAGTATCACCTTAATTCCTCCATCTCCTTCTCCTGGATCCTTGTGCTGATCCACAATCATTCATTTACTGCCCCTGCCCCAGTTAGCCAGAGCCACACACAGTTTTATACCATGTGCCCTACCCAGTGATTTCTTGTACAGGATTGCTCAGGAAAGGACAAAAAAGAAGCACTGCTTGCCGGGATCTAGGTGTCGCCTTCAACTGGATGGAGAGGCTCATTTGTGTAACATATACAAAGGCCCCTTTGGCTCCCCAAGCCTTTCTTCTATTGCACAGACATGAACAGTATGAGCTAGCCATAGCCCATTGGGTAGCTGAGCACAGTGGGGAAAATATAGAAAGGTGCTTTTATCCAATATGATTTCTTTGCAATTATCTGTCATTATTGACCATTCCCTGTTCTTGAAACTCTTTTCTATATTAATCTCTAAAACATTACTTTATTCTGGCCTCTTTTAAATCTCCTTCCCTGGCTCCTCTTCCTTAGACTGCCCAGCAAATATCAGACGCCCATCAGGTTGCTCCCTTGATGCACTTCTGTTTCCTCTCTACACCTGTCTACACTTTCTCTCTGGGTGGTTTCATTACCTTGCACTGTATCAACCGCCTATTACATAAGTGGCATCCAAACCTATTTCTCTACTTCTAATTTCCCCTGGGTTCCAAATCCACCTTCCAATTGCACTGAACATTTTCACCTAACCATCCCATTAGCATCAAAAATTCATCATGTCCAAAACTGCATTCAACATTCCCCTAAATCCATTTCCCTTATGTCCACTGTCTTTGCTAGTGGCATGCCCATTCACCCAATCCCTCAAAACAGAAAACTCAAAGTCACTTTGGATTCACTTCTTTAGCTCACTTTCCATATCCAACCAATCCAAGCCTGACTGATTGTCCTACTGTAATGTTGTTCAAATCTATCCCCTTCCCCCACTTCACTGTGCCTTCATATTCTTTTATCTAGGCTATAACAATAGCTTCTTAATCCATATCCCTTTCTCCAGATTGCACCATTTCAGATGCATCCTTTACTCTGCAGAGACTGATCAGAGCACTGCTCTGCTTAAAACCCTTTCAGTGTTTAATGAAATCTGAAATTAACAGCATGATTTTCTTGCAAGCATTTTTTACAATGTAATTCCAACTTACCTTCCAACCTTCCACTAGCCCCTTCCCCTATTCTGGTACTCTATTTTAGCCACATCAACCTGCTTAATTTTTCCTGAACACATCATGAATGCTCATACGTTATTCATACATTGTCCATACCTATTCTGCACCCCCCCTCCTACAATGCCTACCACTTATTTTCTCTCTAACAGAGTCATACTCATTCTTAATTGTCCAGCTCTAATGTCCCCTTCTCTGAGGAGTATTCCCTGCTGTCCCATCCGACTAAAAATTAACTGCCCCATCCTCTTTTCTTCTATAGTACTCTAGGCTTTTTTCATCATTCATTGTCTTACTTATAAATTGCACACTCTCTAATATGTGAAACTTAATTGTCCAGAGTTTTAGAATCAAGTTTACCTGGTATACAGTAAGCAAGTCGGCCGTCCCACCTCCATCCTATGGTTTCCTCAGTACTTGTAAATTGTATGTTGTGTTTTGGTGTTTATTTGCTCAATTGTTAATTTAATGAAGGAGAATTGTTTTGGTGAGAGGAAGAGAAATTTTGGCCCACTTTAGTTGTTAATTTTAATTTTTAACTTCTGTTTTTATGACTGTTGCACAGATTGGCCCAGTCCTCTGTGCAATAAAAAGAATCCATGGGAAAAACACAATTCACATTATAGGAGAAGATTCAATGTAGAATAGAACCCTACGGTACCAACATCAATTGCCTGAGGTGAAAGCAGGAGTGAACATCTCAGCAGACAGGAAACAGACTCTCTTTCAACCTCAATGTTTTCATTCCAATGACATATTTTCCCACTTGGATCAACCTCTTCTGGCTCTTCAGACATCACCATCCTAATCAAACTCTTTCTGCCATGCATTGGGACATGTCCTATCTCTTATATACAATGAACCCCAACCCCACAGAGCTGATCTCTCAAACCCAGAGGAGGACACTCAGATGTAACTTTGTTCATGTTGTACCCACTTCTTTTGTCCTCCATCTTCATAATGTAACATTGCGACTGTCATTTTATCTTCTAGATTTCATACTGTTATCTGTTCCTCCACTCCTGCAACCTAAATAATTAATATGCATTAGTTAAGAAAGAAGAGAGCTTAACAAAAGGAAGCACTTAGTCCTGAGTGTAACATATCAGACACCTGAGAAGAGACACCTGTTTGCTGGCTCTGTAAATATCAGTGATTTTGTTTTCCAGCTAAGACTTTCTGGATATAAAATGATCACATGACCCAGGAACATGTCAGCAGATTATTGGTTTCCAAATGAAAGCTCTGATTCCCTTCAGATCAGATTCTTTTTCTTGAAAGCTCAAGGAATCAGAGGTCACCTGGGGGTAAATACAGTTAGCTAAAAAGGCTACAAGGGCTTATGGTGAGTAGATAATTACACTCCTCTCCCAAAGGAATTTTCTTTACAAGTAGCTACATGTCACAACTTACTCATCATTTTTCAAACAGCATTTCTAAGATGCTTCTTTTTCTCTTCAGGTGAGCTTCAAGTTGGGAGTGATATCTGAACTATAGTGATTCCCAGGCCCTTCTACAAAGAACAAACTCCTACTCCTGACTTCTACCAAGGAGCCAGAACTGTGGGATGGAATGCTGTGTGACTTCGCTCTTCACTATAGCCAAATAAATTGTTAGCTTTGTCATGTAATGGCATTCCCCAGATTTATGCAAATGAGGGGGCTCTAATTTCACAATGTTAATTCAATCTTTTCAGAAATCATATCTCTGAGCTCATAATTTTATGTTATGACTATGTTGCATACAGATGAGGGCTATGTTTTGCTTCTTGCCATTCCTGCAAACATTCAGCATTTCTTCAACAAATAGAAACATTACCAAATTACACTGCAGCTACCCAGTTTAGTTATACAAGCTGTTTTGTTCAATCAGAAAAGAATGCATAGAAATTCTGTTTTAAATCATATTCCTTGGTCCTTAGGTGGTTGATTTTGGAAAGAATAACTCAACATGCTAAATTCTGTGACTGCACTTGTTCTTTGTTGAATAGAAAACACCACTTTGTGCCTATACTTTATTAAACTTTTGCATAACAAGAAAGTAGCTTTTATATTAGCAAAGATTCTGTTATATGGAAAATTACAGCTGCCACTCAACCATCAACCTCATGCTGATTCTTCTTCCTCTTCTTGATGTTCTTAAACCATGATAAGCTGAAACTAAAAGATATGTTTTAAGAACCTAGGTACAATGAAACATAAGCATGAAGAAAATTGCTGCTGCCACAATCTCAACAATCACATTGGCTTTATCTTTGAGTAAACAATGTGGTTTTCTTCCCCCAAAAGGTCTACAAAAATTCTGCTGATGAACCAACTGGATATACTTCCCTGAATTAACAAACTTGATGAAAACCATTTAAATCTCTGCAGCCACTGATAATTGCACCTAACATTTCTCAGCAACAATAATATGCCCAGTGCTTCAAATATGCTGGCTCTTTTGATCCTGATAACATCCTTGCTGGGAGGGGGAAGGCATTTTCATAATTCCTCTTTTATAGATGAAAAAAACTGAAGCTAAGAGAAGTAGAGTAGCTGGCTTGAGAAAATGCAACTAGAAGGTAATGGAGCAGGAAAATGGATTTCCAATTACTCCTACCACCATGCCAAAGAATCCCCTTGACAGTAAGTTTCTGTGGGATATTTCTGTTCCCTCCCACTTTCAGATTACTATAATAAGTGACTAATGTTTCTCAGATCAATTTAATATACCAACCCTCCATTGGGCCAGGTGAATAATCACCATAAGGCAACCTTAAAACAAATGAAAAGAATTTCCTAAATGGAAGGGGCCTCTGGTCAGCTAATGATCTGTACTCTGTCTCTAACAAAGAAGGAGAAGACACTTGGTGAAATCTCTGTCAAGAATTTCAATTTAAGCCACTAGCGGTTACATTTTTTTACTGAAAGCTGGAAGAGTGTGCCAGCTGAAAATTCCATAAAGAGGCCAACTGATCCCATCAAGTCTCTCTTCAATGCTTATAAGAGCCATTAAAAATTCTTATATGAGAAAAGGATCCAGTTCATTGTTTCTGAACAAGATATTTCTTCTGGGGTGTTTTCTTTTTTCCGTTGAGTTCATCCATACTACAGAGTGTCGCATTTCTAAAGGCCTTAGCTAGCCTGTCATATTACAGTAGCACTTTGTCAAATTGCCCATTTGTTCAATTCTGCAGGAAGACAGCTTTTTACTCAGCAAGGCTAATTTCATACTTCTAGATCGTGGGTAAAACTTGGGGATAATAAGTTGTGTAAGTTCAATTTTACCACCTTAAGTGCTGATGAACTCCTCTACCAATTCCAGTTTCTTATTTCTTGATGGTGGATGGATATTGGAAAAGTTTCTCAAGTCCCTCAATATCTGTATTGTAAGAAGCTTCAAATGTACTTGGTCTAACGCAATTCTGTATACTGTTTACAGCCTTGAACTTTGGCTACAGTTCCATCAATGAAATAAGAAAAGTCCTCCCTATATATGCTTTTACAAATACACACAGAAGAGTAAGTTCACACGTGTTAAGGCTAAAGCTTTAAACTAATCACCCTGAAACAGCTAGAAAAAAAGAAAGAAAACTGTTGTGCTAAAGAGACAGATCTCTGCAGAAAACTCCACAAATGGTGAAACAAACATTTTGAATACTATACTCTGTAACACCACGACTTCAGGGATGTTACAATGTACACTCATTTGCAAACAAAACTACAATTCAGTTAACTTCAACAGAAAATTATTGTCATTAAACCTTCTAATAAGCTACGGTTATAGCAGGTTCTACTTCAGCTTGATGGGGAACATAAGTTATACGTGCCAGAAAACCAGTTGGAAGGGCCTCTAACTGTAAATTTGATACTACTGGACTGTGTTTATTTGCAAAGAATATAAAGTGTACTCTCCACCCACAGTACTGCACATTATATGGGTCCATCAAACTCTCAGTCAGTTTGGTGTCAATGCTGGAGATCAATACAAATAGACTGGAAAATACATACAGATACACAACTGATAATTACAGTCGTGGGAATTTTGAAGTTGAAGGAGACCTTAAAGATTATATGATTCAGTTTCTGAAAACCACTTTCATAAACCACTAGTTTGCTAGTGTGTTAAAATGTCTGTCCCCTTCATTGTTCTCCTAAGGGATATCCTTTAGTCAAAAGTTTAGGAAGAACTAGGTCAAACAAAGTTAGATAGGTGTCTTTACTGCAGGACATTTTGGAACACAGCAGCTTGCCAAGAGAAGAATATACTTTGCAGCATTTCTTAAGCTTTTTTAACTACTAAGCCTTTTTTTATAGAAACTGTCGAGGGACATACTTTGTGGAATATTGGTATAACTCAATTCCTCCAGTTAGTTATGTAAACCAAGGCAAAAGGTATGGTGATGGAGAGTTGGTATTAGAACTCAAGTCATTTAGGGACGCCTGGGTGGCTCAGTCAATTAGGCATCCGACTTTGGCTCAGGTCATGATCTCAGAGTTTGTGAGTTTGAGCCCCACATTGGGCTCTGTGCTCACAGCTCAGAGCCTGGAGCCTGCTTCAGATTCTTGGTCTTCCTCCCTCTCTGCTCCTCTCCCCACTCACGTTCTGTCTCTCTCTCAAAAATAAATAAATATTTTTTAAAATTTTTTAAAGAAAAAAAGAACTCAGGTCATTTAATTCCCAAACTGTCCTCTCCTCTTAACACCAGAAAACTGTTCTATGCTATGCAGCCGTCAAAGTAAGTAGAGCATAGTGTTTGCAAGTGTGTACCCCAGAGCCTGCGTTTGAATCCCCCAGTTCAGTCACTTAGAGCTGTGGGCCTCAGTAACTTCATCTATAAAATGGGGCTGATTATAAGGGTTAGTGAGTTAGTCCACATAAAGCACTTACAACATAGCACTATGAGAGTGTTAGCTATTTATTACTATCACTACTGCTATTATTATTATTAACAACCATCATCACCCCTGCTTAGGTACAAGTTATCAGGGGTAACAATTTCTAGAGACATGTTCACACTCTCTGATACATTCACCAGCCTCTCACCTCTCTAGAACTTACACTGAAAAGTACAAGGACCATCCCTCAAATGTAATTGCCAAAGAAACAGAATCTTGGGGAAACAATAGAATTTTTTAGTTATTTTGAGAAGTTTCTAAAGAAATGCAAGGTTACTATATACAATAATGTAAAACTAACCAGAGTTTCCTTAAAACATATTGTTTTAATTGGTAGTAGTATCAAAGTAAAACTAACCAGAATTTCCTTAAAACATATTGTTTTAATTGGTAGTAGTATCAAAGCACCAACTTAATAATGTTAGGCCATAATTATACTGCCTGGTGATCATTTTACAGTTCTTGGACAGAGTTCTTACCTTCTCATTTAGAAAGTTCATTGGCATTTATAGAAAAATATTGAACTAATGAAATTCATATTAATAATAAAGTGATTATATAATTATTAAATCATTTGAACTAGGAAAAAAAATCTGTTTGTTCCTGACATGTGCTTTCACAGTCACCACCAATAATTGCCTTTTTTATTGTTTGTCTCCCTTGTGAAACCATAAGGTCCATGAGGATAAAGACCATGTCTTGATTGTTCATAGTTACATTTCCAGTAGTATTTTACTCAGAGCCTATCACATAGTAAGCACTCCATAGTTATTTGTGGAAGAAAGGGAAAGAAAAGGGAAGGAGAAACAGAGGAAAAGAGAAGAGAATGAGGAAGGGAGGGTAGGAGATAGACTGGCTAGAAGGAAGAAAGGAAGGAAGGTAGGAAAGGAGGGAGGGAGTCAAGTACAAAGTCAAGAAGAATAAACTGATAGCTAATAAACTAAATGAGGCCACAGTAAGCCTCTCAGTCCTGATTGGACTAAAGATGAAGTCAATGAACACACACCATACTCAACAGATTTTCAATTTCAACGCTTTGATAAATTTACTAAAGTACACTTTGTTCTCATTATAAAGTTTCCCCCATCATAAATTTCTTCTGCCACAAGGCTCTTGGACCTTTACCCCCTACTTCATTACTTCCACTCATATTAATTATCCACCTCCTGATGGCAGCATATTTCTAGGCAGACAAGTTCTGAACTCCCAATGGCTGTGTTACAAGAAGGCTCTGATCTTGATACTTATAATCAGATGTTGGCGGGATGTCATCCTGCAGTGGAGGGCATATGAGTGTTAAACTAATGCACTGCATTACTTTGCAGATTGAGTGAGACCTGTAATGAGTAACCTCAATCAAACTGAAAGAATTTCCACATTCTGATTTGCTTCTATAAAGTTTTAAGAAAAAAAAAAGAAGAAGAAGAACAAAATGGAAAGGGTGGAAATGTTTAAATGAGAAAGAAAAGGGATATTACTGCTCCAGCGACAAGTGACATGACCATTTTCAAAATAATACAAATGCCATGAGACTACAGATCAAGAAAAATGGAACAAGCCATAAGGAAAACGGTCAGAAGGAAGAAAATGGCAGTGAGAATAGATAATACAACAAAATGATAGCTTGAATTATTCATGGACCAAGAAGGACCAGAAGCCAAGTACAAAACATAACCAAAGGTGCAAAGGTTATTTTGATGACTGTGAGATCTCTTCTGTAAGTTTATAAGGACACTGACCTAGTGTTGTAATGCTATATATAACCCTCTTTGTATGGATATACTACATTATGTAAAGCTATCCCAAAGAGACCTGAAAGCCCTTATGGATAATAAACAATCAGATCATTTGCTCTGTCAGACACCCTAGTAAGAGGTAGCAATCACCCAGAAAACTGGATCTCAGAGGGCAAATTGTATGTATATTTTCTGCATAAGAATGGAGACCTTGCATGTCTTGATCACTATTGTTTCCCCAACATGTAAAGCAGTAATTGGCAAACATTTCTCCTGTAAAGGGCCACATTATAAATATTTTCGGCTTTGAACATACTATTTTTGTCACAACTACTCAACTCTGCTGTTGTAACACAAAAGCAGCCACAGACAATATGTAAACAAATGGGTGTGACTATGTTCTAATAAAAGTTTATTTAAAAGCCCATTCAAGCCCTGAATCTCATGGGTCTCTGTGCTGACAATGCAGGTCTGCTTGGGATTCTCGATCTCCCTCTCTCTCTACCCCTCCCCACCCCCCTCTCTCTCAAAAATAAGTAATAAACATTTTTTTTAAAAAAACAATGAATAAGGGGCGCCTGGGTGGCTCAGTCGGTTAAGCGTCCGACTTCAGCTCAGGTCATGATCTCGCGGTCCGTGAGTTCAAGCCCCGCGTCGGGCTCTGTGCTGACTGCTCGGAGCCGAGAGCCTGTTTCAGATTCTGTGTCTCCCTCTCTCTCTGACCCTCCCCTGTTCATGCTCTGTCTCTCTCTGTCTCAAAAATAAATAAACGTTAAAAAAAATAAAACAATGAATAAATAATGTTACCCTTACTAACCTCCACTTCCTCTCTGTTGTGGCCTTCCCTGGGCAATGTACCAGGGACAAAAAAAAGGGCTGAGCCTACTCATTAAAGATTATATTGATCTTGATGCTGAGGAAGTATAAACATAGCACCATTAATAATCATATCTTCTGTTGTGTGTCCTGTAGTGTAATAGAATAAGCCCATTGACAGAGAGAAGGAAAAACAAGTGGTAAAGACAGAATCTTGGTCATGTTCAAACATTGTTAGTTCTGTGGTAGAGACTGCTATTTGCCTCTGCTGTCCTTTCTCTCATTCTTACTTTTGGTGCAACAGAATTCTCAAGTTTTAGTGGGACACATGGCTTATCAGTTAGAGACTACAATTCCCAACCTCTCTGGTAGCAACAAGACTAAATTCAGAAGGAGGAAAAAAAAAAACGTGAGCAGAAGTGATGTGATCAGCTTTTCTTTTAAGGAAATAACTTGCTCCCCCATTTTTTCCCAATCCCAGAGGATGGAGCTTAAACCTGAAGGAAGTGATCTAGAATAAGTCATGCAAAAAATATAACACACTAATGTATGGTAGGATAATCAGAGAGAAGGAACTTTGGACTCTGGGTGACATAGTTCAGGTTACTTTCTCCCTCCAAACTGTCTACTCACTCACATTTTTATACACAAGAGATAAATAAATCTTGTGTCTTAAGCCATGTTATTAAAACAGCTGAACTGATATCTTAACCAACAAAATCCCTGAGGAACTTTCCCAAATTCCTGCCTTCAAACCTTGATTGTTCTTCAATTCCAATAATTCTCAAAATTATATCTTTTAAATAAGTCATCTTTTCGTGAATTTAGTCCCACTTTGGGCTTCTGTCATTTGCAACCAAAAGGTTCCTGAATAATGCTAGTGTACAGCTGTTCCTCCCATGAAAAGATGTTGTCAGTCTTCACTGTCAGTCTTGCAAGTTTGGGTTTTTATTGTATCAGTCAATGTGGCAATTTCCTCACAAATACATTTAGCAAACTAAGGGCAATTGTCCCAATTCTAATGGAAGACTCTGTCAAAGCTACTAACCTCTTGAGAACAGAGGAGGAAATTATTCTGGAAGACTCTGAAATATATTTTCTAAAGCAGCAATTATCAAACTATTCATGGGCATTCTTCTAAGTATCTTCAAGGAGTATCTTCAAATAAAATAGGACCGTGATGGATGTATTTAATTTATATGTGCTGCATGACCTTTAGGAAATACCTATCACAAGACTATATTAGCAAATGGAAGTTGTAAGTTGCACACACAATCACACACGCACACAGAGAAATGAAAGCAGATTACATGGACTGTCAATCAGCTCCATAAACATTTAACTGATGTTTTATCATATATAAATATTTCCTGAAGGAAACTTTAGATATTGAGTGAAAACTAAAATTCTCCACTGAAAACAAAACCTAAAAATAGGTGAAATATATAATTTTTGATAGGGAGAAAACAAAATAAGAAGACAGTTTGAGCTAAAGGTATGAAAGACTGTTAAAGAAAATTAAAGAGTGTGTTCAAAACACAAAAGAGACAATCTAAGATATTAAAGGGGAAAAAGTAACACTCAATAAATAACAGAGTTGGTATCATTATCAGCAATGCAACAGAATATGAACAAATCATAGAAATCCAGACATTATCTAGATATTGAGCTCAATATTTAAATTATGCAACCTCTACTGCCCCCCCCCCCAAACCACATAAATAGCATATGAATGTGAACTAGTAAACTATTAAAATTCAGGGGAATTCACAAAATTAGATCAGGAAAATTCTTATAACAATTATAAGTTGACGGTTCAGCAAATCCTGACGATATATATGTTACCCCGAGACAAGAATTTATATTACTTATCATTGCATCCACATCATATGGCACGATGCCTGGCATACTCTAGGTGCTGAATTCACTTGAATAAACAAGCTATGAATAAATATTTACAGAAAGCAAAATGCATGTAAGATTTTTATTAGTACCTTATTACAACTTTGATATTCAGCATTCCATGTTTTCTCTTAGTATGTCAAAATCAGAATTTATTAGAATTTTACTTTTCTGGTTTTAAAGCAAGACAAAATATCTATAATATATTTAAAATACACTTAGCATATCTTGTTTTCAGAAGAGAATATTGTCATGCCTGACATTTTCTTTTTTTTTTTTATTTTAATTCCAGTATGCAGCATACAGTGTTATACTGGTTTCAGGTGTACAATATAGTGTTCAACACCGCCATACAGCACCCAGTGCACAAGTGCGCTCCCTAACCCCCAGCCCCTATTTTACCACCTCCCTTCTGGTAACCATCAGTTTGATCTCTATAGTTAAGAGTCTGTTTCTTGGTTTGTGTGTGTCTCTCGCTCTTTTTTACTTTGTTCATTTGTTTTGATTCTTAAATTGCACATATGAGTGAAATCATGTGGTATTTGTCTTTCTCTGACTGACTTCTTTCACTTAGCACTATACTCTCTAGCTCCATCCATGTTTTTTTACACATGAGTTGTATAGACGTATGAGATACACAGACCAAACATTATAAGTGCCAATGACTTTAAAAAAAAAAAAAAAAGTAAGTTCCAGGCAGAGACAGAAATAAAAACCCAAGTTTCCTGACTCTTGGCCTATCACTATGAATTAATAAAATAGTACAAAATATCCCTTTTATTCATAGATGCTATGATATTTGTATTCTGCACACCTGGAAGTTGAGAAAGAAAACGAATCCTAGAACAAATTGTGTTTGAAATATAAATAGATTTCTTTGTATATAAAATTCCCCACAGGAACAAATAAAAAAAGACAACTAGAATAGGGGAAGGAAGTAGTCTAACAGACAGTGTCTATGGACAAGAAAAACTAAGGGAGTTAGGAACAATTAGAGGAGCTTGTCAATGACACCAATAAAGATGTTGCCAGTAAAGCTGGCAAGTTTTCCTCTGAGTAGCAAATAGAAAACAGTGTGCAACCTTTCCCTTTCCATGTAACTCTACTGAGAACAGATATGAAATGAGGTTTGTACCACTGTCAGTTCTTCACTTGTAAAATGAAATAAGGAACCAGCATCTGCGTCTTAAATTTCATATGGATGCCTACTGCTTCCTAATGCTACACTTGCTCCCTCTCCAAGCTTTTGTACTGAAGTTGCCATACCAGTCTTATGTTAATGAACAGCACAGTTCAAGGAAGAAAGGAAGACTAGCAGAAGGGAGGAGGGCGAGGAAAGAAGAAAAAAGGAAAAGAAAGAGAAGAGAAGAGAAAAAAAGAGTTTATTGGTTTACTGGACCTCAATATTTATTTTCATAGAAACACTAAAATATGCTTAATGTTAACGTTTTTGATGGGAGTATCAACAGTCAGCCCATCTTCTCCTTGTGAACTTACTGCTGCCATCATGTAAGTTACCAGGATGGGCAGGTTAATTATTGGAGCATTCTTGTCAACATCTCTCCAGAGAGAAAATAAAAATGCTGAATTGCAGAACCAGTGAATACCCTCCCCAGAAAAGCTCCGACTTTTAACCAACTGACTGCCAGGAGGATAGAATTGAGTTAGAGAAAGTTCAAAAGATAATGGAATTGATTATAATATTGATTTAAGAGAATAAACAAGTGAACCCAACCCTTTAAGTAAAGATTCCTAAAGTAGTTTTCCCTACCACAGCACAATGAGGTTTCAAATAACAGAATATAAACCTTAATAAGGAATTGCTCCCACAACCACTCAATACTCATAATATATCCAGAAAGATCCCCTAGGGAGGAAAAAAAAAAAACAGTACAACTTTGGAAAGGAAGGGATTTGTTTTGAGTTTGGGAAGGTTAGCAGTAATGTAAGGCTCATCATCAAGAAGACCATGTAGTGCCAACTATAAAAATAGAATGGGTATGATAGTAAGCCCAGGAAACCATGAAGACTTCACACAGACATCATGCAAAAAGTGAGTAATGGATCAGTAATTTTTATCAGCAATTTTTCCCATGTACAAGACAAAAATTACCCAATTCAGATAATTATGTTCTTATTTTTTTATATTTTCATTTTCTCTTTACTGGGGAAGATAGAAACTTATGATGACCAACAAGAATGGGCTTAAGCAGGGTTACCTGGGGGGCTCAATGGGTTGAGCATTGGACTTTGGCTCAAGTCATGAACTCGTGGTTTGTGGTTCAAGCCCCGTGTTGGGCTCTGTGCTGAAAGCTCAGAGCCTGGAGCCTGCTTTGGCTTCTGTGTCTCCCTCTCTCTCTGTTGTGCTCTCTCTCTCTCAAAAATAAATAAAGATTTTAAAAAAATTTTTAAAGAAATAAAAAGAATGAGCTTGAGCAGCATTCCCAATGTTCTATGAAACACCAGCTCTGTAAATACACCACAGGGCAGGGCAGGGGAAGTAATTATAGGCAAGTAAGTTTCAAAAACTTTATGTACAAAATGACCTTACTGGAGATCTATAATCCACAAGAGTAAGCTAAAGGCTCTGAGAATTCCTGAAGTAAAAACTCTATTTAAATATATTTGATCTAACACTTGCCAAACTTTTTGACACAGAATCTCTTTTGTATATTAAACTAATTTAACTTACATCCTGTGGCTCTAGTATTCCACAGCACATAACTTGAGAACTACTGAGCTAAAGGGTTTTGAGATATAAAGCTTGCCAATGTTTTCAGGGGAAAATGTGCTCGCTTTTTGTTCTTTCCAGTATCCAGCTTCCATGTGATTTTTATGGTGCGGTGGGCGTGAAAGTGTGAATGTCAATTTAATCAACTACAAGGCATGTTAGATAGAAACAAATAGATTGGAGCCTTTGTAATGCCTCTGGATAATGTTAACTTGATTATAAAGCAATATAGCCTTATAATATGAGAAAATGTAAGTACTCTATTATGTTTGGAACAAACCAAAGGGAATTTAGCTTTTTACATGAACTATGTTTATTCATACAGAAATTTCAACAGAAGAAAATGAGGTAACAACACTTGTATCATCATTTATTAGTTCTGAGGGAATAGCATTTGACTCCTCATTCCATTAATGAGAAATTGATGACAATGAAGTCACCACTACATTTCTAGACTCTCAGTTGCTTGCTGACCTCCTTTGATTGTATTGGAAAAATCTAGAAGCTCCATGAAACCTAACAAGAGGCACAGGCCATTACTCACAAACGCCTGGAAATCTGTGTGGCAAGGTGGCAATTCTGGAGGGAGTGGAGGACTTGGTAATGACTGATAATGGCATAATTAACCACCAATCTAGAATAAAATGATGCTGAAACCCAGCTCACCCAATGTACAGAAACAAAATCTCAGTATAGTAAGTATCTAAATCTAAAAATAAAACAGTAAAACATTCAGAAGAAATTTTAAGCTAATACCTGAAAAATCCTAAAGTAGGGAAGAATTTCTTAAGTGAGAGGGGAAACCTAGAAATCATAGAGGGGAAATTAAACATATTTGACTACATTAAGAATTTAGAATTTCATGTGAAAAAAAATATGCCAAAAAGCAAAATAAAAAGACAAATGAACGTGGGGAAATCTAAGTAACATATATAAGACACACAGGGCTAGAATCTCTTACATATAAAGAAACAAAGAAAATAGACGGACACTGGGAGAAAAAAATCCAACAAGAGTCTAGAGGAATACAAATGGCTAACAAACAGGAAAATATACTCTGTTTCACTACTAACTAGAAAAATGTAAGTCATATTCAAAATAGCACTTCTTTTTTCACAAAAACCACTTTGTGAAAGGTAAAAGAGGACTGCTGTCTAGGATGAAAGAAAAAAAACACTCTTCCATATTTTTGGTGGATGTGTGAATAGCAAAAGCATTGTACCTACGGATGCTACAACCTTTTGGAAAGCTATTTATAACGTTTATTAAAATGATAAGTATGTATTTATTTTCTCCAGATATTCCAGTTTTGAAAAATCTACCCTATTAAAGAACAAAGCACTGGTATGCAAAAATATCTCCATGAGGATGCTTAATATAGCATTGTTGAAAACAACAATAAAAGTGGAAAACATGTAAATATCTATCAGTAGGAAAGGAAATTTATAAGATCATGAAGTCATTTGTTAAATCATCTGGTTCTGTGTCTATTGACCTGAGGAATAGCCACAATTCACTTCACAAGGGCATTAAGCTACCCATCTTGCTGACCATCATATTCCCAGTGCCTAGAACATTGCGTGGATACACAATGACAACTTTTGAATAGCTATATTTTAAACAAAATATAACTGTGAAGAAGAACATACAGTATTTCAGTTTTGTAAAGATATTAAAATGTGGATATATATACATATATATTTTTTATATGCATGTATGTATGTATCCATGGAAATGGGAATATAAACATATGACCTTGGCTGTTAGCATTGGTATTCTATTTAAGGAAATGGGGAATGGAAAGATTATTAACTTTCCCTTTACAAAGGCTTTTTTTTTTTACACTTGTTATAACAAGAATGCATTTACGTTAGTAAGTTTCATCTACTATAATAACAAAAACTCTAAAAGGAAAAAGTCTAGAAGGTTTATTAAAGACAATTGGTAGGAGGTGATATAAACAGGACAATTCAAATTATATTCTTTAGGGATCTTTTTTGCAAGTCCCCATTGGATCTAACAGTTCCACAAAAACTACTTTAAACAAAGAATGATGTACACTGCAGAGCTGACGAGCAAATATCTGGTTGCTACTACACATTTATCAGGGCACCCTATTAGGTAGGAAAATGAGCAGGAAAATAAAAATATAGATCATCCATCCTACGTAACACACAAAGAGAGCCACCAAGGCTGTGCAAATGAATCCTTGTTCTATCTATTCATCTTTGCTGTTAATTACGTGGCTGAAGATTGGAAATGAGTTGTTAGTGTCTTACATGCTGGCAGTACTCTAGCCACTGTGGAGAAAGGAAACACAACACACTGAGATTACCTTAGAATGGAGAAAAGGGGTAAGATAGAAGAGACAGTCTTGGCTGGTTATTTGTTGCTCACTGCAGAGATGAAAGACACATGTTTGGAAAAAAGTCAAAAAAAGGAGAATAAACAGGCAACTCAGACAGTTGGAACTCTTAAACAATAAGAAGCTTGGTATCACTGCTTTTGGATAGAATAGCAATTAAATGGGGAAATGTTACTTGTCCTATAAAATACTGAATCATTTTAAGAAAAACTAAAAGCAATGCAATGTCTCCATCTCAAGAAGAATGTGGGCAGACTTTTAAAGCATTTTAGAAACAATATCCTTGAGAGTTCAATTTTTTACTTAGTAATGCCAAAGGGATAGAATTAATCTGTTCTAATTAAAGATCGCCTCAAAAAGATCACCACCACTTTACTCCAATAAAAATCGTGTCATAAAAATACAAATTAGAAGTAAAAGTTGAAGTGCATCATTCCCTTATAATGTTTTTTTATTTTATCAATAAATTAATATTGTTAATGTCATTCATTTTCCAAGAAGATGACATGAGGATTTATGCTATACTTTGAAACATTCTGCTTTCATCTTAGGAGGAACTGAGTTTAAGCTTTGAAATATGTATGCTTGATCATGGGCTTCTAGCCAAGGTGCACCTAATTAATCGGAAGATCAAATGTGTGCTCAGCGGGAGGGCCAACTACAAAACCGCAGGTGGTAGCCAACGGCTCCATTTAATAAAGGTTGCACAAACAGAGTGCTGTGTTAGGGCTCCTGTCACCTGTGTGCGGCTCTTCTGCCATTTTGTCATTGCCATGAGAACAGTTAACTGTGCCATAAAGAGATCTCAACCTTCTCATTCCACCCGAAGTTTAACACTCTACTCTATAGAGAAACTCCATAACATGCTGGGGGATATAAAATCTGTTTGTTTAGCTTTTTGTGATGATTGCTATTGTTGAATTTATTACTGGCTTGTCCCAAGAACATAAAAACCTATGATTCTGTTAAATAGGCCGGCAGTATTGGTAGTTACAGGCACAGACTTTAGAGTGAAATGGAACTAGAGTCAATAATAATAAATTAGCTCTGCTAATTATTAGCTGTGTGATATCTGAGATGTAAGTCTCTCCAAGCTCCTTTTTGCTCACCTATAAAATGGGAAGAATAATATATACCTTGCACGTTGCTGGAAGGATTAAGTAGGATAGCATATAGAAAGTCGTTGTATGTAGAAAGCATTCAACAAATGGTAATGAAAAAATTGGAAATGAGGCAGTAGTGAGAAGAAGAGTCATAAATTTTCTCCAGATGAAGGTTTAAGAAAGCCCAAGCACTGTAAACACATTTTTACTATGGATTAATTTCCTAAGATCATCATGCCCTAACAGTCCCAAAGGACCTATTTCTTAGTCCTAAAGCCTATATTCATGGAAAGGTTTGACAGATCTGGAAAAATAAGCAAGTGCTCTTAAGTGATTACTCTTTCAAATGTCTGCTTTGGTATAAAGTTATTTGATATCTATTTTCATTCAAACAGCAAAAGGTATAATGATAGAAGAAATAGAAATGAGAGAATATGAATTGTCATTCCCTACTGAAAATTAGTAAGGATCTAATTGATACCAAAAGTCAACAAGAAATTCTATGTGGGTCACTAGACTAAGAAAAAGTTACTAGAACTGAACTTGTTTTTCATTACCTGTCAGAGGGCTCAGTACTCTCTTTTTATGCTCTATGTATTATGAAGTCAGGATAAGAAATACCTAGGATCAAATTCTGACTGCATCAATGACTATAGTCAGGTCATCTAATTTAACCTTTCTGTACTTCAGTTTCTACACTGCAGAAGCAACATTATAATAGCTACCTCATTTGAGTGGACCACGGAATCTGCATATGTAGTGATCTTCTTGATGATTTTTACACATGCTGAAGTTTAAAAACCACTGCCTCAAAGTAATGCCTTTAAGAACAGTAATAAAATAACAAAATATTTCTAACACCCAAAGTAAGTGAGTTAATGTGCCTTTACGGAATCATTATTCTGGATACACTTAGTAGCTAAATCCTTTGCCTGGAAACTAATTTGACAATAAATTTCATATAATAAATAAATAAATAAATAAACAAACCCTTTGCCATAAGTAGGAGAGTTTGGCATATATATATGCTTTATGATGTGTGCACGCATGCATGTGTGTGTGCGTGCACATGAGCTTATGCATGTGTGTCATCAGCAAGATGAAAGAAGGAAATAGGGAGGAAAGAAAGAAAACACTCACATGATGCAAAGTAGATTTTTCCATTAAGTGACTGTTGGCTGTAACTACATGATAACACTTGTGAATATGATACTGATGATGCAGTTGCCTAATGGACTTGACACAAATAATGCAGAAAATTACAAATAATACAGACTCAATTACCACTGAATGGAAGCAAAAGGCAATCGAAGATGCAACATGCTTCATTCTATGTTTTCCCCTTTCCTTCTACTCGGTTAAGATAAGTCTAAAGGTAGAGAAATTCCCTTTTCCAACTATTTTCCATGCCCCTGAAAGGTATACCACTCCCCCAGGTTCTAGGGCTCATCCCAATATAAGGGGAAAATAGTTATTTTATGTTTACGTAGCCCAACTTCTATCATGAAGGAGCCAAAGGCAGCCATACTAACTTGGGGTTGGGGGGAATTAACTTGTCCTTCATGCTTACTAGGTGAGATTCAGTGACAGGCATTTTTAATATATATTAACTCCGTTTATGACTACCCTATAAAGTAATATTATTATCCACATTTAAGGATAAGAAGCTAGAAGCTCAGAGTTCAAAAATTTGAACAAGTTACTTAGGCTGGTAAATGACAAAGTGTGTTTCAAACCAGATTTGTCTGATTTCTAGAATTCATGCTTTTATTACCATCAGAAATAAAGTCAGGCAGGTCTATTAAAATAGCAAAGAGGGGCGCCTGGGTGGCTCAGTCGGTTAAGCGTCCGACTTCAGCCAGGTCACGATCTCGCGGTCCGTGAGTTCGAGCCCCGCGTCGGGCTCTGAGCTGATGGCTCAGGGCCTGGAGCCTGTTTCCGATTCTGTGTCTCCCTCTCTCTCTGCCCCTCCCCCATTCATGCTCTGTCTCTCTCTGTCTCAAAAATAAATAAAAAAACGTTAAAAAAAATTAAAAAAAAAAAATAGCAAAGAGTTCTCAGTTCCAAGCAACAAAGCCAGATTTGGCAGATATAGCAGGAATTCACTAAAAGACACATGGGCCATTCACAGATCACTGACAGGGCTAGAGAACCATGCTGAAACTCTGCAGACACAGGGAGTGCCTCATCATACCACAGAACTCATCCAGTAAGGAGACAGCCACCACCAGAGCCAGCATAGACACTAGAGCCTGGAGCTAACATCACTGCTACAGATGCCTGGGAACTCGAGTTCACTGCTGTCACCATTACTCCCAAGAGCATCCCCCACAATCCCTGCTTGTCTGCATTACCAAGCTCCCAATTACTTAGCTCTTGATTCACACATTGTCTCATTTAATGTATTGTGTATGCATTATTACATTTTTTCATCACAAGGGCTCCAGACGAGGAGCTGAGGTCCAGACAGGTTAAGTGATTAGCCCAGGATCACAAAGTCAGTAGGTGGTGGCACAACTTCATTAGTGACATGCTTCAGTCATAGGTTTACTGTGGTTTTGGAATCACAAAAATCTGAATTCATATCCTGGCTTTTCAAATCCCCACTCTGAAAAAACAAATCTCACACTGTGCATCTAATTGGTGGAGCACAGGTCATCTGGTCATGTCCGTGGCTTGCGAGAGGCTGGGGTAGCTAGTCTAGAATTTTCAGGTTTCTTGGTGGGGGATTGGCTTGGCCTCTCAACGATGCTCATGGAAATCACAAAAAGAAAGTGGGTTCAGATGTCGACAACTAAAAAAAATGGCAAATGTCTACCATAATCTGCCTTTTTGGTTGCCCAATACCAAAATATACCCCTTTTTCCATTTTTAAACATGTACCTCCTAACATTTTCCCCTCTAACATACAACTATTATATAACCAAAAAATATACTCATCAGCTATCCACACCATTATCAGTTACTGTTTCTGGTGTTGAGTCCAGAATCACTAAGTGACAACAACTCTTCATCTAGGTTTATTGGATATAATTCTATTATTATATAATCCATGGGTTTGCCTATAGAGTTATCCACTACCAATACATTCTTTACAGAAAATTAGGAATAAAGGATAATGATATAAAAAATTTGTTAGGATTAGTAAAAAATATACTGTATAAGCCAGGATAGACTCAGTTACACTACAATTAACAAACAACCCCAAAACCTCAGGGGTTCCATCAACAAAGATGTATTTCTCATTCACACTACCTGTCCATTGTAGCTTAGCTGCAACTCTCTCAAAGTAGTCTTTGAAACGAATATTGTTGGGGCGCCTGGGTGGCTCAGTCGGTTAAGCATCTGACTTCAGCTCAGGTCACGATCTTGCGGTCCGTGAGTTTGAGCCCTGCGTCTGGCTCTGGGCTGACGGCTCAGAGCCTGGAGCCTGCTTCTGATTCTGTGTCTCCCTCTCTCTCTGCCCCTCCCCCATTCATGCTCTGTCTCTCTCTGTCTCAAAAATAAATAAACGTTAAAAAAACATTTTTTTAAAAAAGAAATGAATATTGTTGTAGCACCCTCTATCTGAAATTTTGTTGATCTCATGGCAAATGGAACAGAAAATACAGAGAACTATTCACTAACTTAAATTTCTGCTAATAGTAATTCACATCACTTCTCATTTTTCACATAAGACATTAAGATAGTTAAGTCTGAAGTTAGTGGAGTGGAAAAGTTTATTTTCTCTCCCCCAAGAGAAGGAGCAAATACATAGGAATAGTAATACAATCTACCATACCCACAGTTTTAAATCCTGGTCACAGCAAGAAAAAGAATATGGATGCTTCTGCACATGGTCATAAGGCTATAGTTTGTATTTATTACTTCTTTTTCCCACTCCCTATTCCATCATTGCTTTGCCCATAACTAACACTTCATACTGTTGGGATTCTTTAACTGATAGGCTTTACATGATAACAAGGAGAGGAACCACAGGGTAAATTCTAGGTTCCTCCATTCCTCCCTTCTCTGCTCTGTATAGCAGCAACCATATTTCAAACTTGATAATCAGGATCAGTCATCGTAGCCAAAACCATGTCCCTTTTCTATCTGTTCACCAGTGGCACAAGGAGCTCGAAATATCTTAGCTTCCAAGGGGAACCCCAAGTGGAAATATTGCCTTTGTGGATAGAAGATCTCCAAACCAATAAAATGCAGAGTCACAGGGACAGTTAAGAAATTTTTTATAAATGGATCAATAGGTATAATACAGAGATGTACTCCCTCCCTCTTTTACTCTTTGTGTATAGATCTGGGTATTTTGGCTACTGAAGAAACAACTCCATGTATTGGTCACTGATTGAGTACACAAAACACAACTTGTAAACAGTGCCTTAAACTTATAAGATGCTATCTCCTAGATGATGCTGTAGCTGAGTCTCAAATAGGCTATTTCATGGTTCTGGATGATGGAGGAACATATTAAATCTAGTGAATATCATAGGCATTAGCCTTTGTCTTGCTTCTTTCACCGTGAACAATTACATACTATAAAGACTATGCCTTTGTTCTTTCACTATGATGGAGTTTCCTGGTAAGAAGCAGTTTTGATTGTAATAATACTAGTATAAAGTATTAAGGAAGGCTATGAATGTTGGAAGAACATGTCAGAATAGGAAGAAAAATTAAAATCCACAATATGTGTCTATTCCAAAGAGACATATTACTTCCCCTAATGATAGCAGGACCACCTGGGACATTTCTTGTCAGAAACTCAGAATTGAACTCTGACACTAGCAGTAAGAGTAACCAAGTAAGATTTGTTAAAGGACAACAAACCCTGTTGATTTCAAGCATAATCCACCATCCTCTTCACTCATGGCAACTTTTCTCAAGAACCCACTAAAAAATATATATCAAAGTGGCTAGGGAAGAAGACTTCAGACAGGCACAGGTAAATTACCTTGTTCTGATTATTAAGAGCCTTCTTTTCAATGAGGTTCTTCTTATAAATATTCACATAGGAGATGACAGAAATATATATAGGTACAGATATAAAGATAGATGATATAGGTATAGATATATAGATATGGATATAGCTATAGATCCTATAAACCAAGTCCAAGAGGTTCATTTCCATACTTCCTCAAATCTTGTCACCAGTCTTCCAATATCACTCCTTCCAAACCTCTGATAACCTAGCCAAATCATTTGCCACTATCTATGAATAGATATACCTACTTATTGCATGCCATCCTCCCTTTCTGATAAGCTAGATAATGGTATACACTATTAAACTCTGTTCTTGAAGAAATTTTCTTTTTTCATTGTTTTTCAAAGCCACTACTGCATGACAATATCATAGCAGTACACATAAATGGTGCCAGTATATTGATTAAAGTCATCTATAAAATAGGCTCAAATGTTTTCTTTCTCAACCAATTGATCATAGGGAACCCACAATGATGCTATATAGATTGAGAGAAAGGAGGCTGAAGGACCTAACAAATGTCCTGGAAGTATAATCATTTTATCATGCATCCTTTTTTTAAAAAAAATTTTTTTTTCAACGTTTTTATTTATTTTTGGGACAGAGAGAGACAGAGCATGAACGGGGGAGGGGCAGAGAGAGAGGGAGACACAGAATCGGAAACAGGCTCCAGGCTCTGAGCCATCAGCCCAGAGCCCGACGCGGGGCTCGAACTCCCGGACCGTGAGATCGTGACCTGGCTGAAGTCGGACGCTTAACTGACTGCGCCACCCAGGCGCCCCATACTATTAAACTCTGTTCTTGAAGAAATTTTCTTTTTTCATTGTTTTTCAAAGCCACTACTGCATGACAATATCATAGCAGTACACATAAATGGTGCCAGTATATTGATTAAAGTCATCTATAAAATAGGCTCAAATGTTTTCTTTCTCAACCAATTGATCATAGGGAACCCACAATGATGCTATATAGATTGAGAGAAAGGAGGCTGAAGGACCTAACAAATGTCCTGGAAGTATAATCATTTTATCATGCATCCTAGTTTGCCATCTCTACCCATTGAGACCCAGTCCTTTATATCTCACTTCAATTAATAAAAGAGAATTGCTGGGCATTCCAAATATATGCCTTGTGATTCAGGTAACACACAGTTCAAACTGGGCAGCTTGTGTGGCTTGGTCACCTTGTGTCTTTGGTCAGACTTCAGTCTCTATCAGGGTCCATTAAAAAAGCAAGATCTGTTTTTCAGAGAGACAATAATTACTTACTGGAAAGAATATGGCTTTGCTCCAAAACTCTATTTCCACTCTGATTCTTCTATCTGCCACAGGCTCCAATGAACACTTCAATTTGTTTCAGACACTTTGACCACTACTGATTGGATCCACCAACTAGTAAGAGTTGAAAGAGTTGCTTATACTGCAGTTTAGACCAGCTGGAGACATGTCTTTTGTTCTAGACACCACAAAAAAGTCAGCAGCTCTTGTAAATGAGTCCTATGTGGCATATATTGATTCCCAAAATGCAAAGAAGCCCCTCAAGCATTATTTCTTTATTTTGTTTTATTGATGAGGAGAGAAAAGTCCAGCAACTCACCTTTTAAATTTGAAAGCATTTCCAGACATTTCTCAGACCACTAGAGCTTCAAAAGTTCCACTGAGATTGTAGATCCCTGTATTTTGAGAGATTTCTCTCTGATCCTCTATCAGTTATGTATCTTCTCAAGGCATCTGCTCTACAGGTCCCACCAGCATCATGCCATTAATGTAGTATGCCAACATGATTTCCTGTGGGGTACTGGAATAATAAAAGTCCCTGAAAGCTAAATCATAGCACAGAGCTAGAGGGTTGATATAACTCTAAAGCAAAAGTAATAAGGGCATATAGGTATCCTTACCAGGTAAAAGCAAACTTCTGGGTACTGACTATGTACTGAGACATAGAAAACAGTGCAGTTAAAACCTTCCAACTCTTGCTATCCCTCATGCAGGGAAGACACCTGATGTAAGGTACCTAAAATGAAGAGAAAAATGGTGCCTGCTCTTTCACCTCTGTAATTCTAGCATGCTTTGGGGGACAGATGGAAACACAACAACTTCTAGAATTCCTCCTCTCCCTCCTAGGTCTACTCTTCCACATGGCTGAAGGCAGGTAGAAAGCATGAGTGTGAAGAAACAAATGCTCCCTTATTTAATTCCTCATAGTTAGAGTTCCTTCCTTGGTGTCACAGCTTCCCTTAGTCAAGACCTCCATATGGTAGGCAACCAGATGCCAGTTCACTTGTGTACTGGTCCACACATATATATTCTTCAGAAAGTTGCGTAGAGCTGCCTCACTGTGTGTTTCCCTATAGTGAGAGATGAGGGTCCGGCTCAGTCTCTTCCACTTGACCTCAGTACCCTCCATTTGTAAATACAGCCCACCCTTGCTTGCTGCTGGGCTCCCTTAAATATGGTTCAAGTGATTCAAGCTCAGCAATCTCCCATGCTATTCTATTTACTTGATACATGGAAAACTAAAGTATCATTACACTACCAAATTTGGGGAATGCAGTCCTCCTCAAAGGGCCTATGAAAACTCTGCTGAGTCCCTTAATGTAGATGTCCTTAAATTCCCCAAGGGATTCACCTGGCTTCACCAGGCTTTGGGCAAAGGTAAGCACCCCATCCTGCTACCACATTGCAACCACTGCTCCAAGGCTGACCCTGAAGCTTCCTTCTACCCTCTCCAAACTTTTTATATGGTCTAAGAATGGTGGCTGATGGTAATTCTAAACTCCTTATTAAGCCCTGTAGACACAGAAGTCTGGCCCCAAAGTGGTAGTTTATTTGTTTGGTTGGTTGGTTGGTTGGTTGGTTGGTTGGTTGGTTGGTTGGTTGGTTTTTTAAATGTGGAATACTTAATACCTGTTATTTTCATCTATGGACCCTAATGTAAATTCCTGGGCAAATAGGAAATATCCTTCTACAGAGAAAGACAGATAGACAGAGAAAAGACCCATAAAGGTTTTATTGCATAAAATTGGATAATTCCAACAAAGCACCTAGATAAAAATTAAAAGTAATCACTTGGATTTTTATTATAGTATTTTAGCACTATTAATAACCAACATTTAATTTGTTCTAATATTCTAAGCTCTTTTGATTCAACACTTCACCCCACCCAATTAAATGCCATTAATTTTATTACCTCCATTTTACAGATAAAGAAACTGAGACTTAGAGGAATTAAATTAATTTCGCAAACAAGGTTAGACAGCTCTCCCTAACAGCAAATCACCACACAGAGTCTGAACTCCATTATGCTACCTGTCAATCATCTCTTTTTCTCATAGGTTTCTTTTCCTTGCTTACTAACATAGATTATCTTTAACTCCAACATGCCACAAAAGCACTAGGGGGCAGAATTCCCAGCAATGCCCATGTATTTTGCAAATGACATTGTTGTAATACTTTGAATACATTTTTTTCTTCTCTATTCCTAAACCAAAACATATCTAAAAAATTTACATAATGAGAAAGAATTGCAAAGTTTTGACACTCAGGCTTATTTGGGGACATATTTTTTTCCTCTTTATATTCCCATATTAATAAATCTGACCACATTGATTCAACTGCCTCTCTCTACTAAGCGGAGAGAAGGAAGAGATGAGGAATGAAGAGACTTTGTATCCAGAACTCCCATTGTCTCCTTAACCAATAGCCTGAGACTGAATGCTGAATAAACTTGACTTGATTTCCCTGGGGTCGTCATCTTCCCCAACAGCCTTCCTGACTAAGAGAAGCCGATGGCAGCAGCAAGCTCAATAACATGACACCTGGCACACATTCCGAAACTCTTTGATTGCCCAAGGGCATACAGCACAGCCTTGAATAAATGCAGATTGAACTAAGGACTGCACTTTCTGAGTTCTTGGCCAAATTTGCTGTCTTTTGAAAAAGATTGTAAATGTAGGAAACTGCAGTCCCTGTTACCATTAAATCTCCCACAAAGAGCACCTGTAACTGGAAGGCTTGCTCAAGATTTCATTTCTTAATAGTCTCATTGCCAATTCTGAAGGAGGAGAGAGGAAAAGTAGAACTGGGAATTGATGAAGAAATTCTAATTGGGAAAGGAGGAGGAGGGGAATCTTGATAAGTAACAACATGATTAATACACTTCAGCCTTTCGTTTCAACAGTGACAATTCTATGTTCTCCACTGTTCATCTTTGGGCATAATTTTAGTTAAATGGAGCATAGTCTTTAAGTATTGTAAGGGTTGAGATGAGCATAATTCTCCCCCAAAGTTCACAGAGTGCAGGCAGCTGGGTACTACTTTGAAAGTCATCAAAAATGGGAAGAATAAAATACTTAAAACCATCTATTTTGTTGATTCAAGCTTATTCAACCTTTTGCTAGTGGGAGCTTTTACTGTACACTTGAGTTGCTTGCTTGATAGTATTTGCCTCCAGTGAAATCCTGTTTGGGAACTCATATTTTTTTATATGCTGAGATCCAAACTGTTTTGAACAGGGCTAGCTTCATTAAAATGATTTCCTACCGTCACACAGTGACCTAAATGACAATTGACTTTTGCCTTCCATTAGCAGAATGCATTCAGATTTCATTTTCATGTATGAATGCAATTCATGCTTCATATCATGTTATTTTAAACAATGCTACAATGTGGATTCATTAACAGTGCTTTAAAATCTGTTTCCATTGTTAGTATCTCTTAAAGCATAAACTACAAGGAGTTCTATGTCCTTATACATTCTAATTCTCTGAAAATGCATCCCAGCATTTAAAGATGATTAGCCTTACACACTCTTAGTGCACCATAAGCTTCTATGGCAATGTGTTTTATAATCAGAAACAAAGGCTTTCTTCCTCTCTCGGACTGCCAGACATTATACAACACATGGGAGTAAGAGTTGAACTGACATAAAAATGTCTTTCAAACATTGATTAAATAGTAGCAAGTCCTTAAAATTATTTCCCAATATTGTTACACATTTTTGGTTTATCCTATCTCCTACACTAATTAATAACAACAAACCTCTCATGTCAGCCAGATGGATGATGACTCTAAGATTAGTCTGAAGTTTAACCTCAATTAGAAATAGAAGACAGATTTTGCAAGTAAGTAAGAAACATTCCTTGATTCTCCAGGTCCTTCATTTCTCCCCGTTTAGTTTGGACTTTATTTTTTTTACAGTTTTGGAACATAACATGTTACTGCCTCTGAACTCTTGATGAATACAAAAAACCCACAATGGGTATTTATTGGATCTAACACATGATTAATGTGGTGAATTGCATGTAGTCCCAACCTTTTAAATCCCTCTGAAGAATTACATTTCTGTCCACAGGCATGTCACTGTTAAAAAATGAGCCACCTAATAAAAGAACACACAGTATATTAATATGTAATTTCTTTCCCAGTATGAATGCTAATTACTGACAGTGCAGACCTTATGCTTGCTCCTTGATATGGATCGACTTTCTAGCTCTCTTGGTTTGTATCATCGCTCTTTCCACTCTCATTCACACACATTCTCATTTTAAAGGCTCATGAAGAGAGGCAGGGGGGCTATTTAGTGTTTTTCTAGATCTAACACAATTTAGCTTGAAAACTTGTAAAAGGGGGAGCGGTGTGTACATTCTAATGTAATTCCAGAAATTAATTTGGTTTGCATGAAAAGAAATGTCATTATGTTAAATAATACGCCTCTTGAAAGTACTTTCTCAGTTGCTTTCTGGCAGTCTTATTAACCTGTAAAGATAATTCAGTTGCCTAACATTTTTTTTCCTTGTTAGCTTCCAATTGAGCATTATGTAAATGTGGGGTTTCCACAAATTATAGGAGCTCTGAATGTTCAACAGTTGTTTTCAATTTGGGGTTTTTTGTTTGTTTTTTTAATACCAGACTCTGGTAAAAGTAATGATTGTCACATGAAAAATATACAGCCTTTATTGTTTGATCCACCCTTATATCTCTCTGCCTTCGTCAAGCCCTTGTATTTATCCCACAGTTGATATCCCACAAATTCTTATATCTCACTAGGAAAAGCTTTTAATAATGTATTATACCTCAAAGGCAAACTCTTCGCCACTTATTAGTCATTCAAACTACTTGATATTAAATATGTATCTAAGCCTCTTTGAGGACTTACTTTTTTAGAACTGTATTAAATTCATCTTTACTCCTCCAGGGCCTAGCATGGTGTCTGAGATACACAGAAAGCTCTAGGCCCCCATCTCTTCCAGCACTGAACTGTGAACTATTCATAAATGCTTATGACCAAGCACATGACCATCAATTTAATGAAAACTCAAGTTAAACCAGTTGTCTATTGTAAGTGGTTTAAAAAATCAAACTTCATCCTGCTTTGACTAACATGTACCTTTGGGGGCAGAGAATGAAGCTGACCTCATCTATTTCTAAGATTGAGAAAAGTGACAACTATAACACCTTGACCTTTCATAACTAAAATTTTAAGTTAATGGGATCAGAGTTCAGCAAATTATATCAGGGTTTTCTTTAAGGGTCAGGAAAAAAAAAAAGAAAACTCATTATGGGGATGCCCACAATTTAAAGTAATACCAGTAAAGAATAAAAAGGCACAACATGATGGCTGGCAGCTGAGAAGCCATCCACAGTGCCTGTGTAAGGACATTCAATGGCAATACTTGACAAACGATAACACATTTAGAGTGGTGGTGGGGGGTGGGGAGTGTGTAAACTAAAAAAACTTGCCTCTGAGTAATTTCACTCTCGTTCAAACAGAAAAGGAATTAAGCCCCTGAAAATGACCATAGCAAGAGACAACAAAAAATCATGCATTGATTGGAATTGTGTGATTTGTTTCCCTCTGCCCAAAGTCCTTCACCCAAGTTTCGTTGGTAGCATCCCCAGGATGCAGGACAGTGTCTGACACATAATAGACATGCCTATAAAGATTTGTTGTTCAACTGTGCCTGCTCTTATGTAACTAAACTTGTACTTGTCATCTGTAGTTTAGATAATATACAAATTATATCCCTTAAAATATTAAAGGCCCCCTAGCCTTACCTTGATTATACACCATCATAGGAAAGAACTCTAGTGTAGATATGACCTATCAGAAGTTGATAGGATGGTTTCAGGGTTGGTTTTTGTTTGTTTGCTTGCTTGCTTGCTTGCTTGTTTTTATTATTCCCAGGTAGTAGTTGAACTTCCAAGGGAGTTCTTAACAGCAAGCTTTCCTGCTCTCTGTGTTCTTGTTTTTCCTGTGTGGACCAGTTCCGAGGATTCCCTGGGCCCCTGGGCGCCCCTGTTGCATGGCTGAGACTCCTCCCAGACTTCTTTCCACTGGGTCCTATAATAACCACTCCCTTTCTCCCAGTCTTGGAAGTAACTTGAGTCACTCTTTTCCAACATTTGTAGGAAAAAAATTTTTTTTTTATTTAGATACACTAAAAAATAGAATGCTATTTAATATCATCTACCAGAGTTCTGCTTTCCTTTAGAAATTGTGAACATCTTTTGATAAACATTGTCAGCCAAAAATATTTAATTCTTAAACTTCAATGGTTAACCAAGTTAACAAGCAGCTGGTGCATGATATTCATTTTAGAATATCATCACATACGCAGAATAGAATAAAATCCTCCCCCCAAAATTATCTGCCTGATATAATATCCCAGTAATTAACCTTCTAAATTCCCCCTTGAACAACACATTTTAAAGAGCCAAATTGCCCTGCTCCAACCAACACTGACCAAGTTTGACCTCCCAGTTGGTCCAATTCCCTTAGTCCCCTTGCTGTATACTCACACAACACAGGAATGTTCTATAAAGCAATATCTATTGATCTCTAACTCTGCTTCATGAAATCAAGAGAAAGTGGGATACAAGGGGACAATTTTGGAAATGAAATGGGGAGAAAAACACATCTGGGCCAGAAATGGACATTTTGTAATAGCTAGTTCCATTTCATCATTTTGCCATCTTATCTCTTTTCCTCAATACAAGGCTTTACACATTCTCTTAAAATTTTTACAAGGCATGCATGGTTACCTTCACATCCAGAAAGAAAATATTCTATCTGTAAGGGTAGCCAAGTTGACTCCAAAGACTCACACAGGTTTTTTTGTGTTTATTCTGTCAGTAGTAAAAAAGATAATGTAGAACATGAACATTGGTCTCCTCATATTTCTTTTTTTCTCTTATTTTGTACTTGAAATATTTGTACTTGAAATATTGCTTTGGTGTAGAATTAAAGTATGTGTCTTCTAAAATAGCTTTTTTATTTTATCATTTTACATGCTGACTGATTGCCTAATGTCCACTAGTGCTAGCCTAAAAGTGATTCTCATACTTTTTTTTTATTTTTGGCCTTGCTAAATCTAAATATCTATATAGCTTGGCCTTGCTTTAGAAGTAACATTCTGGTAATTTTTTTTTAAACTGTCTAGACAGACAGATAGATAGATAGATAGATAATCAGGTATACAGATACAGTGAGAAAGACAGAGATACCTGACTCACCCATTTGATTTGTTGTTCTGTCTCTTAATTCTGCCCATTTTATGGTTCCTTCCATGTCACATTATTTCAAATAATTAAAGTCAAGATTTTTTAAAGGCCTAGTACACTCAAGTCTTAGTTATTTAGTAGTAGACTCAGCTTATCTGTTACGATATGATGATGCTACCAAACATGGGAGGAAATCCAAACACTCATCTTAAATGTTTTAAATTTTAAAACATTAAAAGGCTGCTCCATTTCTCCAGCAAATAGGTGTAATCACCAAAGAATGACAGTCTTTGGTAGTGCACCTGCATCCTGGGAGGCATTCCCAGTAACTGAATTATGTGTTACCCTTTCTGGGTGGAATGCTCTAGACATGGTTGCACTCTAAATGCAGAAGGGTCTACTGAAACACCATAATCAACCAATCTCCTGTCCACAGACCATGGCCAACCACTCTGAAGCATGAGCTCTCTACCCCTGGGCTCTGGTTGGTAACTGAATGACCATAGCACATCCAATAGTAACTCTCTGGTGGTCATCTGAGTATCTTTTAGAGAGCAGCAGACATTCAGGTTACTTTATTTTCTCTGGCTCTCATAAATGTGTTGTGTCTTTTAGGATTCTCCAATGACTCAGTTCAGCTCCCTGAATCATCCTGATTCTCTGAAAATAAAAATTGCCAGACTTTGTATGCCATTTAATCTCTTAAAAACATTAGTAGAAAGCTCTCCTTTTAATTTAATTTATTTCCTTGTTCAGAACCCAAGTACCCAATTGATGACAATTTGACATTTCAAAGAAAGGAATAAAGCTAGTTTATTATTATTATTATTATTATTATTATTATTATTATTCGTTTGTTGGTAGCACCACCCCTCAGCACTTTATACATAAGTAAAACTATTTTTAGCACAGAACATCTAAATCAGTGAAGTGAAAACTATAATAATAGGAAAAATTCTTTCAGATATCATAGGAGGACAGAGCTTTTTGCTTCTTTTCAGCAATCGCCTTGTTTCCATTATATAGAACTAAGAATCATATCAAATTTCTCTTTTCTTTGACTGCTAGAAAGCTGAGCCAAATTTGCAGCCCACCTCAAGTAAATGATTTAGATTCTAGACAATTCATTACATATTTTTTTCCAGTAGTTTACCTTATTTTCCTACTTTTATTTACCTTCCTTCCAATTTCATTTTTATCCATTCTTTATTTACCTTGTGGTACTATATACTCATACATTTTTTTTTTAATTTTTTTCAACGTTTATTTATTTTTGGGACAGAGAGAGACAGAGCATGAACGGCGGGAGGGGCAGAGAGAGAGGGAGACACAGAATCGGAAACAGGCTCCAGGCTCTGAGCAGTCAGCCCAGAGCCTGACGCGGGGCTCGAACTCCCGGACCGCGAGATCGTGACCTGGCTGAAGTCGGACGCTTAACCGACTGCGCCACCCACCCATAAATATAGATTTACATTTATAAATATATGTATAAAAATACATATATTTATTATATATGTATTTAACCTGGGTTTTATAATGAGATAAGTTATGCACATAGAATCACAGACATATATATATGCATATACATAATGGGAAAAATTGCTCAGAGTAATGGAACTCATACAGTGAGTGGCACTTAAGTATAGACAAACTCACAAACCAAGTCAAGACTGTGTATTCATCTCTGCTGGTGGTACTATTGTGTGAGATAATATCTAAGGTACAACAAACCTCTCTACTAGATCCAATCTGCAAGGGAGGTAGATCACTGCCTGCTTTTAGGTTATCTCTGTTCATTTGGTCACTGTAACCCTGAAAGTTTCGGATGTCTCCCAGACAATCAGTACCCCTAATAGAATGAAGTCTGAAAAAGTGAGAAATGGAGGGGCGGGGGCGGGGGGGTGCTGAGACTAATAAACACAAGTACCAATTGTCCAAATATTGACTTCTATTGATAAACGTGATGATGAGTGAATGTTTCACTGC
Source organism: Lynx canadensis (assembly GCF_007474595.2). Classification (NCBI taxonomy): domain Eukaryota; kingdom Metazoa; phylum Chordata; class Mammalia; order Carnivora; family Felidae; genus Lynx; species Lynx canadensis. Next base: position 159,806,059 of record NC_044306.2, read on the forward strand.
TTCGATGTTTTTGCATTTAGGGTCCCCTGTGGTGTATATTTCCTGTGCTTTCTCTTTTAAAAGGGTTAAAAGAGTATTTTATTTGTTTGGCTTTAAGCTTTATTTATTTTTTCCCTGCTGGCATAATGTGGTGATACTTTTGAATACACTTTTTTTCCTCTTTGCTCCAGTGACAGTGACTAATTCATCTGGCCCTCAAACCATTATTAAAACGAATCATCCAGCGTCACCAGTTCAGGAAACATATTCCAGCCACCTTCCTGGGGGGTTAATGCAGCTGGAAGCAGGTCTATTAAATTGAGGTGATTGTCCCTGGAAAACACTGAAGGACTGAACAGAGTCACTGCCATTAGTATCACTTCTCTGACAGTAGTAATTTTTACTTTGATTCTGCATGTCAGCTAGTGTGCCCAGCAACCGCACGACAATGAAATAATGAGATGCCAACTGTCCTCTGCCCAACCCATGGCCCAAGCTCTGTCTCTGGGAATCCTGCCAGCTACCTTTACTTGGCAGACGCCTGCTTCATGCCAAGGAGAAGTGAGAAGCATTTGTCTTTTCACAATAAGATGCATTGGTTTCTCTTTGCAGCACTGGTTGGAAAGGCTTTGCTGGGAATTGTACAATATCCCATAGGGTTTACCCCATGACTGGAGTGAAACTTCAGATCAAGGGCTTCTTCATATACATTCTTCATAGAAGAGAATATATGTTTTCAGTAATTTCTACCCAAGTGTTTTGAATGTTTTCTGGACAAAAGAGAAGGAACGATGGAGAATTTTGCTGATAGATAGGTCAATAACTTAGAGCAATTTACAGATTGGCAAACATTCCTTCTCCCAGATTTCCACTGACTCTAAAATTTGACAATGAAACTTGTTTTAGTACTGAAAGCAGCATCTCCTTTTTTCTACTCAAAATTGTGTCCACTATCCCTTCAGTCTAAGTGTATTTAGAATCACGTTTCAGCTTTCTGGAGAAAGTAGCCCATCAAGAACCACAGCCATCTTTCTGAGAAGGCAACAGAAAAAGAAAGGAGTCATGTATATTATTCAAGAGGCAAGTAGGAATTAGTGGACAGTGAAAAGTTAGAACTGGCCCTGGAGTGCTCAAAATAACATCAAACCCTGACTTTGTACATAGAACAATGTTCACCTATCCAGAGTATTGTAATTCCTTGGTAATTATGGCCAACCTTATAGCTTGGGCTAACTCAGCACATCTTCCCTTGTTGCCTCTTCATTAGATAACTACACAAGCTAAATATTCATTTCTCCAGCCTCACTAACAGATATGAGTAATCATTTGACCCAGTTCTGGTCAATGAAACATAAGCAAAACAAAAACAAAAAGACCTTGAGAGGAAGGTAGCTGGGGGATGGACGTACCAAGAACGACTTTTGGGTGAGGGGAGTTATTTCTTTTCTGATAAAAAAGGGCAGAATGCTACTGGCCTGGTCCATTCTCCCCTCTTCCCCTTCTTGTATCCAGTGATACAAGGTTTTCTGAGGTTTCTATATATGAAAGCTGTGGACTCCATCTTGCAGCAACAAGCATGAAGATCAAAGTTAGCACACTAGGGACACTAGACTGGAAAAATGGAAAAAGAAGGCCTATGTTTCTCATGAGCAGCTGAACTAATTCCAGAAACTACAATTCTAGAGTTTTTGTTAGGGTATAAAAATAAATAATTTGCTTAGGCCATGCTTAGTTGGATAAACTATCAACTGCAGCCAACCCAATCCTAATTAATCCCATAAGCATGGCCAAATGTTTATACATTCACAAAGTCCAATCTCACTATAGATTAATTAGTATATGTCAATATTTATGAAATTCTTGAGTCTAGAACTTGAAGAATAAATAAATTCTGTTCTTCCCAGTCCTCATCAGATCAAAGACCCTGAGTTAGAAGGGTAGGGCAGATCTTAAGCAGCTAACTCCCTCATCATTCACATCCTTCCCTCACCTGAAACACCACTGGTTCTGAAGAAACAGAAAGCCAAAAAATTATAAGTAAATAAACTTCTTAGACTAAATTTTCTACATCCATATATCTATGAGACCAGAATGTCTTTCTCAAACTTCAGATCCTGATAAAGGTGTATCTAAGTTTCCACTAAATACCCCCAATATTTACCCATTCTTGAAAGGAATGCACATTGTAAGCTATCATGCTGTACCATTGGAAATAAGCTCTTTGCTTTAAACCTTTGTTAAAACAATTGAAATTTTCTATTTGGTCAAAGGGAAATGATGCATATGAGAAAGAAAATCTGGCACTTAGCAGCAAGATTCATTGCTGACATTTTCATCTGGTTGTTATGGCAAGAAAATTCACAGCCAGTGGCTGTCATACCCCAAATACAGAAGTTAACATGCTCCAATAGTTGACAGATGCACTCATTTTTACCTTTATAAAAGAAAACAAAACAGTGCAGGGGGTACAGAGAGTTCAGGAATGACCAAATCTAATTTCTCTTGACATTCATGGTTACAAAGTTTGGGGCAAATTTACATATTAACCCCTAAAGAAGCATGGGCTTCAAAGAATGCAGAAGAGTCAGTAGTGCTGAACGGAGTTTTAGAACTATACATTCACCCCTCTTTACACTCCACTTCCACTTCTGTTTTCCACCTTTGCCAAGTCTTATCAGATGAGTGCTATAAGCAATGTAATTTATGTAAATAGAATCCATTATGCAAATGATTCCAACTTGCTTGCTACTTAGAAATTTTGTTCTTTTATGTTTAAGAAACATAGCCTTTATCCCCTGGAATAGACAGATTGGTTATGTTTATGTTCTTAAAGCCTTCTGCTACTGTTCTGGGCTTTGAGGAAAAGTCATTTTTTATTTTAAAAATGTTTTGCCTTGCCTTCCATCCCATTCTCTAAAAACAGCCTCTTTGTTTAATTTGGTGGTTTGCACACTAGCCTAATGATTGCAGTGGCTTAATAGAACCTTAGTGAGAAGGGTAGTACACAAAGATGAATGCACAGATTATACCCTCTACCCCACAGGGGATCTGTTGTTTCCTTGAGTTAGTATGAAATTGAATAATTCAATTAATCAGAGATCTCTGTGAGCTGTATCCCCTGATCTGTTTTAGTCATATTTCTATACATGAACCTGATGAAATTCTTGTTTGAGTCGTAAATAGGGAGGGGGAAAATAGTATATGCTCTTTGTGTTCATATTCTTTCCACATTTTAAAATTGAAAGCCAAGTTATAATACAATATAAGAAAGCGTGTTCCACTCTACATATAAAAATATTAAAAATGCTCTTCTGCTAACATAAACTGCATTGCATAATTTCTTATTTATTATGTATGCACATACATGCATAAAGTTTGATAAAAGGAGAGGAAACAGGCATAATGTTACAAAAAAGGAAGAATGTAAGAGAATAAGGCTGTGCTTTAATAAATGAACATTGCAATAAATGAATTATGAATTTAAGACTCTCCTCCCACCCTGAAGAAACACATTTTTCAAGTTGACGAGTCACCGTAACAGAACTGCAAGCTTCAAGTCATTTAAAAATACTGCTGTCTGAGTAAAAGAGAACACAACATACTAAAACCTCCAATTTGACTGATTTTTATTTTGCTACTTGATGACCAACCCAATCCAACCAGCCATGATTTAAGCCCATTCACTCCTGGACTACTCAAAATAAATTCCCCTTGTTTCACTTGGACTAATTATTTCATCAAAATATCTTGCTTTCAGATACTGCTCTGTGTTTTGCTAGTAGCTTATAAATGATATCTGACAACTTCTAATACTTTGTGGCTGTGCAAATTAAGCTGTATGTTTTCTGGTACTTTTCTTCATATTCAACAAATATTTATTGAGCACTGTCTAAGTGGCAGGCATTGTTCTAGGCCCTGGGATTGCAGCAATAACAAGAAAGCCAAGGTCCCTGCTCTCATGAAACATATATATAGTCAGGTAAGAGGAGACATATAATAAACACATAAACAGGTGAATGAGATGATTCCAGACAACTGTAATGCTCTGAAAAATAGAGTGGTCTATGAGATACAGCAAATAGGAGATGAGGGAAGGCTAGATCAGAGAAAACCTCTCTGAGAAGGGGGCACTGACCTAAAACAGAAGTCCTAAGAAAGAAACACATAAAAGTCAGAACGAACAGTAATCCAGGCAGGGTAACAGTGGAACAAAGTCCCTGAGCTAAGAATAAACTTTTCCTATTTAGATATAAGGAAAAAAGCCATTGTGGCTGGAATCTAGGAGATGAAAGGAGAACAGCAAAAGATGAAATCAGAGAGGAAATCTGGGACAGATCACTTAGGACCTCACAGATCTTTGGAAAGGACTTTGAATTTCATCTTCATTGGGCTGGGAAGCCATTGGAAAGTTTTAAGTAAGGAGTGATATGACTTGAATTGTCCTTTGAACCCATTACTCTGGCTGCTGAATGAAGGATGGAGTGGAAGGGGGTGGGGCATAAATGTGGAAGCAGGGAGAATAATTAGGAGGTCTCTGTACTATTCCAGGTAAGAAATTAAATTGTCTTCAGCTAAAGTTTGCACTATAGGTTTGGTGAGGAGTGAGAAAATGTGGGACATATTTTGGAAGTAGGGTTTATAGGATTTAATGATCAATTAGATGTAGGTTGGAAGGGAAATGTCTCCTATTGAGATATTTTCTTTACTCCGTGGTGGCATTTCCTCTCACCCAACCATACTGGCCCTTATAAATAAACCAAGATCAATGTAAAACTTCTTACCTTAACGTAAGTTTGTGTTTTGATTAAAATTATATCAACTCATAAGATCTATAGTGGTAAAACAACTCAATAAGTTCATTTTGGTTAAGAAAAGTCTCTAAAAATATCTGACTTAGAAGAGGAGAAGTCTTAATAAAAATAGTGATTTGGGGTGAAGAGTCAGAATCACTGACCAAACAGCTGCAAAAATTATGAAGTTAGATACCCCCTACCTGCCTTGCTTTAAAGCCAACTGCAAACCTACCAGAAAGGGGGGCACAATTCAAACCTTTTTGGAAATTTACTTTGGAATTAGTGAGTTTATCAGATATTTTTCTGTAGACATAGTTTTGTTTTTGTTTTGTTTTTATTTTCAAAAAGAGAGTAGGAAGAGAAAGGATGAAGCCAGGGCTCCTAAGGGTAAGATAGGAAATGCCTACCAGAGAAGAAAGTACAATAGAGCAGAGCCTGAAATTCCAAATATGAAACTGCTTGTAATGTTGTCCCATGTCAGCCTAGGTTAAGCAAGTAGAAAGGTGAGCTCTATATTAAGGCCAGTCTTTAGGAACAGATGGGATTTTTCACTCACCATTTTCTTTCTTTTACTCAACCAGGAGCCAGAAATAGGTTTATGGAAGAATCAGTGCTGCCCAGGGGATTGAGTCTGCATTTCCAGGAGAAGTGCCAAGGGCCTGGCTTTGGCAACTGGTAATACTGTGAATGTCCAAAGTTAACAGTGGCAGCTCAGGGTCAGAACGCAGGCTGGGTCTCTAGCACATGGGTCCCCAAAGTAAGCCAGCCACCTCCGTTGGTGGCAATGCTGGCAGTACAGAGAAACGGTCTCAAATACTCTCACTGTGCCCAGACATTCTGGTGGTCTCCCGTGTACCTGAGCTTAAAAGAGATGTGGAGAGAATAAGCCTCTGAAACATTCCTTTTCAATGTCTTGCTGGTAGCATTCTGTCTCTTGCCTTAATTCTTCTGATTTTACACTTAAAAGCAATTGTCTCCACAATCCTCTTCAGTGAGTGCTCCAGTTTCCAATTCATATGACATTCCCATTTGTGTATCAGATCATTATGCAGCTCTTTGTTCAGCTAATTTTGCTTCTTCTTACCTTTCCTATTTTTCTTATATAAAAAGGTTATATTCGCCTTTCTTAGGCTAATTTTCAACTATAATATTGTTCTTCCTTTATGTTGAATTATTAAAACCCTTGCTGGAATTTCCATGCAGTTTGAGAAATATTAACATGGAAAAACAAATGCAGCACACAAATCTAAGGCAGTTTCTACAACACAAACCAGTGGCATGTGGGGAAAGGCTCTAGGGGTTGATTCAGTCTGCAACTATTATTTTTAAAGCAAACAACAGCTGATTGTTTCATTTCTGGATCTTTCTGAATTTTAAAGACGAAAGGAATCTTACCATGTTATAGTAGTTGTGAGGGGAAAAAAAGGGGAGAAGAAAATCACCCCTAGTCTCATAACCTAAAATAACCATTATTGTTTTTGAGTATTTCGCTTTGTTACTTCTTTATGTTTTAACTTTTGTTCTTGTTATGCGGAAAACAAATGGAATTCAAACCATTTGGATTTTACTGAGGAGTGTTTTCAAACCAGTTTATGTGTGAAGTCTCAGAAAATATTTCCTGTAGTGGTTGTAAATTATTTAGCCATTATTAGATACCTGAATGTGGTGGAGATGACAGAAAAAAAACATTAAGATAGACGGAATCATCTTTATCCAGTCAGCATCCAGCTTAAATTAAACTAACAAATCAGAAAGCAAAAATTAGGGGACAAGGAAGCCCTAGATATTCTGAATAGGAGATAAGTGTATGTCATAGTCAGCCATTTCCAGAGGGTCCAAAGCAATACAAAAAGACTTTCCAGGGTAGAAATGTTTGAAAATAAACACCAAAGCAGCTAGGAGAAAGAAAACTTGACAAGTTCACCCATGAGACATACACAAAGATATATTATTCATGCATAATGCAAATAATTCATTTTTTCAATACTTGTACAGTTGTCTGCATGTCTTTATATATGTATATATAACTGTCTCTGTCACATGTCATCTCTCGCAGATCATTAGTTCTTAAAGCAGTGATCTCCAGCCTTTTGAGAATTGAAAACCTCTATTGTTTGTTACTTGACAATGGCCCTACCCCAACCTCTCCCCCTACTAATAAAAAAATAGACACTTCTCTAAAGAAGACATCCAGATGGCCAACAGGCACATGAAAAGATGTTCAGCGTCGCTCCTTATCAGGGAAATACAAATCAAAACCACACTCAGGTATCACCTCACGCCAGTCAGAGTGGCCAAAATGAACAAATCAGGAGACTATAGATGCTGGAGAGGATGTGGAGAAACGGGAACCCTCTTGCACTGTTGGTGGGAATGCAAATTGGTGCAGCCGCTCTGGAAAGCAGTGTGGAGGTTCCTCAGAAAATTAAAAATAGACCTACCCTATGACCCAGCAATAGCACTGCTAGGAATTTACCCAAGGGATACAGGAGTACTGATGCATAGGGGCACTTGTACCCCAATGTTCATAGCAGCACTCTCAACAATAGCCAAATTATGGAAAGAGCCTAAATGTCCATCAACTGATGAATGGATAAAGAAATTGTGGTTTATATACACAATGGAATACTACGTGGCAATGAGAAAAAATGAAATATGGCCTTTTGTAGCAAAGTGGATGGAACTGGAGAGTGTAATGCTAAGTGAAATAAGCCATACAGAGAAAGACAGATACCATATGGTTTCACTCTTATGTGGATCCTGAGAAACTCAACAGGAACCCATGGGGGAGGGGAAGGAAAAAAAAAAAAAAAGGACGTTAGAGTGGGAGAGAGCCAAAGCATAAGAGACTGTTAAAAACTGAGAACAAACTGAGGGTTGATGGGAGGTGGGAGGGAGGGGAGGGTGGATGATGGGTATTGAGGAGGGCACCTTTTGGGATGAGCACTGGGTGTTGTATGGAAACCAATTTGTCAATAAATTTCATATACATAAAAAAAAAATAAAAAAAATAAAAAAAAATAGGAGGTGGTTTGGGGAGCTTGAAATTATGTGACCTTTTACATAAATTAAAATCATTCAGATTTAAAGGAATTTTACAATTCCAGATGCGATAACCAAGGATTTCTCCCCATCTTCTTCCTACCACATGTTATAAAACCTTGGTGGCAAGCCATTGTCTCAAAAAAAAATTGAACAAACTCTTTCTTTCTGAATTTTAAATATAAAAGGAGTCTAACTATATAGTAGTTGCAGGGGGGGAAAGGAAGAAATCACCCATAATTCTCACAACCTGAAATAATGAGTACTGTTTTTGAGTATTTTGTTAACTTCTTTTATGCTTTAGCTTTATATTATTTTTAACATCATATAAGAAAGACATTATTTTAAGCATATTGTTTTCTAAAAAATACTATTACAGAAGGATCTAGAGAATAATAAATGAAAATCCCCACCATTCCCATTACCACCCTTCCCAGAGGTTGAACCTATTAACATCTTGATATGTTATTCTCATTATATTATTATGGATTTAAATATACCCATGTGTTTGAACTATAAATATATAGCTTGGGCTTTTTTAATAATATTAGTTCATATTGTATACATTATTTAGCAACTAATTTTTTTTGCAACTGATTTTTTTAACAATATATTTTGGAAATTATTCTATGCCAGTAAGTCATTCTTTTAATTGGCTACATAATATTCCAACACACTAAAATCAAAAATTAATCTAACCACACCCCTACTGTGAGATATTTAGGTTGTTTCCACCTTTTTTTAAGTTTATTTATTTATTTTTGAGAAAAAGAGACAGAGTGTGAGTAGGGGAGGGACAGAGACAGAGAAGGAGACACAGAATCAGAACCAGGCTCCAGGCTCTGAGCGGCTAGCGCAGAGCCCCAAGCGGGGCTCGAACCCATGAAATTTGAGATCATGACCTGAGCTGAAGTCAGACACTTAACCGACTGAGCCACCCAGGTACCTCTGTTTCCCACTTTTTTTGCTTTAAAATCAATAGTCTTACAAGCAGTGTATATATGGTACATACATGTTTGTGCACATGTCTGTAGAATATATACCCGAAGTGAAAGTGGTGAACCAGGAGATATTTTAAATCATAATAAAGGCTGCCACATTACCATTATACATTATACATGTATATATATAATATATGTATGTGTATGTATATACATATATATTATATACACATATATACACAATATACATTATATATGTATATGTGAAATGTTAAAATTATGTTATGTATCCTGCCTTTCTGATAGTTGTATAACAAATGGGCACAGAAATAAAGAATACTTTATTTAGCCATTTCTCTGTTGTTAGATTTTTAGTGGCTTCTAGTTTTCCACCAATATGAAAAAAATGCTATGTTGGAATTCTCTCAGAATATGGATTTTCAATGTTTTCTATGATGATTTCTTGGCATGGTTTATCATTTATGCATACTTTGGATTCTTTTCCAATTTTATTGCAGTATTATCAGGCAAATCTAGGGAGGTTGAACATCTTTTTCTATACGTATGTTTTCTAGAATTTCTTCTTTTGTACATTATGTCTCTGGGGGCTTTTGCCCACTTATTAAGAATATGAACTCTTCAATATTGTTTCCCAAACAAACAAAAACTAAACCAGCCCTGCAACAAATACTAAAGGGGACTCTGAATTCAAAACAGAGACCAAAAGTGACAAATACAAGAAAGGGTCAGAGAAAGTCTCCAGAAACAACAACAAAACAAGTAATAAAATAGCAATAAACATATATCAATAATTACTCTGAATGTAAATGGACTAAATGTTCCAACCAAAAGACACAGGATGTCAGAATATGTCTAAAAAAAAAAAAGAAAAAAACAGACCCATCCAAATGCTGCCTAACAAGAGACTCATTTTAGATCTAAAGTCACTTGCAGATTGAAAGTGAGGGCGTGGAGAAACATCTATCACACAAATGGATGTCAGAAGAAAGTCAGAGTAGCAATAATACTTATATCAAACAAACTAGACATTTTTGTTCTTATATTGTTTTTGGCTGCTTTGGTATCAGGGTAATGCTGGCCTCAGAGAATGATTTTGAATGTGTTCCCTCTATTCCATTATTTGTAAGATTTTGATTAAGATTGTCATTAATTTTTTTTTAATGTTTGGTGAAGCCTAGTGGTCTTGTGCTGGGAGATTTTTGATTCCTAATTCAACTTTCATCCTTGTTATTTGTCTAAGATTTCCTACTTGGATTCAAGAGTCGTAATTCACTGTTGGTAACTTGTGTGTTTTTAGAAATTATCTGGCTTTTTCCTAAGTTATCTGTTTTGTTACTACTGTATATAATTGTTTCTGGTAATCTGTTATCACACTACATATTTCTGTGGTTATCTGTAGTATTGTTTTCTCTTCCATTTCTCATTTTGGTTTTTGAGTCTTCTTTTTTTTCTTTTTAAAAAAATTTTTTTTCAACGTTTATTTATTTTTGGGACAGAGAGAGACAGAGCATGAACGGGGGAGGGGCAGAGAGAGAGGGAGACACAGAATCGGAAACAGGCTCCAGGCTCTGAGCCATCAGCCCAGAGCCCGACGCGGGGCTCGAACTCCCGGACTGCGAGATCGTGACCTGGCTGAAGTCGGACGCTTAACCGACTGTGCCACCCAGGCGCCCCTTTTTTTTCTTAATGTAGTTTAAGCATTGCCAATTTAATTTTTTTAGAAAAACTGGTCCTTATTTTCAAAGTTATGTTATTGTTTATTCTGGTCTCCATTTTATTTATTTCTGATTTTCTTTGCTATTTCCTTCCTCTGCCAAATTTCAGCTAAGTTTCTTATTTTCCTAGTTGTTTGTGGTATAATGTTATTCGAAGTTTTATTAAGTCAAGCATTTATAGCAAAAATTTCACTCTAACATCCGCTTTTGCTGCATCTTATAGATGTTTTCTTTTTCTTTTGTTTTGAGACATATTTTTATTTGCTATTTGATTTCTTATTTGGACCACTGCTTGTGCAGTAGTGTGTTGTTTAATATTTACATATTAAATACTTAATATTTACATTGTAGATTTTCTAGCTTTGTTTTATTGTTGATCTTCAGTTTTGTACCATTGTTGTTGGAAATATATTTGGTATGGTTTCAGCATCTTAAACTTGTAATATTTGGTATGTCTCTTTTTACGTGATTTAACCAGGAGATTCTTTTGTGTGTACTTGAAGAAAATGTGTATTCTATTTTTCTTGTACGGAATATTTTTAACATACCTTTTAGAACCATGTATTCTGAAGTATGCTTCAAGTAAAAATATTCTTATTAAAGTATGCATGGTATGATTTCAATTCTTGTATACTTATGAAGGGCTGTTTTGTGACCCAGTATGTGATCTATCTTGGAGAATGTTCCATGTGCACTCGAGAAGAAAGTATAATCTGTTAAAATATTCTTATTAAAAAACATAATTTAAAAAGTCTATTTTTCCATCTTAACAAAAAAAATAGTAAGTTGAACTATGAACTTCATGCTTTCTCCTACTCTTTCACTATTACAATGCAATAACAGAACAATAATAATTAACATTTTGGGATATTTATTTTATACTGGCTATACTTAACATTTTTCTCATAAGACAACTAAGGATTTTATCAAATAAAATCTATAGGTCTACTCTTTATCATTTCTTCTCTCACTTCAAAACAGAGAAAATCAATCTCTTTTTCAGAGTTTTAACAAATATCCAGTTCTACTTCTATCTTTAAATATTTGCCTTTCTAAATTCTCTGGATTTATCTTGGTCTATAACACTAAGCATCACATGGATATTTTTCCCTAAAACTGTTAGCTCTTTTTCAAATCACTTCTCACAACAGAGTAATAAATGCAACCACACAATGGTAATGAGAAAAACAAGAAAGGAAGATCATATATTTGTTCTCACAATAGGTCTACCGAAAGGAACAGAATATGACAAAATAAATGTAAAACTGTAGTAATTTGTAGGCTGACGAAATTTGCATACATGCCTGATATAAATTCTGCCCTTAATTATTACACTTCTATTACTTAGCATTAATATTACTCTACCACTACTTATGATTTTTGAAGCGGTGTAATCAGAAAATCAATGTACTTTTAGAAATCACAAGATAACTCTCCTGATGAACTAGTTTTCCCAAATCAATTGTAAGTTCTTTAGTAGAAACATGATCTCTGTTTCTGCTCCTTTGAAATTCTCTATATGGCCCAGAAATTAATACATGGCTGACTGTTAAGCCTTCAGCAAATATTGGTTAATAAGTGTAATGCAACATTTCCTTGACTTCTTCCATAAAAAATTCTGGAACTTACAATGTGGCAAACACTGTTGTAGATGCTGGTCATCAGTAGCCACAAAACAGGAGTAGTCTCTGTCCTCATGGAATCTACATTCTTGTGGAGGAGACTGTATTCCTCCAATAAATTGTAGTTGCTAATTATAAGTACTCTGAAGGGAAAATACAAGGTAGAGTGGAGGAGGTGTAAAAATGAGATCTAAAGCACAAGCAAGACATGACTAGGTGAAGGGAAGGATGAGATGAACAGATAAAGGGAACAGTTTATTTGAAAGAAAGTCTCAATGCACTCTAGAAGCCCATTTTTCAAATAATCATCTGAATGTCTACAAAAGAAAGTCAGGAAAAAGCAATGGAGAAAGTGTGAAGGGACAGGAAATGGGAAAGAATAATGATAGAACTCCACAATATCAAAGAAATTAGCTGAAAAGGAAAGAATTTAATTTATTACTTGTTGTTTATCCAAAAGATACTAAGTAACTGCCTTATCTATGTTCTTACCCTTAAGAGGCTGCCCCAGCCCATCTTTGGTAGCTTCAGCCTCTCTGGAATCATAGACTGCCTATAATACTGACAATGCTTAGCATATCTTACTTTCCACAAGATGCCTGCTAGCAGTATGGGTGTGAGCAATACAATGCCTTAAACTCGGCAACAAAGAGTAGGTTCGGACAGAGTTGTAGAAAGACTAAAAAAAGAAAAAAAAACCCACTCCTTCCCTTTCCCATTTTTTCTCAATCCTTTGCCCATTCAGCAAGCACTTCTACCTCTGTCACCATGACAACACATATCTAAAACAAATACGGAAAGTATTTTTGCTTTTTACACAGGAAATAGGGGACGATGAGCTTTAAAAAAAAAAAGTGACCTTCACCCCACATGGAGGATTCTCATCTCCAGAGGTGATGCTAATATCCCTGTCACTGTCTTACAGGCTCTGGGCATGGGCTGGCACATGACACCCACTCAAGAGAACTGGAAAAAGTCTCAGATGGATTCAGGAGTTCCTGAGAAGTTGGTATCCTTAGATTCCAAGTGTTCTCCCCATTCTCCAATATCAATCAACAAAAGAATTTAAATTATCTAACTTTATATATTTATCACCAAGTGGCTCTCTTCATAGATGAGAAAATACAGGATATTAGAGAGAACTTGCAGAACTGACCAGTGAGAAATATGGAGAAGAAAACAAAGGCTATGGAAGGTTGAAACCACATCTCTGGTCCATTCAAATATTTTCAGAGCTACCCTCAATAGTGCTTAGGGTAAGGGTTGGTTAATTTCACTGTATTTAAATACCAGTTCCTTTGGTTTATCATTGTTTTCATTGTATTTAAATACCAGTTCCTTTGGTTTGTCAAAGTCCAAAATGAAATGATCTCTCAAAGTTTCTAATGTAGGTAACACTCAGGTTACATCCCTTGTTGTGAAAATCAAGCCCTTTCGCAGCTGTAATGAAAGCCTTGTTTTCAATGGAAATATGGAAAGAAATCCCTTCTCACAGAGGCAGCGTACCATCAGGCAGATGCACTCTCATTAGAGTGGCATCTTTAGTCCCTAGTGGGGTGTTCAGGGTCAGAGGTTCCAGGCTTGGTCAACATCTCACACATTTTCTTGACAGATGGATGTCTTTGGCACCTTAGCTAGTAAACAACAGCATCAATGCCTATGATTACTTCTTCATCTCTCCTGCCAACCTATAAGAAAGAGGTTTGTTTGGCCTTAAAAAAATATGTAAACATTGCTTCCTATTTTTAATTTTCTGTTATTCTAAAATAGATCCTAAAGAGACCACATTCAAGTTTTGATAAACATTGTGTAGGAAACATCCATAAAAAACTTGAAATCCATTAAGAAGGAAATAGTGTTGTTTCATATTTACAAGTTTTTCTGATGAGCACTGAATAGAGTTGGTGCCTATGCCTCACCAACTGGGAAGCAGCATGAACAGAACACCACTGTCTCTGCTTCCAAGACACTCAGGGATCTCAGGTCAAGATTATTACCTAGAGAAGGGCCTATAAGAATTACTAGAGGAAATTTTTCAAACCACCCATTTGTTTCCCTGGTTGATCCAGATGTATTCCTCTCCCCAGTTAAAAACCACACAGGTAGGGGCGCCTGGGTGGCGCAGTCGGTTAAGCGTCCGACTTCAGCCAGGTCACGATCTCGCGGTCCGGGAGTTCGAGCCCCGCGTCAGGCTCTGGGCTGATGGCTCAGAGCCTGGAGCCTGTTTCCGATTCTGTGTCTCCCTCTCCCTCTGCCCCCCCCAACCCCGTTCATGCTCTGTCTCTCTCTGTCCCAAAAATAAATAAACGCTGAAAACCAACGCACACATGCACATAGCCACTAACCATACATCACACTCTGCTAACATTTAAAAAAAAAAAAAAAAGAAAGAAAAAAAAAAACAAACCACACAGCACACAGGTAGACAGTGTGGTTTAGTAGTAATAGTGAGCACAGTCTGAATAACAATTGATGCCATTCATTGTCTGTGTGATATCAGACAAGTTAGCAGGCTTTCTTTACCTCCAGTCCTCATCTGGAATATGGGGTTATCATGAGATTAAATTAGATGCGCACCATGCCTGGTACATCAGAACATACTTGTGTCCACTTAATTGTTCACATTTCCATGTGAGAACAATCTCATTATCCCTGATTTGGAGATGAAAAACTGAGACCCAGAGAGGTTAAAAGACCAAACCCTGTTCAGAGGTGGAGCATATCAGGGCTTATCTTCTTCCCTCTCTTCTTTCAATACCTTCTATACCACAGCACACTGTCTTGTCCCTGTGTCTCATTTCACTCTTCCCTCTTCTGTTGGTAGCTGTTGTTGTTTGTTGGTTTCCTACGTACATTCAGTTGGTACCAATAATCTATTTCCTAAATCAACCTAAGGATACCTGCATTCCTTCAAGGAAAAATCCATGTAAAGCCAAAAGGGAAGGCTTCACTAGTGCCTGATAATGAATATTACAATTCTGTTATTATTAATATTGTCATTAAGGACTTAGGGGACGGATGGTACAGAGAGTTAAGGAAAATAAATCAGCAATGAATGTAACAAGTGTTGTTCTGCCTGTCAACTATTAATAAGGTATATGGAAATCCATTCTAATAACGTTGTTTCCCTTGAGCAGATTATTGATGTGATCTAAATATTGAAAATCAATGTTACACATGTCCATACTTTCAAAATATTTGATTCGCTAGCTTATTAGCACATTTAGTACAAGATGTTTGGCAAAGAGAT
This sequence comes from Lynx canadensis, assembly GCF_007474595.2. Lineage (NCBI taxonomy): Eukaryota > Metazoa > Chordata > Mammalia > Carnivora > Felidae > Lynx > Lynx canadensis. Next base: position 159,821,422 of record NC_044306.2, read on the forward strand.
TAATCACTTGCAATTCACATGAATATATAAAATTACAGTAAAAAATAAGACTTTCGACTGATTGATAAATATACTTTTGGGGGTTCTTAGAATATTCTTGTCATAATCTCTAAGAAAAACCCTATAGCAAAAAAATTATCTGGTTTGACATGTAAATATCCTTTTGTTCTACAAGGAACTTCAAGAAGCTTCTAGAATAAGGCTGTGGTATCAGAGAAGGGGCAGAGAAAATTTCAGGGATAGCGTATTCATGGATAAGGTCTACATATCACCAAGGCACCCAGGAAAGTCCTGAAAGGAAACTCAGTCCCTGGCTCTCTCAATCCAATTCCTTGCTGGACATATTAAGTAGAAGACGCACCATGCCCAGGGAAGGATTCTCCCTGAGGCCTCTTGAGCATGTCCAATTAACCAGAGTAAAGACAAAATGGGGAAATGCTTGAAAGAATAAAACCCAATCCCCAAAAGCTATTGATTTCCCACATTAAACATCTCTAAGAATTATTCCCTATCAATATCCTAGCAAGTGATATAAGTAATTCTCAAGTGTTACCCTTGCTCCGTATTCATCTGCTAATCAAACCAGTGGATGAAGGAAAGACATTATTACAATGAGGCATGACGTACCTCTTCAGTCTCATCTCCATGGAGGATTACAGGCTTACTCCTAAAAGTGCTAAGTACTGGGATAGAAACTACTTAAACAGGATGGACACAGAACATTGAGATTCAATATTTGAACCACATCAAAACCATATTTAAATAAAATTATGGCATAAAAATGGAATCTATACTCCAAATCAGTCTAATTAGCTTTACCATAATCTCATCCAAACTGTTCCCATCTACAATGCCTTCCATAGGCTTCTCCATGTATAGAAATACTATTCACCAATATCAGAGTCCAACTAAAAATTTCACTTTCTCCACCAAGTCTTTCTTTACCATCTGGCACCACTTCCTTTCCATTTAATGAACGCATTCATTTACTAAACAAGCAAGTATTGAGTTTCTACTGTGTTCTGGAATGATCAATTACTCCTATAGGCTCCAATTTATTACTGATTCCATTCAACAAACATTTAATTAGCAACTATCATGTGTAGTCACTGCAGCAAATGTAGGAGGTACAAACATAAACTGTACATCATGATTTCAAGGTTTTAAATTTTAAGAGGATCAAGTAAATAATTATTAATTATACTGTAATGAGTTGAATTAATCTACAGAAAGATATATGGTTTTCAAAACATACTATGTAATTCATAGGTAACGCACTAATTTGGCCCCAAGGGTTTGGGTCTAGGGACTCTTGTTTAATTTATAGATTGTCTCACTTTGTGTTTATATAGTAACTTAAGCTACTGGTTATGATTTCATATGTGGTTTCAGATTTTCCAACTAGACTGAAAGTTTATTGTGGGCCAAAACATGCCATTAATTTCTATATGTTCCATTAAGTATTCTGAATAATATTTCACATGCACAGACACACAAAGTACCCTAAAATTATTGCTGGTAGGTTGGCAAGTTTGTATATCTGGTAACTAGAAATAAGTTTCTGGAATTTTTGAAGCCACAGTTGCAAACTAAGATGACTTCGGGCCAGTCTACAAGAGTACTTTGCTTGTTTTCATGTTTGCTGCATAAAACTTTAAATTTTTAAAGCCTCTGATTTGATATATTTCATTAAAAAATCCAGATTTTTGCACTGCCTTGGAAAATCAGACAACCTGGTAGAATTTACACAAATTCTCTCATGGCAGCAAATCTTATTCATTTATTGTCTAAGTCACCAGTCTCTACCCAGTTGACTTTACTCATTTGCATGACTTGTGTGGGCTCTGTATGTATGGAGCTTGCAACCTGTTTTAAGCATTAAGATTTAAGTAAAAGATCTGTCATCTCCAAATTCCCATGTGCCCCTTGTTAGACAGATAATTTGCATTCTGCATAGCTTCCACCCTTTACCCTGAATTTGAAGGCAATGGGATGGGCTTTACTATTATTTACGGGAGAATAGGAAGAGAAAGGATAACCTGTAAAGACAGGTGGTGTGTACTGAGGGCACCCATGACCTGGGAAGGGGAAGTTGTTTCTTATTTTACTCTCAACTAAGAACTGGTCCAGCTATGCTATGTTCTCAGAGAAGAAAAAAAAAGTGTCTAACCTAGTAAGCAACTGCTATTACACTGGATCATGACCTTCTCTTGTGGTTCAAATGTTGAATAGAATTTGCTGAGATTTTGCGTGGGGAAAAAGCAAAGTATTAATCTGGCCTTTTGTTATTAACGAAAAGGGGCATTGATAAACATTACCATCCTTTAATCCTCAAAGAATAATGCCATCCATTAAACTGCAACAGGAGAACGTATTGTCATGGATATCTAATCCATCATCATCAACCACACAAATACTCATCTTGTTGGATAATTGAAAGGGTAACAAACTGGCAGCTAAGAGATCAAGGAAGGCACTCATTTCTCTGGGCCTCAAGTTCTTAGATCCTACAGATATAAAGAAATACACAAATTTCCCTATCCTTCAAGAGTTTTGTAGGGAAAAAGAGATTCATAGAGAAAAAAAACGTAGCAGAAGCTGGATGCAGTCTTCGCCCAATGAGAGAACAGACAAGTATAGAATTTCAAAGGAAAAGGCAATTTCTTGGAATGATAAAGGGAGGGTTCACAAACAAAGTGGGATTTGGGATGGGCACTGAAATGTGGTTGTTCATCAATAGGCATAAATAGAAGAAGGACAATGGGCAGGCCTTCCATCGTGGAGATTCATGTTTGGATTTCTTCCTTGCTGTGACTGCCACCATGGGAGAGACAGTGCTTCTCATGAAAGTCCTGCTCTCTTTTCCACATCTCACATCCATTTCCCACAATGCTGATCCTGGCCATCTGATTTACCTATTTAAACCCTCAATGTCTTTTACCTACAGGATATAGCGCAAACTCCCAAAAATGGCACAAGAGTTTCTGGGATCAGACCCCTGCAAAGCCCTCCAGCCCCATGACTTGCACCTCTCTGACTTGTTCTTACACTCCAGCAATATACAAACACAAAGTCCCCAAAGGGATCACACATATGTTTGCTGAATAAATTCAGCATAAATTCACTTGCTGAAGCTGCCTGTACCCCTTCAAATGCCTCCCCTACACTCTTCACCTGACTAATTTCCACTTTAACTGGCTAATTTCCACTCATTCATCGAGGGTCAGGCTCATCCCCTCTTGCTTTCTGAACCCTTCATTTACTATACTTGTAACTACTTGCTCAGTGTCTGTTATCTCCACTAAATGGTTAAGATGGGAAATAAATCTATCATCGTTGCCTCTGTATCTCTAGCATCTATTAAAATGCCTAGCACACAGTTATTTCTCAAGAAATACTTGTTCAATGAATGAATGAATGAATGAATGAGTTAGGAAATAGCAAAAGGAATAGGGGACAGCAGTGCAAAGAGCACAAATGGTACTCAGCCTCAAATTTCAAGATAAACACAAGCTTCTGATTTGTTATTATCTAACTTCAAAGAGTACGTTGACATAAGGCAACTATACTTATCTCCTCTGACAGTCCAAGACCCAGAAGTCAGGCAGGATCAAATGCTTAACAATATCACCCAGCGTGCTTGCTATCCCACGGTATTAGAGTTGCAGTGCTTGGGCATTTGAGTCAGAATGCCTTTAGGTTCAGACTTCACGATCAAGCCCAAGCATGTTGCTATGGAAAAACAAGATCCACTTTTGCTCCTACCATGTAAAACATGAATCTCTTGTTATGATATTTTTAGCTATAATGGAAAATCAGGCTTAGACAAATAACTCATAATTACGGCAGGGGCAACTGATGATGAGCTAAGAATTCAGGATTTTAAATGCCAATGCCTCTTTTATCCTATCATAAATCACTGTCAATTCTGCTTTTTAAAGGAAAATGAGAGCACATTCCAGGTGATGGCCACTTAAAGAGAGAATGCAGATGGCCTTAAATATTTTAGACTGGCTCACTTAAAATGTTTTAGACTTTTGCTTGCTCCTTCCCTTGGTGGAATTGGAATACAGGCTTAAAATTCCTTTTAATGCCAAACAGCTGCTATTTTGCTTTGTTTCAATTAAAATTGAATGTAGCTGCCCCAGATGCCCTACCCATGTGGAGCTGCAGAAGATGTCACTGAACATCACCACCAAGCCCTGGAAAACGGTGCTATGCATGTATACTAATGAGCCATGGGGTATTTGGAGAGAAGGAGGAGGAAAAAGAGGGGGGATTCTGACATTTACGATACTACAGCACCAGTGTAAAGCTATCAGCACATTAAATTCTCAGCTATATGACTTGGAATAAAATATTCAGAGTTAAGATACCTTAGAAATTATCTGGTCAGATCCCCTTTCATAATTAGAAAATTGGGCCCCAGAGAATCTTAATGATTTGCCAAAATCATGTATCTGCTCTGTGTCAAGGCCTCATCCTTCTGCCTTGACAAGGCACCCAGCCCTCAGCATCACAGAGACACTTTTTTTACATTTTGACTTTAATTCATTTTTCATTACCTTAGCATGCAGTCAATACCCAATGAACTCCCACTTTCACTCTCTCTCCCTTTCTCTACATTGTTGTTTTTTTTCCTGTCAGCTAGAAATTCTACTTTGATCTGGGTAACTGTTCTTTGTATCCTAAAAAACAGGCAGAAATAACCACAATGGTAATTTTCACTCATATGAATAATTTGGTCAGTTCCATACAAGGCACAAAGGGAAACAATCTCAATGATCTTGAAAAAAAATTTTAACATTATTAATAGTGTCATCTGAGAAAACACGGTTATGAAATATCTTTTATGCCTTTTTCTACCTTTCTTCAATTTTGATTTGTTCCTGAAACCCAGTAGGTATCTTGTTACTGACAAAAGCATAATATTTGGACAGATAAAAATCGGAGACAGTCCTTTAGAAATTCCACCCCATGGTAACAGAATATATGTAATAATTAGGGTAGGCTAGCTTTTGTAACAAATAGGTCCCAAAATGTATGACAGCTCTAATATAGAAGAAGTTTATTTCTTACACACTTAATAGTATTGGACCATGAATAAAGAATGGAGGGGGAGCCTCAGACTTTCATTCACAATTCATTGGCTAAAATTCAGTCTCACTGCCTCACCTAACTGCAAGGCAGGCTGGGAAACGAGGCTCAGCTGAGTTTCCAGAAAAAAGAGAACATGCCACTTGTGTGATAGAAAATCTATTTTGTCCCCTATGATGTCTCTCAACTGTGTGAACAATATCCCAAGGCTAAATAAGTAAATATCATCTTTGAATTGATCTTATTTATACTCAAATGCTTCCACAGTTATAAAGTTAGAAAATCAGAGGCACATTGCTTCTTCCAAACCAACTAAGGACTTCTAAGATTAAAGATGTAGCGAATGCCATAAGTTAATAAATAATAAGTCCAGCCAATAAACCAAGTACATGTAGTGAACTTCACTGATATTTTTCCACTAAAACTATGTATCTACAGATATCTAATCATGTTTTAATACAGTTTTTGTAATTAGTTCAGCTTTAAAACTAAACGTATTCAACTAGTCACTAAACAACCCTACGTGATTGTATTGACCATTTCCTTGGAAGCTTCCTTTTACTGAGTACCTGCTCTTCATCAGATACTGACCTATGGGACATGATGTGTCCTTCTCTATTATGTGTCCCAATTTTCAGATGGGAAAACAGAAGCTGAAAGATAACTAAGTTGTTCAAGGGTAAGGGTTCCGAACAAATCCAGGTCCACCTGATGGCAAAGCCACATGGTTTCTGCTGTGGTACAGTGCTTTCCAGTTAGTTCTTTAAACTGTTTAGATAAACTGCATGGAGCTTCAGCCTGGATATCAGGATATTCTGAAAATGAACTCAAAGGGGTTTTCCCAGACTTAGAGTAAATAGCATAGTCATGATTTGACAGGGCACATGACCTCCCTCTATGGCCACCTACTACTTAGCAACAAGGGGAAGGACTAAGCCAGAGGGGTGAATTTTACTTGATGTGTTCCTCCTAACTCTCCCCTTTTTCATCCAGTTTTAGGCCTTGCCAGCCTCTGCTTTGGGGAAATGCAGACTGGGAAGGCAGGATCAAGCCTACTCAGAAATACAAGCCGAGGTATTATCCTAGCAACTCCCTAAAGCAATTGTAAACACTGTCTGCCTAAGCCTTAAGTGCTACTGCCTGGCAGTGTACAATGCAAAGTTCAAAGGTTTGTTCATTACCATAATGGGATATAAGCCTTTGCTGTTGGCTGTGGAATAATGAAGATAATTCTTGTGGATTGCTCCTCAATCTGTGTTTACTTAGGTTAAAGAAGTTTGTTGTCTAGCCTTTTTGTCTTTTGTTCCTTTTTTAATTTCTCTAGAAAACCTCTCCTTTCTATGACCAGTTCTAAGATAATATTCAATAAGATAAAGGGCAGAAGATTATAAACTGAGTTTTTCCCCCACAAAATACCTTATCCTTTAACTTTTCGTGGTTAATAAGCAGCACATCACTTTAGTACTTCTGTATTTGCCAATAATGAGACATGTTAGCCTGACAAAGGCAGATTTAATTAAAACACACACACATACACACACACACACACACACACGCACACACACATACACACACACAAAACAAATGTGTTCACAATATTGCAAAAAATTGGCAGGAAGCAAATAAGAACATACTGAAAAAGTAGAACATCTCTTTCTCCTACACGATCACTTTAGCTACAACTATGATAACAAACACACAAAGCAAAATAAAATAAGGGTTTTTCATCAGTGCATTTTTAGGGTTAACATTTGAACATAAATTAACTTCCTCTGTTTGACATGCTCCTGTTCACCCAGATTCAAAGCCAAAAACCTATACAGGATTTAATTTTTTAAATCATTCATGCCACACCTGTTCCAGAGATGCACATTTCAAAAGGGGTAATGCCTCAACTTCGGGAACACTGACCTAACAAGAGAAATTAGGGAAATTAATCACACTGTTCTCTGTGCTTTATAATACTTGAAGCCAAGTCAGCTCATAGGTCCCTCCTTTGCCAACAGCAAGGACTTATTCCAGAAACTCTTTTGAATCTACAGTGAAGTAAGAAACTTGAGCACTTATCAAACAGGACTTCTCCTAGTGCCCCTCAGAGCTGGAGAGTTGTCAGGGGAAGAGCAGAAGGAAAGGAGCGAGAGAAGGGGTAGATATGGTCTGTCCCTCAGCCCTGCTCCTCATGACTTCCTGAAAAATGACTGGGATGCAGCTCAGTGGCCACACCTTCCTGAGCACCTAACCCACTGAGGTTCACCTGACTCAGTGGAGATACAGAGTCCTTACTTGTCAAGAAACTGTCCGAAGAGCAAAACCAGTCTGGGAGGAACAGACCATCTTTCCTTTATTGTAGCTTCATCCTTCCTTTGTGTCCCTAGGAAGAGGGCTTATAGTTTCTGACCTCTAAAAAAAACCACTCTAATAATGAATGTTCACCATCCCTCAACGTCCTTTCCTCTCAAGTTATCCCTCCCTTCATCAAGCCAGCCTGGTGATCTTGCTCCTTCCTTCAGAAAACTCTACCACCCCTCTGGAAAGAGAATTCTTATGTGGCTTAAACGTTAGGGTCCTCAGGCTTTAGCAAAGTGTTTAATTAGGTACTCAGTGCAAACTCAAGAAGGGAAAGATCAGAGGAAAAGGGAGATCTAGTGTCATGAGTAAAAGCCAAGATCGTTGCTCAAATTAACGTTTCTTCACACTAGCAGGAAGGGCCATAACTGTTTTCCTCACTAGTGTATCTAAAAAGCAAGCACATGCCAAGGTAAGCACTAATTTTTCCCTGAGGACAATCAAATCTAATCATTTATGAAGAAAAAGCATTCCTCCAAATCAACATGACTTGGGATGCTGCCCTTTGTAAAACAAGAATCCTGGTATTTCAGGGCTAGACATTTTTCATTCTTTTCTGAGCCAAGCTTCCCTTTTAGGGACCACAAAAGTAAGTGGGAGGAGCTCTTCCTTTGCAAGCTAGGAGAAATGGTATTAATTCCAATAATAACTTTTTTTATTCCAAATCCTCCTCAACAGTACCCAGACACAAATTTCATCCTGCCATCGATGCACAATGTCCTGCTTGATGATGAAGATGAAAGACAAAGAAGAAAGAGACATGACCTCCAAGCAATTTATAGGCTAATGGGACCACATTGGTTATCTATTGATGTATAATAAATTGTTCTAAAATTTAGTGGCATAAAACAATAAATATTTATTGTATCACCATTTCTTTGGTCAGGACCTGTATAAAGCTTAGCTGAGTGCCTCTGCCTCAAGATTTCTCATGAGGTTACAGTCAAGCTGTCAGCTAGGGCTGCAATCTTATCTGAAAGCTCAGCTGAAGGAAATCCAATTCCATACTCATTCACATAAACATTGATCCCTTGCCACACAGACCTCTCCACATGGCAGCTTGCTTCCTCCAGAGCAAGAGACCCAGAAAAAGAATAAAAGAGAGCATTTAAAACAGAAGCCAAAATCTTTTTATTAGCTAGTGCCACAAGAGACCTTCCATTACTTTTGCCACATTCTATTCATTAGCAGAGAATCAGTAAATCCAGCCAACTGTTCAAGAGAAGGGGATAATATGAAGGTATGAACACTAGGAGGCAGGGATAACATCCTATTATGAGGTAGGGCCATTTTAGAGACTGCCTACCACAAAAACACAAAGACAAGCAAAAAAAAAAAAAAAAAAAAAACTAGACAATCTATCTTAAGTGAGAATTATAGGGTTTAAGGATGAAGAAATCACTCTTGTTAGAAAAATAAGAGATTTCAGCACAACAAAAGAGAAAGCATTTAAGCTGGGCCTTAACAAATGGACAATAATAAGTAGAGATGACTGAAGGGTGTTTAAAGCTACAATAAAGGCATAAGCAGAGGTAGAATAACAAGAGAGTGGAATGCTCAGGTAATGGCACTTCGGTGGACTAACATGTGGGTCTACAAAGATAACAACAGACTTGGTTTGTTAATTGTTTTAATAGATATAAGATTAGTTCCTTGCAACCAAAAAGCAACATGACGTAGAAATAATATGGACTTGGGCCTCATGAAACCTAAGTTCAAATCTTAGCTCCTCGATTTAGCTTCCTATGGGATCTTAAGCATGTTATGCAAATTTTCAAAGCTTCCTTACCTGAGAAATTATTAGGCATTTTTTATTAGGCATTATTAGGCTGCCCTGCAGCCTGGGGGGTGAGAATTAAATGCATGGGATACATCTAGTATAACCCTTGAAACATGGTGGAAATTCAATTGTCAGGTTCGTCTTAAAATAAAGAGTTGTCTTCATGAAACAATGCTCAACATCACTCATCATCAGGGAAATACAAATCAAAACCACAATGAGATACCACCTTACACCTGTCAGAATGGCTAACATTAACAACTCAGGCAACAACAGATGTTGGCGAGGATGCAGAGAAAGAGGATCTCTTTTGCATTGTTGGTGGGAATGCAAGCTGGTGCAGCCACTCTGGAAAACAGTATGGAGGTTCCTCAAAAAACTAAAAATAGAACTACCCTATGACCCAGCAATTGCACTACTAGGTATTTATCCAAGGGATACAGGTGTGCTGTTTCAAAGGGACACATGCACCCCCATGTTTATAGCAGCACTATCAACAATAGCCAAAGTATGGAAAGAGCCCAAATGTCCATCGATGGATGAATGGATAAAGAAAATGTGGTGTGTATACACACACACACACACACACACACACACACACACACACACACACACAATGGAGTATTACTTGGCAATCAAAAAGAATGAAATCTTGCCATTTGCAGCTACGTGGATGGAACTGGAGGGTATTATGCTAAGTGAAATTAGTCAGTCAGACAAAAATCATATGACTTCACTCATATGAGGACTTTAAGAGACCAAACAGATGAACATAAGGGAAGGGAAACAAAAATAATATGAAAACAGGGAGGGAGACAAGACAGAAGAGACTCATAAATATGGAGAACAAACTGAGGGTTGCTGGAGGGGTTGTGGGAGGGGGGGGGTGGGCTAAATGAGTAAGGGGCATTAACAAATCTACTCCTGAAATCATTGTTTCACTATATGCTAACTAATTTGGATGTAAATTTTAAAAAATAAAAAGTAAAATTAAAAAAAATAAAGAGTTGTCTTTTATTCTCTATATTGCTTCTGGTATCTCCCACACAATAGGGCCTCAAATAAACATTTATTAAAAGAATGAATGAATATATAGATGATAGATAGGTAGACAGTCTGGCATGCATTAATGAACAGATTCACCTGTCAATCAACTGGCAAGTTTCATCATTACAGGTTATTCTTTGCACAAGCATTCCTTGCTGGAATAACAATGCATATTTTACCTGCTTGTCCAAGAAGGAGTAGGGATTAACTAGATAAATAAGTGACCTTCAAATAAGTTCTCTGTACATATTAGTAGTATTTGCTAAGAGTAGCTAATACTGAAAAATGGCAAGTAGCAATTAGCTAGGTTCCAAGGGCATCTCTATTTATATATTAATATCCTTGCTTCAGACTTCAGGTTGATTATAAAAATAAAAAATAAGACTTTAAGACTGCTGAAAAGGTAAATAAATCAAGACAGAGCACAAACACGTGTCAAAAAAGGCAAGGAGAAAGAGTGCACAGAAATACAGGCCACAAGAGCCTGCATTATGAGGGTGGTGTTCCATAGTTTTGAAATGTCCTGTATGGTACACCTTCTTTCTCCTTTCTCCTCTTTCATCATCCTTTGTCTTGTCTCTCCCTCCATTTTCTGACTTTTCTCCCTCTTCTTACTTCATCTTCATCTACCCATTAGTTCCTTCTGTCTCAAAATCCCTCCTACATAAAAATCTATTATTTCTATTTGGCTTCTACTCAGCCTAATCTTATCCTTGCCATCAGCACGAGGGACAAAAAGCCATTATCTTCTCAGGTCAACAGAAGGCAGTAAGGATATGAACTAACCTAAATTGAACATCTACTGCATGGCCAATCTGAATCGGTTATGTTCTTACCTGTTATGCTTACTGCCTCCCAATAAGAGAACTAGGAATGCCAGAGCCTTCTATTTAGAATACTCTCTTAATTAAATATCCTCCAATCTCCTTACTTCTGGGACCACTTTGCATGAGGAAAGGTAGGAGACATTCTGTTGTTCCCAGAAAAAGTCCATTCTGCCAAGTAGACAGGAATCCTGCAAAAATAATTTGAGACACTGAGCAGTATTTGAAGCAAGAGGCACCGCTCTTCATAATTATCAAGGTTTTAAAAACTACCTTGAGTCTCAGGAAAGAGAGAGTCAGGTCATCAATGGTGACAATTTTGCACTAGAGCTTTCACTCTAAAAGTATTCCTGAAAATGTACTTGTTTACGAACAGGGGAGCTGTGGTGGGGATTCCAGCTGCTCACAAAAGTCCTTTGTCTCTTCCACCTGGGTACAACTGTACTATACTTCCCAGCTTCCACTGGAAACATTACTTTTGAGTGACTGAGCTCAACTAAATGTGGGAAGAGTTGACTGATATCATTTTCAGGCCCAAGTCTTAAAAGCTTCCTTCATGCACTGGCATTCATCTCTCTCTAGATGGCTGTGATGTTGATCCCTACATTGACATTGAAAGCCACATAGTGAAAATGGCAGAGACACAGAAGTCCTGGTCCCTCGATGATGACCACTGACCAGAGACACTGCCTTGGACTATTATGTGAACAAGATATAAACTTCTATTGTATATGACATTTATGTGGCCCAGAGTATCTTTTGAAGGTCTATTTGTTACAGCAACTGGTCTATCCTAACTAATACAGGAGGAAATTGTTTGATGAGGCACCTAGATACAGATATGGAGTTGTGATCATAGCAATTGAATAAGTTTTCACCAAAACAGTGGCTCTTAATTGTTTAGAGATCACTTACTCTCTTTGTAAAATCTGATAGAAATTAAAAACACTCTTCTCTGAAAAATTCACATGAACCCAGACACACACACACACACACACACACACACACACACAACTGGATTGAAAGTGATTAAAATATCTTTTTTTCAAGTTTACCTGTTTATTTTTGAAAGAGAGAGAGAGAGAGAGAGCAAGTGAGCAGGAGCAGGGGAGGGGCAGAGAGAGGGAGAATCCCAAGCAGGCTCTGCACTATCAGCACAGAGCCCAACAAGAGGCTGGAACACACAAACCATGAGAATGTGACCTGAGCCAAAATCTACAGTCGGACACTTAACTGACTGCACCACCCAAGGGCCCCGATTAAGAGATCTTTATCAATCATTTACTATGTGTGGCTGACTAGTTGATACATGCCAGGGTTGCAACAGGGAACTAGGCTACCAGTCCTTGCCCTCGTAGAGCTCACAGTCTACTGGATCTAGGCAAGGAGTTATTTTTGCCTGCAATCTGTCCAAGACACTTGATCTCTTTAAGAACCCCAAGAACTACAAATCCCCCCATCAAACCCTATTGCCTTGCAAAATCACCACCGGCATCTCCCTTCTCCCACAGATCTCCTCTCTCCCTACCTTCAACACTGGCACACCCCTCCCACTACGACCAGTGCCCTCACTTTCCACACACCCATCCCTGGCTTCTCCTGATTACTGCTCCAGGAAACTGAGGAAGGTACTCAGTGAGCCTGGGCCTCTGTTGCCCTCTGGTGGTCAAACACAACACTGGCCTGAAAAGCATGCCATCCTGGAAGCCTCACCATCTCCCCATACTGGTGTCGCATTAACCCTTCAGGGTCCTGTGCTGCCCCAAAAGAAGACTGAAAAGACAATATAATATGATCAGTGTTGCAGAGTATGGACAGATGAGGAAACACTGTGATAAACTCCTGCTCTTCAAAGTTCTGCATTGTTTTCTCTTACCCTTTCCTACATATCTTCTTCCCTCGTAGTCCTTCTCTTATCTTTAATTACTTCCATTTTAGCATACCCCTGTCTGTGTCTTAGGCCTATCTCTAAGGTTTCTATCAGCACAGAGACACAAATTCAGCAGAGGAGCCACTGCCTAAGGTGTGTGACTTCAAGGGCCCTGGGAAACAACACACCCAGTTCTGCATTCCTCCGACCCCAGAAACTTCTGCCAAACTCTGATGACGGACATTGCTTTAATTTATTCAATAAAGACACTGATTATCCACTATGTCACAGGCACAGTACCAGGCACTGGGGATAGAGCAATGGACAAACTTAAAAATATGAAACACATTTTCATTCCATAATTAGGGCTCCCTTTAAATGCGAATAGTGCTATAAAGTAACACAAAGACTTACATAAACACTGAATTATTCATGCATGTCATCAAATTTCTCTGTGAAAGTCATGCATTAGTAGGCAGACGGAGGAACTGTTTAAGGAACAGTAGCCCCTTTCTGGTATTCCTGTGATCAAATCATAAAAGTTATTGTGACAACATAATTTTGTAGAAAGAACACATAATCTGAGGTTATATAGACATGTATTTAAATTTGGCTCCATTACCTGTAAGCTGTGTGTTCATCAGCCAGATAATTAGGCTCTCTGAATCTCTGATTTTTAGCTGAAGAAACAGAGAAAGTGATCTCAATTTATCATGATTATGGTGCGAGATCACATGTGTGAGCCCACAGCAAGATGTGGCCAGAATGGGTCCCATAAACATTAGCTTTCCTGCCATTCCCAAACTAGCCTGGTTTACAGACAGAGACCAGTGAGCTAGGGTGACTCTAATGACGCTGGCACATAATGGCCAAAATTGCTTTAACAAGGGATTGAGATCTGATTTCACAGTTAGGGTCATTTCCATAATTAGCAAAATCATTACCCCCAGTTTGCAATCTGACCAAACCTACTACTTTTGTGGGTATGAACTACCTTGGCAATTTATGACATCAAACCCAGAAGGTGAGGCTCTCTCAAAGCCCTGGAACCTGTTCAGGGTATTGGTCTTTTCTTAGATGAGCTAGAACAAAGGCCTGACAGAGGGAGCATGTGAGGGAAAGGTTGTCAGACCTCAGGGAATCCAGGAAGGGAAAGAAGAAAAACACCGACCTAGTGTCTTCCCCTGCCCCCACCTTTGATGTCATTTTGTGTCATTCTATTCACTGCCTCTAGGGAATCAATTAAAACAGTGCTAATTTATGGGCCTTAATGAACAAGGTATTATACAAGCTGTTTGTAAGCGTGGCAGGCTTCCTGAATGGAGAACACTCAAAAGCACAATTGCCTGAGGTGACATTCTCTTGCAGCCCCCCCTTCCAGATTCCAAAATGGCACAGGAGTGAACACATAAATATATCTGTGTGTGTGGGTATGTGTGTGTGCGTATGTGTGTAGGATGCATATTGCATATTGTCTACACCTCCTCCTGCCCCCTCTTTTCTCTAAGAATGGCAGGGCAGAATATTTGCTGAAAAATATGAAGATGATCTTTGTAACCCACACAGTGCTTTGCTTTACATAATCACTACTTGGACAAACTGATGGACCTATTACCTAATCATCCATTCACAGAGTGGACATTTTTGAAGTCCCTAATATTAGCCAGATACCATCCCAGGCTCTGGGAACGTCCAGGTGAATAAAATACAGTCATCTGCTGTAGAGTTCCCAGGCTAGCTGCAGAGACAGACACCTAAATAACTACAGTGTCTTACTGTCCCACAGAGGACTGACACTTACTTCGGGGAGTAGAGCACGGAGTGTAATAAAGTCAGGATGAGCTTCACTGGATCACTGGGGGGAAAAATTCCCCTCCCTCTGCTTCTGTGCTCATCGGCCTGTGGTTTCTTAGAGCCCGACTCTTCGGTCCAGCACCGTGTGGCTCTATAAGCCGTGAGCTCTCCTTTACTGAATCCCATTTCCTGCCTGGAGGACTCCTGGCAGGATTTGCCTATGAGCCCTTTCTGTTAGACTCCTCTGGCCTGAAACGAGGGTGTGTTGTCCCCAGCTCATGTACCTGATGCCAGCAGACCTGGTCACAGCTAAGGCCCACTCACCCAGGATCCAAGAATACCAAACAGCTGGCTGTCCGAGGTACTTGGTTGAATTTGAAGCTGAACACTGAAAAAGTAGACTAAATCACTATCTGCTGCCTACACAGAAAAAAGAAACAGGCCCTACTGAGCAGAACATTTCATGCCACACTGTACAGAGTAATTGTTTTACTTCCAGAGGCAGGGTGGCACGTGGTGAGGAGTCCAGGCTCTGTAGCCAGACTGCAGGGGTCAAGTCCTCACTCTGCTACTTGCATATTACATGTACCAGGAAAAAGTACTTAGCCACTCTGTGCCTCAATTTGCTCACATATGAAGTGGGGATAATAATAGAACCTCCCTTACATGCTTGCTGTGAATTGCAGAAATGTAAGACCATCAGAGCAGCAACGGGGCCAGAGGCAGCCCACATGAGTATTTCTCATCACCATCCCAGATGGCCCTGTCTGCTCTTCCTTTTGGCATTTTTCCTCTTCTGGCTCTTCCTGTCTTCCCTCTGCCTCAATTTCACTGCCATGTCCAAATCCATGTCTTCTTTTCCTTCCTGGTGGCATATGTGAGCTATGATAGGATAAT
This sequence comes from Lynx canadensis, assembly GCF_007474595.2. Lineage (NCBI taxonomy): Eukaryota > Metazoa > Chordata > Mammalia > Carnivora > Felidae > Lynx > Lynx canadensis. Next base: position 159,837,077 of record NC_044306.2, read on the forward strand.
AAGGTACACATTCTTCAAAACGTCAAGATTCTGACTGGGGGACAGACTTCTACTTACAAGAATGACCTAATGAGACCTGAGTACAGCAGAAAAGTTCCATGGAGATATTTTCCGGGTTGTGCTGATAAATGAGCAGTAGATAACACTTTGGAAATTAAAGTTTTGCCTATCCGGTCCATATATGGGTCTGAAGTCACTCTCCTTACTGCTAATAGTTTACAGCAAGGTGTAGTTTGCTATGTTCCAGGACAGCTTCCTTGACAGAGATGATAATTCCTCTATACCAGGATTTACAGTCCTATATATACTAAATTCTGGGTCACACCCCATTTATGAGAACCCTGAAGAACGTCTGCATCCCCCTCCTTGAGTGTGGCCTTGGGGTGTGAAGATGGGCTTTCTGGTACTGCTGATTTATTTGTCCCCCCTCCAGACCACAAGGTGCTAGCTGTAAGACTGGTTCTTAGGAATCTCTGCATTTCCAGAACTGAGCCTAGTGCAAGCATGGAGTTGACACACTGCCTTTGTTTACCAAATTAATATAAAGGTAAGGGGGCACTTGGGTGGCTCAGTCAATTAAGCGTCCAACTTCGGCTCAGGTCATATCTTGCAGTTCGTGAGTTTAAGCCCCACATCAGGCTCTGTGCTGATAGCTCAAAGCCTGGAGCCTGCTTTGGATTCTGTGTCTCCATCTCTCTCTGCACCCCACCCCCATCCCTCTCTCTCCCTCCCTCTTTCTCTTTCTCTCAAATAAATAAACATTTAAATTTTTTTTTAAAAAATAAAGGTAAGAATGTTGCTCTTTGAAGCACTTTAGAGGCCCACAGGAACAGCTGAGGATGGATATATTTGTTTCCGAAGATGAACCAATGGCACTATGTGCACTGTGATCGACAGCACATGCTGACCCTGTCCTGGAAAGCTGAGATGGTCCTGCTGGAAAAGGCCACCAACAACACTGATGCAGCAGTTAAGCCATTGTTCCTCCCACGACAGACCATCTTGGAGAAACTGAAGCAGCACAACATTCTCATACTTACTTAAAGGTAAACTTTCCTCTCTGCTCATATTAACTGAGCTCATTGCTGTCTCTGGAAATAACAGAGCATGGTGCTAAGAGACAGGGAGGGGAACCAGACCACTTGAGCTGGAAGCTCAGTCAGGTTCTGCCTATCACTAGGTATACAACCTTAACTTTGCCAGGTACCTAACCTCACTGTGTCTCCATTTCCTGATGTGAAAATGAGGTTCGTAACAGGACCTGCTTCTAAGGAGTATTGGGAGATGGGGAGTCAGTGAGGTAATATGTGTACAGTATATAGGGCACGCTTGGCACTTGGGATGTGCTAGGTAAGCGTTTGGTAACAGTACCATCCAGGTGTAATGTTGGATGGGACGAAAAGCCAGCTGTGAATACCAAGCCAGCTGATAAAGAAAGTTTCTCATGTCTCTGGCCGTCGTGGGCAAGGTCTGGCCAAAGGCAGTACTGATTATAAAGAAAAGCAAGTTTCCATGTCTCCGAGAGCCAGGTAGAATGGACAACTTGTCAGTTTCTGCCTTGATAAAAAGCAGGGCTGTAACAGGCCATAAAATTGCTCTAACCCTCCTTGCCTAAGCTGTCACGTGCCACCAGATCAATGTTTCCCTGGCACCTGCCGGTGATGGTCATTTGGGAGTTTTCAGCAGCACCTCAGCTGCTCTCTCTCTCTGCTGTGTGGGTGCCAAGAACAGCTCAAGAAACTGATAAAAAGACAAAGTGCTGGGGGCACACGACCAAGGCTGAAAAGAAGGCAGGGAACAGTGAGGTGGCAGGAGGGGAACAAAAGACGCAGAGAGAGATGGAAGAAAGGAAAGCCAATCTGGCCAGGAGAGTGCCAATCTTGTTTTAATATCACTCTGACCCAGGAAAGAGAAATGGCAGTGGAAAGCTTGTTAATAGCAATAGGACACAAAGCCAATCCTTTCCTTTCTCCACTTTCCACGAGACCCAGGTGACACTGAAACCTGATTTGTGTTCTCTGTGCTCCCTGGTACTTGGCCTACAGGTCTCTGCACTTTCTCTCCAGCCATTTAAAGCATAATAACTGCCCTTGCCTTCCCGCAGCATGTGTTGGAGACAAAGAACACAGGAATATGTCATTTCCTATAAAGGCCAGAAAGGGTGTTGTGACCAGTGAAGTGCTAAAATGACATTTGCACTTAGGTGACAAACAAGCCCATTCCATTCCAGGTAAAGGCTAGTAAAACACGGGAAAGTAAAGGCTGCCCTCTGCAGGGCACTCTGGGAACAACATCACTGCTGCTTCAGAAGGCAGCAAGGCATGCTCCATCAGGTTGATGAAGGATCAGCTTTGGAAAGTCACATCTGTTTGCTTGGCCTTGCCCAATATTCTTCCAGGTGCCAGTATGCTAGGAAATAAGCAGATAGTCAGGAGAAAGCATCCTTGTATACTGTGGCCAACTCAGCTACCTTCTCGCATAAACAAAGGCTTTTTAAAAATATGATTTCAAACAAATTGAATTTGAGAGACAAGCTTTTTAACACTAAACTAATCTTAAAAATAAATGCATTAGATTAATACACAAGCTGTAGCTGCCTTACTGGACTAGAGAGACAAGCAGCTGTTCTCCATGGTGCTAGAGAAGAAAAATGTAAAGTCAACAGGCATGAAGACACTCCCAGCTCCACACAAGATTAGCTGCCTGAAATTGGGCAGGGCACTTTCCCACTCTTGGACTCAGTTTCTTCATCCATAAAATGAGGTGCCCGAGCTAAAGGATGCCTGAGATTCCTTCCAGCTGAAACACGTTATGATCCATGACCTTTATTTTGTACTCTCAGCCAGCAGCATAAGTGCTCCAAAAGAAATAAATGGAGCAAGGGAGAAAATAAAATCAAATAAGAATGTCATGCCAGCCCATCCATTTTCTATAACCCCTGGGTTCACCCCTCTGGTGGGTCCTTGGAGTTAGGGCAAAAGGGCCTGGAGTCCTGACTCACGCATCTGTGCACTGTTTTTAATTGCTGGAATAATTTTTTTAATCATTTACCAACATACTGAAGTCATGGTACCCTTTTTTATTTTCTTTATTTACAAACCCCAGAAATGCAATTGTTAGCAGATGAATATTTAAGGGAAGTTTTAACTTTAAAAAAACGCTCAACTAAAAGAATTTGGAATCTGTGTACACACACACACACACACACACACACACACACACACACACCCTCCACCTGAAATTCAGTATAAAAGCAATCAACAGTTAAATGTAGAACAAAGAACCTCTACAATGGGCTGCAGTGACAAGCCAGCTTTGGGACATTTCTAATTGCTGAGGAGGAAAATCCATAACCACAAAGCCACTCTCAGTGGATAAGCTCCTGAGATACTGAAGTGTGATTTAGAAGCTGTCAGTGTAGAGTCTATTTCCTTGCCTAAACACCACGCAATACCTTTCTCTCCCTCACACACTCCCTTATTGTGTGTAAAGTGTATGTAAAAAAAAAAAAAAAAAAAAAAGCAAAGTTCTCTTACTTTAACCAGCCATAATATGGTTCCATCAACTCCAAAGCTTTTTCTTGGCTCTTGCTCTGTGAATGGTTGCAGGGAAAAACCACAGCTCCAGACTAGCTTGGGGCAACAGCCGTCATGCTGGGCAACCAAAACGGGGACAAATGATTGTTAGGAGTGAGTTTTGCCAGTAACTTAAAACCAGCACGCTCCTGCAAGCAAGAAAGCCTCCCAAGCAGCACGTCCTCGGGTCCAGCCCTGCTCCAGTCTCCTTTGCTTCCCTGCTCACCTCTGCTGCAGGAAGGACAGGCAGACAGTCTAGCATAACTCCACAACTCCAGGGGCTGCATTCACAGAGAATACACCGTAGATGTCATTCCTGGATGCTGTGCCACTCAGAGTTACTGAGTGAAGCCCCTCACAACTGTTAGTCATGTGTCTTTGCCAATTCTTCCCTTTATCCCCCTTCCATGGAGACATGAAGAAATCTTTTCAATGAGAGAAAATAAAGCCTCAAAGTATACTAGTCTGAAACACCGGGGATTAGAGTCACTGCTCTAGTGACATCAGTTCTGTGTCTAATCAAATAACTGGGGTACATTGGAAGAGCCATATCTTCTCACTGAGTACCTTATACTCAACCCCCAAAACTGAAATCCAATCCAAAATCTCCCTGGTGAAATACAAATCAAAAAAACCACATTGAGATACCACCTCACACCAGAGTAGCTAAAATTAACAACTCAGGAAACAGATGTTGGCAAGGATATGGAGAAAGAGGAACTCTCTTGCATTTTTGGTGGGAATGCAAACTGGTGCAGCTACTCTGGAAAACAGTGTGGAGGTTCCTCAAAAAATTAAAGATAGAATTACCCTACAGCTCAGCTATAACACTACTAGGAATTTATCCAAAGGAATGCTGATTCCTTGGGGTACATGTATCCCAATGTTTAGAGCAGCACTATCAAAAATAGCCAAATTATGGAAAGAGCCCAAATGTCCATCAACTGATGAATGGATAAAGAAGATATGGTGTGTGTGTGTGTGTGTGTGTGTGTGTGTGTGTGTGTGATGGAATACTACTCAGCAATGAAAAAGAATGAAATCTTGCCACTTGCAACAACATAGATGGAACTTGAGGGTACTATGCTAAGTGAAATAAGTCAGAGAAAGATATAATGTGTTTTCACTCATATGTGGAAGTTGAGAACTTAACAGAAGACCAAGGGAAAGAAAGAAAATAGTCACAAACAGAAAGGGAGGCAAACCATAAAAGACTTGTTTAAATACAGAGAACAAACTGAAGGTGGAAGGGGAAGGGGAAAAACAAGTGATGGGCATTGAGGAGGGCACTTGCTGAGATGAGCACTGGGTGATTTGTACGTAAGTGATGAATCATGGGCATCTACTCCCGAAGTCAAGAGCACACTGTATATACTGTATGTTAGCTAACTTGACAATAAATTATATATATATATATTTATAATATATATATACACATATATACATATATACATATATACGTATATATGTATATGTATACATATATACATATATACATACATATATATATATATAAATCTCCCTGGCTGCACTGAAAATTTCACAATATAAGAAAAAGTTCCTTATGTGGTATGACAGAAAGCTATTAGAGCCAAAACCAACAGTCTTTCTGTAAGAAAAAATAGAGAAAGAAAGAAAACAAAAGGGTAAGAAGAAGGGGGGATATAAGGGAGGGTTTATAAAGAGGGAAGGAGGGAGAAGAGGAAAATGGAGGGAGAGAGAAAGAGAAGCTGGTGAGTAGGGAAAAGGTGGCCCAGAAGAGTTCATGTTTGGAGGTACAGCAGTGTAACAGACTGAGGAGGGCAGACCAGCACACAACACAGATGGGAAGAGATAACACGTGTACCTTTCAGATCCCAAAAGAGCAAAGAATAGGTCAGAAAAGACACATTAGGCTCAAGATCATCACCAGCAACACTGAGGTAGCCTGAAAGGAAATGTGTCATGTAGTCGACCTTCAAAAGCAGTTGGTTAAGGCTCTGTTCAAATCTTTGGCTCATTTTTCTTCAGGTGTTTTTTTTCTTATTGAGTTGTGAGAGTTCTTTATATATTCCAGATATAAATCCTTTATTGGACTGCAATCTGCAAGTATTTTCTCCCAATCTGTGGTTTGTCTTTTAATTTTTTGTAATATTATTTTTTGAAGAGCAGCAGCTTTTAAGTTTGTAGAGTCCAACTTAGGAATTTTTTTCTTTTATAGCCATGCTTTTTATGTCCTATGAATATTTGGTTTAATCTGTCATCACAAAGATGTTTTCCTACGTTTTCCTCCTGCATTTGTATAGTTTTAAGTTTACAGTTAGGTCTATGAATGATTTTATGTTCATTTTTGTATGTGGTGTTAGGTTATGAGTTCATCTGTTTTTGTATAATGATGTCCAATTATCTTAGTACTACTTGTTGAAAAAAACTATCTCTATTGAATCACCTTGGCACCTTTGTAAGAAATCAACTGGCCATATATTTGTGAGCTATTTCTGGACTCTCTTTCTGCTGTTGCATTGATCTATATGTCTATTATTTCACCAATGGCAGAGTCATTTCTCCAAAGAAAAAGTAGCGATGGAAAATAAGCAAGTGAAATATGCTCAACATCATTACTCATTAGGGGAACACAAATTAAATCTACAATATGATACTACTGCACACCTATTAAAACTAATAAAATTTTTAAAAAAATGAAAATACAAAGTGCTGGTAAGAATGTGGAGCAACTGGAACTCTCATACACTGGTGGGGGGAGGGGCAAAGGGTGCCACTACTTTCAAAAAGAGTTTGGAAGTTTCTTTTTTTTAAGTTTATTTATTTATTTATTTATTTATTTATTTATTTATGAGAGAGAGAGAGAGAGAGAGAGAGAGAGAGAGAGAGAGAGAGAATCGTAAGCTGGCTCTGCACTGTCAGCACTGAGCCCAATGTGGAGCTTGAACTCATGAACTGTGAGACCACGACCTAAGCCAAAACCAAGAGTTGGATGCTCAACAGACTGAGCCACCCAGGTGTCCCTGGAAGTTTCTTATAAAATTAACACACGCTTACCCATATGACCCAGAAATGCCATTGTGAGATCATCAAGAGAAACGGATGCATATGTCCACACAAAACTTGGTGGGGGGATTTTTAGAGCAATATTCGTCATGACCACCAGATATTAGAAACAACCCAAATGTTCATTAAATGGTAACTGGATAAACAAATTCAAGTACATCCATCCATACATGGAAAACTACTCAGCCATCAAGAAACAGCATGCTCCTTCAATAACATGGATGAACCTGGAAAGCAGATTATGCTCAGCAGAAGAGGCCACACTCAAGAGGCATTAAGGAAAAGGCAAAACTATGAAAAAGCAAAACTATGGTAACAGGAATGAGTGGTTGCCAGGGGCTGATGTGAGCGAGGGGGCTGCTAAAGGGGCACAAGGAAATTTTGAGGGTGATGGCAATACTCTCCATCTTGATTGTAGGAATTACACAACTGTATACATTTGTCAAAACTCATAGAACTGTATATCTAAAAAGGGAAGATTTTATTCTATGCAAATTATACCTCAATAAACCTGACTTTAAAAAAAAAAAAAAAAAAACACTGACTGGCAGATACTCACAAGATTGGCAATTTGATAGTGTGACAGAAGGGAAACCTCTCTAGCCTCAGGTGCCAGCCAATGGATTAATGTTGTTTTATGTTAATTAAATGTATTAATATAACTCTGTAATAAGAGTACCTGTCGTCTAGTTTCGATATTCCCAGGAGTGATGGGAGCAAGGGAAATATGCCAATCTAGCAATATTCTATGAAACTAATTACCTCAGGAATTTGTGTAAGACTGAACCAACGCAGTTATTATGCTCAAGTAGCAAATTAAAAATACCAGTCTACCGAGAGAGATTATAATATACCCACAAGAGTTTGTTGCTTTCCTTGAGCCTCAAAGATAAAGTAGGGTTTGGGGTTACTTTGAGACTGTGCCACATTTTTCATTATCCAATATGGGAATTGGAGCTCTTGTTATCAGCCTCATTTCTGAGTCTCCCTGTGTTTCTTTTGATTTTCTGGACAACAGCTGCTGCCCATGGTCGGAGTGGTGACTCATGTGTCCACTCAACAGAACTGACAACATCCAAGAAATTCAGTCCATCTAACGCAAGGGAGCCCATCAAAACACTCATGTAAGCAGCAGGGACCCAAAGATTCCAATTCTACATGGCAGGTCCCAGAGAGTATCACAAGCTCTGAATCTTTTAATTCTGCTCCAGTCACAGAGACACGGACATCTACCAAATCTAGACAATGTCAGAGCAAGCAGGCTGTGCTGACCTTGTTTTTAAATCTCCCAGGACAAAGGTACTTTTAAATCACAAGGTATCTGAGTCCCTCCACTCCTCAGCTCCAGCTTTCCTCTCTGACATTATCTCTTGACCAGCCTCCTGACCCCTGCCCATTCCTCTGTCTCTACTAGCAACTACCTTGTGGTCTCAGCACACCAGACTATGGCGCTGGCAATAAACCCACTGGGCACTTCTCAGTTTTTGCTCCTTAATCCACGCTTCTTCATTTCAAATGCGCTTCCCATAAAATTCTCCAACTATGGAAATAGTCTTTCTTGAAGGCCCAGCAAAGAAGCTATCTCTCTATGAAGCCCTCCCATTGCCCTCAACCAAAACTATTCTCTATGTTTTCTGTCTCCTTGTGGCCCTCCTCATCCCCTACTGCCTCTTCTCACCCTCAAGTGTACTCCACAGAAAGGACACAAGGCAACCTTTATTGAATTGCACTGGACTTATCCCTATCATAATTCTTTGAATATTTCCAGATACAAAGATGTCTTAAATCTGGCTTGTCAAAAATTGTGGAAAGTTTCTGTGAGAAAATTTTTACTCTCATATTGAGACTGTGAACAGAGACCTCCAAAATAAAGAGGAAAATAAATTCACTCAATCCAAATATTAAGACTTATTGAGCAATAAAATAATTGCCTTGCTGAATTCAACTGCTTAAAAAAAAACTATATTCAGTAACCAAGTTGATCTGTGTATGTAGACATAGACTAATGTTGCAATTAGGAATTCCAGGACACGTTTCCCCAGCTTTAATCCATCACATCATTTTTGAGACTGTTTCTTACTGAGCATTTCTATGTTTCTGGAAAACCAACAGGATATGAAAATGTGAAAAGACTTTTTTTATCAGAGAAAAAGTAGTGCCTTTATTTTGTCTATAATCTTGTCTTCCTCCCAACTTCCACCTGCTGGTTAGAGAAAAATAAATTAACTAAATGTCTAACCTGGTTTAAATTTAGTTTGATCCAATTATTTAAACAACCGCTTTAGGGAATACCCAGTCTCTCCTGAATAAAATTGCTTCGTCTTTCAAACAGCCTTCCCCTCCTGCTACTTCTCTCCCTGTGATAGCGATAAGTGGGAGGGGAGGGGGAAGTAAGGTGGCTTAAGTGTCCTGCACCTGCCATGTCAGGCCTATTCGCTATTGACTCAGCATCCTTACTAACAGGAAATGAGAGACCCTTAAGAATGCCAACTAGATCCTCTACCCTCTTAATTATGGCTATCCCATGTAGGTGTTGGCCTCTCCCAGAGTCTCAAAACAAAAACCCATTATGCTTACTGGGTATCCTATATGCCTTCCTATTCCCAGGCAAAAGAGAGAGAGAGAGAGAGAGAGAGAGAGAGAGAGAGAAGGAATACCCAGCTGACCACCTCTACTTCTTTCTCTTTTCTGTCCTACTGCTTCCCTCCTGCTCTCTCTTGGACCCGAAAGCACAATGAAGTGCCAAACCAGACCCACTCCCAGCCTACCATGCCTTTATTAATTTTGATTCCTCATCCTATCAATATATAAGCCATGTTGTGAACCTGCGAAAATCTGGTATATCATGACCCCTGGGAGCCTGCAGCCCACAGTTCCAATCTCTGATAAGAAGCAGCTCTTCCTTGAAGAAATTATGCCTGCTGTGCTTTAGTTTGCCATTGGTACAGGCTGATGGTAAGCAAATACCTCAGCCATGTCTACTGAATATGAATGAATCATGCCACAACAGAACTGCAATGTCTAGTGACAAGCTGTCAACTGTCCTGAGAGAAGCATCAGAGCTATTTGGACACTTTGTTAAAATGCATTTGAGTCAAATGCACATCTGACCTTTCTTCGTCTGTCTATCACACACCCTACTAGAACTCTCCCGTCTGGGCTTTCTTACCACTACCTGGCTTCATCTTATCACAATCCTTCTTAATCTTCACCTCTACCCTCTACACTATAGCACTTACAGCACCTACAGCACTACATTTTAAAAATTTATCTCTTACAATTCTTTTTGTTCCTAAAATGATGATTCTCTTACAGTAGTTTGAGACTAGGCCCAGCATCGACATAAATTCCAAACTCAGAAGTTCATCTGAACCTTCCCGTCTCTATTTCTCTAAGTCTCTTCTCAAATCAGCCAAAGACCTCCTCCAGGACCATTTACTCTCTGGGCATGGGGAATGCCCATTTAGACTTTGCAACTGCTTCTGACATTAACTTTGCAACCCAGAAAGGGGACTCTGAGCTGGGTTCAACCTTCTTAGTTCTCAGTGTGAGCCCTTCCATTTACTGCAAGCTTTATTCAAATGCAGTTCTTGAAATGCAGTCCTTTTATCCCAACTTTTAAAATTTTTACCTTGTTTCTTCATCTCTGACACACTCACAGAGACTGTTCTGTAGCCTGAGAGTCAGGAAATCTGGAAACTTCTTCTGCCTCCAGCACAGATTTAGCCACGTGACCTTGAATAGTGTCTTCTCACCTTTAGGAGTCTCAGTAGATGCATCTGTACATTAAGGCTGGATCACCAACATTCATTTCTACTCTGTGCTTCCATTATTTCAATAAATTTCTGCCTTATTAAAGCATGGTTCTTTGCATTCAATTGAAACAAATAGCAATGAGAATTTTCCTTTCTTCTTTGCATACCTGCTGTACCTTTAAATCAGAACAAATTAAAAGCAAAGCTTCCTACAATATAACTTTCTTTCCTTTCCAAATGTTAACTGACTCTTGAACAGGTATGTTTTACTCTCCTCTCCACTCCAACATTTTAAAGAATATTATTTTTCATCACAGTAGCCAGAGTCTTCCAGTATCATTAAAAATAAAGCAATCAAAGTTAAGAGATAAATAAATATGAAAAAAAAACTATTTTTATTCAATGTTGTTATATTAGACAGTGTGTACATCTGTATACCAGTAAGAGCATGCATTTTTTTCTTGCATCTCCTTTTTTTGACTTCCACACCTGTTTCCCAAATTCAATACTAGCCATTCTTACTCTTAGAACATAACCCCAAATCGTGATTTGTTCACTAGTTCACTACCTTCTGAAGCTACCTTCAGTCTTTGGGGAGTTTTGTCATTTTTTTGTTGTTGTCATTATTACTGTCAATTTTCTTCTTTTTATGACATGTATAGTCTGTGGTCATTTAATTCTGGGTGATTGCAGATCCTATTTTCTCTGAATTTTTCAAAAAATAAGAAGATGCCCTTTGCATTGCTTGTCATTATCTTAAAAGAACTACTTACATTGTGAAACAACTATTTTTTCCAAGATAACTAAAGTAGAGAATAATTATAATTTTCTTAGATAGATACTGTAAGTTGAATTCTTGCTTATATGTATTTTTAGGGATGGTAGAAAGGTTGATATGGAAATGTTTTACAACATTCACATAAGGAGCTGGTCCACACTCAAACAATTGGCTAATTCAATGAAGTTGCCAAAAAATAGCCATCAATTCAGTGAAAAGAAAATCAATCACAGAGGTTGTTTAGTTGTTTTGTAGACAAAACAGTCAGTGGAGTGATTGAATTTTTCACTTTTCAATGAGTTGTTTTGGCCTTGTGTGGATGCAGCCATTAACTCATTAATCACCCAGAACTCCTGAGTGGCTGGGAGAGGGAAATCATTACTTTCCAAGTATAGATCGCATATTAACAATATGCAAAAGGCCCACCAGGGTGAATGTGTTCAATGACCCCATTTGAGAAAAATGAGTTTCACAAATATTTTATAGCATATGGAGGTAAACTGTACCTGATTTATCATTTTTCTTTCCAAATGTAAAATTCAGTGTCCTTTAGAATAAGTTTACAATGAATTTAATGCATTTGAAATGTATTCATTTAATCTTTAAAATGAATTTTAATTCATAGAGTGGTAAAAAAAATTATTATTGTAACATATTGGGTTTCCCCACATTGATTTTAAGCAATATCAAAATGGAGAAATTTTGCAGACATCACAATTAGCTCCCATCCATGCAAGTATACATATATGCCAGTCTGATAAATATGTATATTTGCCCATATGGTGTTGAATGTTAGCTTCTAATTTACCTCTTAATTTTTAATTAATTTTAAATTACATTCTAAATGAAGCCAACAGGAGTCTAATTTGCATGCTTATTTGCATATCTGTAAACACACTGCTTGCATTGTTTATCTAGTCCTGGTCCCCATGACATACAGAAGTTTTCTCACCCCACGCAGTGAATGGGGGCCCCTGAAACATCAAGGTGCCCTCTAAGCTTAACAGAGATGATTCTGACCCAGAATGGATGATGCTGGCTCTCTTCTCCACAGTAGCCACAGAGGATTCTGAGAAGCCAAGGTCAATGATAGTAGTTAAGACCTCTGCTTTCTCAGAGGGCTAATGGTATATGTGCTACATCTTTAGAAAATAAAACCATATACTGTTTGCACACTTTGGATTTTTAAAATATATGATGCCCAGAATTCCTGAATTATTAATACCAAATCAGAAAAAAAGTCACATCCTATCTATTTCTCTGGGTTGATGGGTTCCTAACCCAACCAGAAGGCAGCACAGAACCAAGGCAGTTTCCTCTGTGACAAGCAATAGATAATGATTTTCTGTTTGAAGAGGCTGTCCACTAGCAGCTCTAATGGCCACTGTGTGGTCTGTTGGTACTTTGTCTTTTGATCTCAAAACACCACACATGCAACTCCAGTCAATCAATATACAAGCAACCTCAAAGGCCCCTGGGAGGCTGACAAACAGTTTGGGATTCAAAGAGATTTGTTGCCATCCTGCACACATACCACACCAACAAACAAGACGGCAGACAGACTTCTCTTTCCTGGAAGTACTATAATTTCTCTCTTTATAAGTGGCTTCATTAAGCTAAAGGTATCACAGTTATTAGTAAAGCAAACACCATACTGCATGCTGATAGGAGCTTAGTGATCATATTTAGGGTCAAACCCACCCAATTCCTAATCCCAGTTTTTTTTACAGTCCAGCTGTGTGACCTTGAGCAAGTTCCCTAACCTCTCTGATGCTTTATTATCTCCATCTGACAGATAAAAATATTAGAAGTGATTCTACTTTAGGGTTGTTGTAAAGACTAATCAAGATAGAAATCTCCTGGAACATTTTGCCTTATTTTTCTTTCTTCTCCAGTGGAAACAGACACCAAGCCCCACCCCTGGAGAATGTTAAATGGGGCACCCCATGGCAGATAAAGAGAACAAAACAGACCTGTGGAAACTTCACAGTTCTCTTGATCTTTACTAAGACCGCCTGATTTCTTGTTTCTATAAACTTTCATGGCTGCCCTATCAGGAAACAGACTTTCTCTTTTAGCTAAGTGTTTATCAAAATCAATCCAGGCCTCAGTAGACCAAATATAATATTAAATGTGTCAAGATGATGATCTTTACAGCTGGACTGTCATCATATAATCAATCAATCAGACACAAGAATAGCAACACTTCCCCTGCAAAGAGCAGAAAAATATTCTTCCTTCTGAAATAGCCAGGAATCATTTACATCAAACATTGACCAGGGCTCAAGTCATCGTATACTTGGTCATTCTGTACAGTGAACCAGATATGCACAGGGGGACCTGCTCACCCCCCCTTGGAGGGAGAATAACTCGATGCTCATTGGATCTACCCCACGACCAAATATTTCAATCAACCAGTAGGACTACATGCAATTAGATGTAAAAATGTAAATATTTAAAAGAAATCACAGCAAAGATAAAAGAAAGAAGTTACATGAGATCAGATGGATAATCAGCTCACTGAAATGCACATCATGAGATTATACAGTTACCAAAATTGGAACCTCAATCCAATTCTAACCTTCTAAATATTCTAAACAAAAAGATTACTTAATCTGTAAAAGAGATACACTCTGCATAAAATAAAGCAATACCTGTTGCCCAGAAAAGTAATGTTTTTAGGTACTAAAGTCTTACAGACAAGTTTCCCATGGTCTACATGGAATCTATGAGTTTGAAACTATTTACCTATAAATTTATACCATATTTCTATACCTTTTAAATGAATAAAAGACTCAAAATTAATCTCTCCTCCCTCTCTGCTACTGTACATTTTTTGCTCTCTATAATAGCATTTCCACAGATGGCCTTGTTTCCGAGAAAGAATCATACTCTGAGTATTTGAGGGCTGCTCCTGTCCAGGCTGTACACTGCATTTACATGGACTATGGTGAGTGGTGCCCCTGGGGCTATACAATGCAGCTTGCCTACAGAAAGCACTCAGTCAACGTTTTCTTTGTTGTCTCAACATGGTAGACACAGAGAGGAAGTAAATGTAATGGTTAAGCACATGGTCACTGCCCAGATGTGAATTCTGACTCTTCTACTTGCTCACCTGGGCAAGTTACCTAACCTCTTTACATCTCTGTTCCTCACCCATGCTATAGAGATAGTAAAATTATATACCTAATAGGATTAAATACACTTATACATATAAAGAACTTAGAACAGCCCCAGTACAAATACTCTGCACTGGTATTAATAGAAATTATCCCAAATGCAGAAAATATCCAACCTGACTTCTATTTTAATGTTCTTAATGGGATATTCATACTGTTTCACTGTTCCTAAAAAGCAACTTTTGGATAGGAATACTGCCATGACACAATGCTAATGGCAGTCTGTATTTCTAAAAGAATACAATATGAGTAGGGAAGGAGATTAACCATGTTGATCACCTACTATATGTCAGGCATGGAGAGGATATTTCATGCATGAAATCTCACTTATCCCTCACAACTGTCCTATAAGAGGGGTATTCTCCATGCCCTAGAACAGTCTGTGAATGCAAACTGTATCACATCCTCAGTAATCATCAGTCGGCCATCAGTTAATACAGAATACAGCCCCTACAAAACCCCTCTATATACCTCTCTCCATTTACAAGGATGTCACACATGGCTAGTGCACAAAACCCATTGGTTAGACACTTCTTGGCATCTGCCACATATCACTGCCCCTTCTGCTTGGCATAGATCACTAAGGAATGGTTGCCTATTCTGCTGACTGCTTCTACATCTACCCAGCACTGCCCCTTTGCTGGGCAGTGTCCTTTCTGCTATGTGCCAATACACACACCAGGCACCACCACCACTGGCAGGCTTCCTTGGCATTTCCCTCTGCACACCAGTTACCCACCAAACTGGCAGTGCTGCCCCCTCTGTGTTGTTGCACTGTTGAAGCTCTAGGAGAAGGCTGGAGGAATATCTCCCTTCATTTGGAGTTATTGTACTCCCTCAGAAAAATAGCAAAACAAGAATGCGTGTGCCTTGGTGACTCTCATTCCCCAAGAAAACACCGTTTTAGATTTTCTACATTCAGCCTCCTCTGTTTCCACAACCCAGGTAAGTGGGGACTAAGCCAGGGACGCACCTGAAATTGTAGGCTACTTCCCTCTGGATCCTGGGGTTCTACCACTGGTCTAGCCTACCAGGTATTTTACAGTTTGAAAAACATTTGAGGGCATCACAGTTGCTTTATTACTTAAAAAAAAGATTTCTCCCTATAATATCTGTGTCTATAGTCAGGATAGAGAATATACAAATAAACGCTATATTTACTTAAGTGTTGCTGTATCCCATATTGTAAAAAATAATAGCATCCTCAGGGTCAGGGTAATATAAAGATTGTGTAATAAAGACAAAGCTGGGAATAATAAAGTATTGACTCTGAAAACAAATAGACCTGGGTTCTATTATAGCTCTGTGTGCCTTTGGATACATCACTTCACCTCACTTTCAACATCTATAAAACTGAAATAATAATATTAAACTTGTATAAAATCTGAGATATACAGTTAATGTGCATGAAATGCCTGACATATGGTAGTTGCTCAGTAAATGGCTGTTTTTCTTCCTGTTATCACTGTGTAATTTTCTTTGGATATGGGCTTTAAGAGCTCTAGGTCATGAAAAGTGACAGGCAGCTAAGTAACAATATTTGCTCCACAATTATTTGTTGAATGTCTCCTACCTGTAACCCCTGTGGTAGTTCAATGGAGTATACAGTGGAGAACAAGACCAACAAGGTTCCTTTCACCGAGCCTTCATTCTAGGTGGGAAGATATAAAATAAGTAAACTAAGCAGTAAGTGATAGTATTACAAACTGTTATTAATACTCTAAAGTAAATGAATAAAAGAGGCTAGAAATACAGAATGGGACATCTGTAAAAAGTGTTAAGCACAGGAGTGAAATTACCTAATTGATATTTCTATCAGATCATTGTGACAGTTTGGGACAACTAGATTGGAAGGTTACAAATGTGAGAATAAGCAAATAAAATCACTGTGCTCTACTACAAGAGGGCAACATATGGCAACCTTGATTGACTTCAAAATAGTCTTCAAAATGATAAATTAATTTCTATGTGTAAGAGGTGTGCAGATTCTTAAGGTGAAAAAAAATGTTCTTTATCATGGGTACTGGTAAGTTAATGAAACAGTTCCCATCTCCAGCCTGAACCATGGGGTAATACAACAAAAGACTCCAAAGTTGCAGATGAAAGAAGGTTGTGCCAAATTTGAAATAAAGAGATTTAGAAAGCTGCCAGCAGGCTCAGGGCACAGGTTTCAGATGGCGCAGGAGGGGAAGATAGTGAGCAATGCCAGCTAGGTCTTTCTGTAAGGAAGGAGCCAAGAACCAGCTCTTACCAGAAAGCTGAGCTTGGCCATTCGTTTTCCATTAGTACCATGTAAGTCTCTCCATCTCAGGGACAATTTGACAGAATCTGAAAAGGCTCTCATTGTCTGTGAGCTGGGCTTTTGTGAGAGAGATGTGGCAGAGAAAACTATGTTAGATCCAAGAATGTGTATCCAACCACATGCACGTATGTATGTAATACACACATACAATCAACTTAACTCAGCTCATCAATTTTGATCCCCCCTTATTACAGTATAATGATTCAATATATGCATATATTGTGAAATGATCACCACAAAAAGTTTAGTTAACACCCACCACCTCACATACCCACAAATTTCTTTTTCTTGTGATGAGACCCTTTAGGATCTACTCTCTTAGCAATTTTCAGACAAGCTCATAAGTTCTATAAATGATTTTTCTAAAATGCAAATTTCATACAAAAATAATATCATAGCCCATGAGAAAAGTTAACAGATGAGAGAGCCCCATCTCTCAATTTCTGGGATTATCAGTACTTAGAAAAAAAATTACATGTGTCTTTTCGACAGGATATTTCTGCATAATAATTTGTTAAGAGACTGGATTCTTTCAACAGATTAGGTTCAGTAAATGAGAAAGGACGTATGGGGCTGAATCTCAGAAGAGTGAAGCTTTGATAAGGGAATAGTAAGGAGAACGGGAAGGTGGGTAAGAATGACACATGAGCAATGATGTCCAGGCAGCACAGGCCCAGCTGGTGCCTAAAGGTCACAGACCAAAGGCAGAGACAGAGAAAGAAGGGACAGGGGATGCTGAAGACAAAGTTCATTTCTGTAATATTTTGTTCAGAAGCAGTCTATCTCTAGTGGATAAACAAGGTCTTGTTTTCTGTGGTGTCCATTTGTTTATTGTCTGTTTTCAGTAAGACAGTCGATCTAGAGAGATAGAAGACAGACTCTATATGTTTTCTCACTCTACTGCCTTCCTCCTTCAGATGTAAGGAGCAATGAATAAAATATGTCCTTGAGAGGTCAAATCTAGACTGGAAAAAAAATACTGGAGAAAAAATTAAAAACTAAAGTAGTTTTAGCTTTTATGTAGTTCCTGTGAAATCACAAGCAAGAACTAGCGGCAGGTACTTGACAGAACATGAAGTCTTGTGCTCTGTGTTCTCTGCAGGAAGAGATGAGGTGACTCTTTGGACACTGATCAAAATTCCCTGCCTCCCTCAGGGTAGCTGAACATTGGAATGGCAGGAGCACTGCGCCATCTTGTGGGAAGACACAGGGCATCAGCACTCATTTGCAGACACTTTTTACTTTACACACACACACACACACACACACACACACACTTGCTTTTTCAAGGAAGACTTATGAACAAAACCCAAAGTTCAGTTGACAACTATAAAAACACCATCAATTAAAGATATCCTCTAGTAAGTTTCACAAAAAAATTAATGTATAAATGAAAATGTTTAGAATGTAATACCTCTCTAAATCCTTAAACTTTAAGAAATATAATAATAATATTTGAGAGTAAATGAATGTGTACTCTGTGCAACATAGGTGTATGGTCTAGGTACTTTCTGTGTATTAATATATGTTATCCCCACAACCACCCTATGAGATATGCCCATCATCTTCCCATTTTACGGTGAGGAAACTGAAAGACAGAGAGGTCCAGTAACTTCCCCAAAGTCACACAGCTGGTAGGTGGCGGAGCAGGAATACAACTAGAATCTTAAGCTCTTAAGCACCATGTTAGGCTGCTTCTCTGACACACGCAGTGTAGCACAGTGAGACTGGATCTCATTAAGCAAGCAAGGTAAGTGAATAAAAGACTTTGAAAACCATGTCCCTAGAGCACACAACTCTGATTTCAAATCACTTCCCCAAGCAGAAAAACAACTTCCTGAGCTTCCTATGAGGCAGAACCTTTAGAAAAAACAATGTTTTGAAAATCACATTTATAATAAAGTTCCCTTTTCAGAAACATGGAATTTGAAACTAATGGGCAAGATCCCTTGATGCTCCTGATCATTATATCATCACCATCACCATCATCACTGCTGCCATTGTCAAAACCATCATCATCATCATCATCATCATCATCATCTCTAGCATTTATGAAGTGTTTACTCTGTGTCTTGCACTGTATTCAGTGTCTTTAGATTATGTGCATACAAACCCTTATTTTACAGATGAGGAAACTGAGGCCCAGCAAACTTGGGAGACTTGCCAAGACTCCATTAATAGTCAGTGGTGCAGCCTGAATCTATGGCCACACACAGCCCAGTGCATTTCCCTCTAAACCATGCACATCTCCCACTAGATGGAACAGTCATCAACAACTAACTTTTGGAAGAATGATGGCATGTTTTCCATCTCCAACTATCTCATTAACACTAATTTTCTCCAAAAATGCTTTGTCGTTCCTCTGAAAGCCATTATCTTCTTTCTTTTCCAGGAATGACATGTTGTCATTTTAGCTTGGTTACTTTTGATGCAGTATAATCTGATTTTGCTAGGAACCAGTTATTCTTCTTACATCTGTTTGATCATTCAGCAACTAATAGGCATTTTCCACAACTGCTGATATAAGAAAGACAAGAAAAAATACAGCTTACCTTGCATACCCTGATTCATCTGAGCTGGGCACAATTCACATATCTTGAATTTGGAAAATGCATAAGTCTCCAGATTTTCACCTCTCTTTATGAGAGAGGGGCTGGAGACTCAGACGCCAGAACGATCAGCCTGTGCGCAAAACTGCTTGGGGTAGTGGCCAGGCAGACTGGATGTAAGGGACAAGGGAGGTGGGAGGTCAGCACAGCACATATCCTTCCCCCAACTTCCAAGGAAGGAACAGTCTCTAACTCAGAAACACAATTGCTCTATGAAAATACATAAAACACCTTAAATTGTGAAAGTCAAGTCATGGTTTTCTTTATAGAAGTAAATGCCTTTTTATTCAGAGAGAAAATCAAAACCTACCAAGTCATATTTAAGTAATCTGTGTCCTTCCCACCCCAAACCCCAACATGTTAATCAGATTTGTGGTTCCAGCAACAGGACCACTTGGACTCCCTTGAAGAGATAAGCTATCTGGGATGAGAAGAGAACTTGCTGGAAATGCAAGATAAATAAAAGTAGATTGGAGCCTATCTGCCAGGAACCACACTTTTTCCCCAGCCATTTGCAGGGGAAGAGCTAGAGAAGTAGGTTGCTATGCCATTATAGGTCATTTTCTCTCCTGAGCTGTGCCACCCCATGCTCCTTTTTCATTCCAATTGCTGCATTTCCAGAGGATCATACTGCCATTTTTCTCCTCCCTGTCTAACACCAATCGCACTTCTGGGCTGTTGTTCTCACCGTTGATGGTGTTAATCTCCATAGGAACCAATGTGACTCGGAGGGTCAATGTGTGCTTGGCAAGTCTTCTTACAATCATTGCCAGCATGTTACCAGCAATGACAGCATAATCCACAGTGATCACATTTTTGTTTTGTGAATTTGCCCATGAGTCATGCAGTTTAAAGGCAACAGGCTCAAAGGAAATCTTAGCTTAGCACTTTGGAGTAAATCCTATCACAGCCACCTTCTATGCAAGCTGCATTCCAACATCCCTCATTTCATTTGTCATGGAGTCCACTCCTTGCTAAGGAATGAGGCTTTCTTGGATTTTTCTCTGTATTCATTATCCTAGTCTGGGGTCATTAATTCTATCTATAGATAATAAGAGCTCTTTAATAGAAATAGCAATGGTGATAGAACTAATGGTTCTCCTTTTCATTACAACAATCTCATTTTTCTGTTGTCATTGCTTTCATCTTGATAACATGAAATCTGCCCTGTGGCTTTCTACAAGATGACTCCAATGAAAGAAAGCTGTTTGGTCAATTGAGGGGTGTCTCACAAGTTTGTGTGGCCAAAGGCAAATTTGAGATTACCTAATCCAACCCCAGACCTGATGCAGGTGTCCAATAGATGTATCCAGAATCTTTTTGATTAGGGCAAAGGAAATAGAGTCTTCCTCTCCTTCTCAAGGTGCAGCATCCAATGGTGGGTTGCTCTAATTATCAGAAAGCCCTTTCTAATATTGAGCTAAATCTGCCCTCTGTAACATTTACCCACATATTATTGTTCTTCTCTCTGGGGAAACACAAAACATACTCTTCCCTTTGTATTTCCACTTTCTCTCTACCAGGGTCCTCTAATACCCAACCCTTCCTGCGCAGACATTAGGACTCACCACATGTTTTCCATGTGTCTATATCCTCCATCATGTGAGTTTCTTAAGGACAAAAAGTATGTCTCACTCTTCTCTGGGTAGCGAGTGCCAACATTTGATGACCCCCATTCTTGCAGTTCACACTGGCTTTTATTTCTCCTGTGGTCATGCTGGTTCAGGCTAAACATTTTTGACTCCTTCAACTATTCCTCAAGTCAGCAAGCATATATTGCTTCTTCCTGCTTCCTCCTGCTAAAAGGAACACTAATGGCCAGAAAGAGGGTGGACCGAAACATATAATGCCTCTGTGACAAAAACTATAACTTTCAAAAATCATGCTATGTGGTGAGGGTAATGAAGTAGTTCAAAAATTCTATAAAGGATGCTCTGGGTCCTTCAAATAGCCTTGAAATTCTACAATAAAGAGAATTTTACAACAGGAAAAGACTATAGACATCACCTCATCCAATCAGTACCCAGGAGTACATAGGGACCCAAGAATCAAAGTGAATTGCCCAAGGTCACAGAGCCTGTTACTGGCAGAGCTAAGACTGAAAACTGTCTTTTTTTTGGTATCATTTTTCTTTACAGTACACCACACTAACTCAAAGGGAATATCATGCCACGCACTGTGTATGCTCTTGAATAGTTAACTTGTGATTTTTAACATGGAAAGTACCTTCTTAAATCTTGAGACCTAAATTTTAGCACTCTCCTCCTGTTAGCATTTATGAGTTACTAAATATTCTGACAGGGTTTTAAGGCTTACATCTACTGTCCCTGGCAATCTTAGTTTTGATTTCAGAAGACAAAGATCATGGCAATACAGAATCTCCAGAATCTTCTTTGTGCTTATCACATGCCTGCACTTAACACAGTGCCTAGCAAATGCTAGACATTTAAACAATGTTTGCTCACTGAGTAATAACTTTGTAATTATTCATTAATAAATTCAGGATGAAAGTTCAAATGCAGGCTAAATTCCCCAACCATTTGACCTATTTCCTATTTCTAGGCTGAATGCCCAATAATCAATTGATTTATGATCATGGAACTTAAACACTAATGTTTATTCAAACAAAACATAATTTAAAACTGAAAGATGCTTAAAAGCATATATACATACAAGAATATTCCAACTTGCAAATGGGTGGCATTGTAAGAGACACCTACACTAGGGATTAGAATCTGAAACATATATTCTCAAGAAGTACAAGAAGAGAGAAAAAGAGAAGAAAAGAGATAAAAATAAAATACTGTTTCCATTAAAAAGTGACTGATATGACATTCCCTTTGTGTTGGTGAGGTACGTTATAAAGAACATGATGTGGAGTAAAAGAACCTGTTTCCATTTCTGCTCCGCCAGTAATGACGTCTATGACCCTGGGTTAAATAGATTCCCAAGCCTGAGAAATAAGACGCCATTTATGATACTGTTCATAAAGGGAAACATCAGTCCAACATCGGAACCCAGGGCACTGGGAACCCAAATCTCAGTTCCTAAAACAGCCACTTGACAGGTGAGAAGGAAATTTGTTCCACACTCTGCAACTGAAAGAAAGTTCCCATTAACCCTGAACCCAGCACCCACTGACATTTCTACCCAAGCCATTCTACCAAGGTATAGTAGAAACTTTTTCATCCAATGCAATCAAGAAAATTAAGTGCAAAATTTGGCTCAAGCAGAAAACTATGTAAAAAATACATACCTTAAATATTTTATTTAAACTTCAAACATGAAAGTGTGCATTCATGTGTCCATCTCTGATATATAACAAAGCAGCCACTGCCTGAATTTCCTCAAAGTTATTTTTATTTAAACCACTCTCAAAATGCCTCCTTTACAATTGGTGGTTTGGGTTTTAAGACACTTGAAGCAATCTAACTGTTGATTTTTATATTTTAATTGTACTCCAGTCTTTCAAAAATATATCATTATTTTTCAAAGAAACAACTCTTTTAGCCTCATGATTTATATACAATATATTATAATATTGCATAATTTCAAGTATGATGAACAAAAATTTGGCATGGATTTGGACATGAACAACTGGTTCTCAACCCCTGAGAGAAGGATGTGGGCAGACCACCGGAGAGCCTACCACCCAGAAGTGCCCAGCCAAGCATCTGTACAGCACACATAGTACCAGTACCAGTTCATCTAGTAAATCAGTTTTCAAAAGTTCCTATTGCACTTATATGAATGAAGCCTTTATGAGTCTCAGAGGACAACAGTACTGATTGCTAACCACCCTCCAAACTTTCCACTGACTATATTTTGATAGGGCCACCTGTATTAGTTTTCTAGAGCTGCCGTAACAAATTATCACAGGCTGAGCTGCTTAAACCAATAGAAATGTATTCTCTCACAGTTCTGGATGCCCAAATCAAGGTGTCAACAGGA
Organism: Lynx canadensis; assembly: GCF_007474595.2. Taxonomy (NCBI): domain Eukaryota; kingdom Metazoa; phylum Chordata; class Mammalia; order Carnivora; family Felidae; genus Lynx; species Lynx canadensis. The sequence goes on from NC_044306.2 coordinate 159,860,274, forward strand.
CTATGCTTCCTCCAAAGGCTCTAGGAAAGATTCCTCCTTGCCTCTTTTAACTTTTGTTTTCCTACCAATCCTTAGAATTCCTCAGCCTATGACACCATAAGTTTAATCTCTGCCTCCGTCTTCACATGGGCATCTTCCCTCTGTGCTCATGAATCTTCACATGGCCTTCTTATAAGGACATTCCTGTCAGTGGATTTAGGTTTTGTCCTAATATCATATGACTCTATTTTAGCTTCATTAATGACATCTGCATAGACTCTATTTCCAAAAAAAAAGTTTACATCCCTAGGTCCCTGGTGGACATGACTTTTTGGTGGACACTATTCAACCTGTTACAACACACAATAACCAGCCCTCACCTCTAACTAGGCCTCAAACGTGCTATTTCGTCTTCTAGAAATTCCCCTCCTCCATTCTTTAACATAGTAAATTCATACATTCTTCATTCAATATTCCACTCATATGTCACCTCCTCTTAACTTCTCCCCCAGTTGGATTAAGTACCCTTCCTGGCTTGCTCCCTCAGAGCCCAGTCATTGCCTTCCTAATATCATTCATTCCCTGATACTAACATTGTCTGTTTTCCTTTTCTGTCTCCATCACCATAGCTACTTATTCAACAACTACTGATTGAGCACTTGAAGTGCCTCTCCCATGCTAGGGTTGGGGACACAATAAAGGCTAAGACAGAAGTCTCTGCTTTTTGAAGGGTGGAATGCTTTAAATATTTAAAAGTAAGGAGCATAGGGGCGCCTGGGTGGCGCAGTCGGTTAAGCGTCCGACTTCATCCAGGTCACGATCTCGCAGTCCGTGAGTTCGAGCCCCGCGTCGGGCTCTGGGCTGATGGCTCAGAGCCTGGAGCCTGTTTCCAATTCTGTGTCTCCCTCTCTCTCTCTGCCCCTCCCCTGTTCATGCTCTGTCTCTCTCTGTCCCAAGAAAAATAAATAAACGTTGAAAAAAAAAATTTAAAAAAAAAAAAAAAGTAAGGAGCATATATTCGATTTTGATCTCCAGAGCCTAGCATGTTATCAGATATACATTATGCACTCAATAAACATCTGTTGAATGAATTAATGAGTAAAAATTTCAGAGGGCAAAGCAAATACTAATGGGTAGAGTGGGGCTGTGGGAGGTCTGAGTACATGGATATTTGCCTGGAGTAAAAATTTTCAGGTAACTCAAGATATAATTCAAAAAATGTGCTGCCTCCTTTTTACTTAAAGTGTTCAGGCAAAAATGCATCAATGGGAGGGAGGTTGGACTATGTAGCTTCTAAGGTACCTTCCAACCCTAAGATTTCCTTCATTCTCTGACAGATTAAATGATGGAGAGATAATTTATTTCTTAATTTTTTTCTTTTTTCTAAACAGACTCCAAAAACCTTAAATGCTTACAATGTACCAGGCATGACATTAAACACTTTATCCCTAATGTTAATTAAATATTCACAATTCATACAAAGCAAGTAAAATAGTAGAAGAGGTCACAACTATTCACCAAAATGGTGTCTTCTCTTTTCCCTGGACACAGAGCTACATTACATTCCCCACTCTCCCTTGTGGCTAGGAGTGACCATATGCTGCAATCTCAACAAAGGGATATAAATGGAAATGATTTGTGATACTTCCAGGCCTGGCCCAGAAATATCCCCAAGGTTTGCTCCTACATTCTCTTTTTACCTGCTAGCATGTTGGAATGGAGATAAATTCTAAATCATGCATTCTTTTTTTTTTCATTTTATTTTTTTTATTTATTTATTTATTTATTTATTTATTTATTTATTTATTTTTTCCTAATATGGAATTTATTGTCAAATTGGTTTCCATACAACATCCAGGGTTCATCCCAACAGGTTCTCAAAGGGGGCAATATTGTTCCCAAGAAGTGAAAAGAGCTGTTTGGGGAGCAAAAAAAATCTTAGATATTAAAATACTTGGGGCTCTTCAAAGCTCAACCCTGACTGATAAAATCTCCTAGTATTTAATCTATCTCATTAGGGAGAATTTAAATTAAATTAAATTGAATTGAATTAAATTGAATTAAATTAAATTAATTGTAATTAATTAGGTTTAATTAATTTAATTTTTCTCCTTGGGAAAAATTAAAAAACACTTGATAAATACTGCTCTACAACAACCTTGGAAGCTACATATTAAAGACAGTGGGGGCATGGGCGCTGGGTCGCTCAGTTGGTAAGCATTCAACTTCAGCTCAGGTCATGATCTCCTTGTTCCTGAGCTTGAGCCCCACACTGAGCCCTCAGCTGTCAGTACAGAGCCTATTCCAGATCCTCCGTCCCACCCCCCTCTCTCTCTAACAAATAAACATTCAAAAAAAAAAAAAAAGATGGTAAAACTTCCATCAGCCTGAGCTTCTGAGTGACCAACTGAAGGAGAGGCACCTTTGTTACTACCAAATATTATTAGTGAATGAAAATCAAATTTCTATTGTGTTTGAACCATTACACATTCTGAAGTCTAACTGATGCAGCAGTTAAACCATCCTAACTATTATAACTACTATCTTACCCATTTTACACATGAGGAAAATGGAGTTCAAAGAGCACAAGCCCAAGGCCAAGACTACTGTAAATGTTAGAGTACAGACCTGAATCTGTTTGATTCTAAAGTCTGAGCTATTGATCCTTATGCTCTGTTGCTGACCCAGCTGTCAAAAGCTACATGTTTCCACTCTGTAAGATGATTTCCAATTGGATTTACCGAAGAATGCTAAATGCAACCTCTAGTTTAAGGATTAAAATTATACTGGTCTTAGTTATACTACTTTTTAGGCATCCACAGCTATAAAGGCTTTCAGAAACCATAACTTTAATTCATGATTACAAAGTTGTGCTGCTGCAAGTCTCTTATAACTGAATGTACACAATAATGAGACATGAAAGGTAGAATGTGAAAATAAATTAATATTTCTCTTTAAAGACACAAAAGCAAGATGCATCAGGTCTAGATGAAACCCACAAAAATTTCAAGTACAAATGAGTAACTGTCAAAAGGCCATGGAATTTGCTTTCATATGCATTACAAAATATCAAAGTTTTCCCAACTGAAAATGCAAAGTCAGGGTAAAGATTTCATGAAAATCTTATCAGAAATTATTTCAGAAATTTTGCTCTTATAAATGCTTAGATCTTACAAGCATCGTATTCCAGATAATAGAAGATCATATTCCAGACAATGATGAGCTTTGTCCTAAAGTTGTGACTCTATAGTTTTCCCATAGAAATTGCATATGATGTGCCCATGTGGAAACTACTTAACTTGCACTGTCTGCAAAAAAAGTATTAGCAATTCACATAGAAGGTGTTTGGAGCCTTTCATTATCTTTGTAGGCTCACACAACTTTAATGTAGTGTAGGTCTTAGAATCCCTGAATTTAAAAAAAAGACAGTAATAAAAAACTGTTGGCTAACGAAGTCTACTGTGGTGATGGATGGGAAGAGCATTGCTCAAATCTTTTTAATTCTCTATATGAGTTTTATTGTGTGCCCTTTTCTGATGGTCTTTAGATACACAATTGAATAGTACTCTCTGGAGAATTTCCCTCCTTTTTGCTTCCTTTTATTCCACTGCTACTTAAATAAGTTAATTTACTGCTCTGAGACTTAAATGCATCACATTCCAACCTGAAATACAGTAAATGTGAAAAAAAAATGGAACTATTGAATGGTAGATGCAGATTATAGGCTCTTTTAGGTGAAGGTTGGGAAAGGAATTGTCTTTTATTCTTATATATTTAAAAGGGAGCTACAGCTTTGGAACACATTTCCAGATGCAAAATTAACATCATAGAGAAACACCAGGTTCACACTTTTTATATTTAATGCCAACTCTTCTGTATGCTGTGAGTAGCCCTACCTTTTAGCATTTAAGAGATAAAACTCTGCATTAAATTTTCCAATTATTACCTGTCTGGTACAGTTGCAACAGGACCATATCAAGTATTTGAGTTTTACTAGGGAAACGTAATTACAGTTTGAAAAATAGTAGAAAATGCATTCCTATCACATCCTTAGTGGCAGTTTATATGCTAAAAAGAAAAACGCTTAGGGCCTAATTCATAAGAGCTTTATGCTTCATTTACATTTTTCTGTGCAGTTTACTTGGAAAAAAGCATAATGCATGTTTTTCAAGTAAAATATGCCATTTTGGGATTCATTCAACTTGCTTTCCATTGTCCTCATCGAGGGCCAACCATTCTTTTCTACAATCCTAAAGGGCACCAGTAAATGAAATGGGTGGAAAGACCTCAATATTAACTAGAAGAAATGCCTAAAACTGTTGTACAGATTATTTAGAAAATTTAGAGCCATCTCCAGCAGTCAAATCTTGGAAAGCCTATTGTGTTCTCGCTATGCAGGCTGTTTTCCAAGCCCTTTGTATAGGATATTGAACAAATTACATGACAATACAGATATTTCTAAGGGCTGCTCAGAATTCACAACAAGATCCTGACCACTTCCCAGCCAATCCATGTTCTTTTACTTACTTCAGTGTTTCTTAAAATGTGGCCTGTGGGTTAACAAGCATCAAAATCAACTGAGATTCCTGTTTAAAATATGATTTCTCAGGCTTTACAACACTGATTCAAAATTTTGGAGGGTGGAGAACCGGAATTTGAATTTTACAAGTTACTCAGGGGAGATGAGAGAGAGAGAGAGAGAGAGAGAGAGAGAGAGAGAGAAAGAGAGAGAGAGAGAGAGATCTTATGAAGATAGGCATCAGGTTTAAAACCTCATCACTGTGTTTTGGACAAAGGCAATCAAGAGAGAGTTCACTTTTAGGTAGGGCTAACACACTCTTATTTAGTGACCAACAATTTTTTTTTTAATTTTTTTAATGTTTATTTTTGAGAAAGTGAGAGACAGAGCATGAGCAGGGGAAGGGCAGAAAGAGGGAGACACAGAATCTGAAGCAGGTTCCAAGCTCCAAGCTGTCAGCACAGAGCCTGATGCAGGGCCTAACTCATGAACCGTGAGATCGTGACCTGAGCCAAAGTTGGACACTTAACCAACTGAGCCACCCAAGCACCCCATTGACCAACAATTTATTAAACCAAGTTTACCAGCTGGTATAAGATCAACATGGGAGGAGGTGAAAATCATACTTGTAAGAAGCCTCAATTTGAAACTAAGTACAAGGTCATAACCTGTGAGGGTTCAATATGAGACCCTCAGTCTTTCTTGCTTCTACTATTTTCTAGGCTCTCCAAAATTGGAGAAGAAAGATCCAGGACCAAAAAGCATTTCTCACAATGTTCACTGATGCACTGTAAAATGAATATTGTTGACAACCTACCAGTTACTTATTCTACACACCATCAAAACTACCAGGCTGGGGGCACCTGCATGGTTCAGTCGGTTAAGTGTCTGACTCTTGATATAGGTTCAGGTCATGATCTCAAGGTTTGTGAGATCGAGCCCCACGTTGGGTTCCATGCTGAGTATGGAGCCTACTTGTGATTCTCTACTTCTCTTTCTGCCTCCTCCTTTTGCCCCTCTCTCTCTCTCTCTCTCTCTCTCTCAAAATAAATAAGTAAACTTACAAAAAAAAACACCAGGCCAAAATTTCCTTCCCCCACTGAATTCACTGAACTTATTGGGTGGTTCTGGCATCATGTTGAGACTACCACATCCTGATAACAGGGAAAATTGGGGGCCCAACATAACTGTTCCAAAAAGGAGATATCTCTGTCATTATAGAGTAACAGTTGTAGGACATTTAGTGAAAGAAGGCCACAGAGCTTCTCAAGTTTGGCTAAGTCTACTCCAGGTTAAAGTGGCAAACTTAATACATCCTTGATGGATAAAAGAAAAATCAAATGTGGTAGAAATCCCTAAGTGTCACCTACATCTGGTTTTTCTCTTTCTTGACACATAGGAAGATTATACTTCCATGCCCAGGTAAGCAGAAGTAATATGTGTCACTTCTAAGGCAAAACACTGAATTGCCAGTATAAACTCCCCAGCACAGACCATCCCTGCTCCGATGACCATGGAGACGCATGATTTCCAATGGTGCAGTCACAGGATGGTGACCATTCATCATCCTAGACTAGACCACTGAGTCACCCCAGAGACTAACCTGCATTTGTAGGCATTTTTGTAAGCAAGAAACAAACCTTTCTTGCATTAAGCCACTGAGATATAAGGGTTGTTTGTCACCAGCAGAACTTATCCTACCCTGATTAACACAACACAGTCTGGTATATAAAGATCAATATACCTACATGTTAACCTTAGCAAACAGAACACTCTGGACCAATACCTGGTAGAAAAGCCATGACGACCAAACAGCTCCTTCTCAATGAACATTTCATCTTCATGTTCTGAAATAGCATCAGTCTGCAGGTGGCAATGAAATACTTTGAAACCTTTTTTTGGGTCGGAAAGAAGGCTTTTAGGATCCAATTCAGAAGAGATTATTTTGAGGATCAAATGAGATGATGTATGCCAAAGTGTTGTGTTTATTGCACAAAACTATACAAACAGGAATTTGACAAAGTTAACCCATTTAGATTATACTTAAGATAACACAGATTTTAAAGTAAGCACTCTATCATTTGCTGTCTGTTGGATGGTTTTTTATTTTGATATTTAAAATGGAATAGGGGCACCTGGGTGGCTCAGTCAGTTAAGTGTCTGACTTCGGCTCAGGTCATGATCTCACGGTCCATGAGTTTGAGCCCCGCATCAGGCTCTGTGCTGGCAGCTCAGAGCCTGGAGCTTGTTTCAGATTCTGTGTCTCCCTCTCTCTCTGACCCTCCCCCATTCATGCTCTATCTCTCTCTGTGTCAAAAATAAATAACTTAAAAAATAAATACAATAAAATAAATAAAATAAAATAAAATAAAGTTTGTTGGATATAAGATGTTATAAAATCAGGGTTACATTTTCTATTTTGCCACTCGTCTACATTTATAGTCATGCCTTCTTTTTTTCTAAGATATGTCTATTAAGCACTTGCTGGAAGCACAATAGGAAGTGCTGTGAGAAGTAGGAAAGTGAAGAAAGTATTCTTTATGGGCCTCCAATTTCATCATCTGTGCAATACAATTAACAGCTTCTAATCTCCCTCAGGTTTCCACCCAGAAATAAAAGTGCTATCATTTCTATTAAGTGCTATCTTCGGAAAAAGGTCTCTTAACAATGGGTTTGGTGGTATCTTTAAAATTCAATTTTTATCCATGTAAATTTTTTTGAATGAGTTTGTTTTTCCTTTGAGAAGTGGTAGGGATTAATTAAGCATTGATATCTGGATAAGAAAAGGTTAATAGAAATATTAAAATTCTTCACTCACTACCATAGCTCTAAAAAAAAAGAGGAGGGGGGAGGAAAAGAGAAGACTTTTTCTTAGGCTTTTCCAAGAGAGAAAAACTATTATACTGTTTTGTTCTGTGTCAGTTTGCCCTAAAGGGATGCTGTTTCCTGAGCTTAATAGGGCCCTATTTCTTCTTAGCCCTTACAGTCTATTAATTACTGTGGCGGGTGCTTAGAGACATCACAGCAATCATTTGTAAGATGATAGGAGCCTTCGTCATTCTGAAATGTGGGTTTTAGCCATCTAAAATTACTCAAATGAAACAGATGTGGCAAATGTGAGTCCTTATTAGAATGTTTTCTTCTCATTACCCAGCAGAAAGCTGTGTTCCTCACACTCCAGGCACATACAGAGGGACTGCCTAAGAAAGCTTGGGCTGTGCCTGCTCCCCGTGTCTCTTCCTATAAGACCTATAGGCACCCAAGGAGCTCTGGTTTGTGTCACTGACACAACACAAAAAGCCAGACCAGTGGCAGCCCACCAAGAACCAAGAACAAGAATTGCCAAATATACTCAGTACCCAGCCCCTACTACATGTTTTTCAAGGTAAATTCCCTGACCTACTTTTGCAACCAGGAAGCTAGTGATACACAAGGCTATTTAATGAAGAATTGGGGGAAACTGAGCCTTTAAGCATGTTGCTACCCCCATATGGTTGTTGTCTGTACAGTGGAACTTTCTTCTATTTGTGGTGAGTAGGTCTCTTTATGGCAAAAAGAAAAAGAAAGCTATCTGGAGACATATCCTAATAAATGATATATACCATTTCCCTTCTCTCCTTTCTCTATCCCCCTGGCATGTATGCTTCATATTCCAGAATTAATTCACTCAATAAATACTGAATGTTTACTGTGTACTGGGCATTATTCTGGTTACTGCAGAAACAGCAGTGAAAAAGACAAAGTCCCAGTTCCCACGGAGCAAATACTCTAGTGGCAGACAGACAGTTCTAAAAACAGATATGTAATATAATTGTTGGGTATAAACATGCTTGGAAGGCAATAAAGCAGGGTAAAAAGAAAGGATTAAAAATGGCTCCAATTTTCAATAGGATATTTGATAAAAGCCTTACTAAAGAGGTAATCTGAAAGTGACAAAGAAATAAATGAAGGGAGGAAATAAGCCATGGGAAAATCTGGTATCAGAATTCCAGGCAGAGGAACAGCATTTGTGAAGCATTTCAGGGTAGAAGTGAGAAATCAGCAAAAAGAGTCTTGGAATAAAATAGTAGCAAATGAGGTAAAAGGCCAAAAAAAAAGGAAAGGTGGTATTCTGATAACCAATTAGAAAAAGTGCTTCAAAAAGGAGTATCGGTAACTACTGATACTGGTACATAAAAAAATGAAGAGTCAAAATTGACTGCAGGTTTTAGCAACATGGAGGTCACGGGTGACTGGACAAGAGCAGTTTTGTTAGAGTGGTGAGCATAAAAGCTTGACTGGAGAGGGTCCAAGAGAGAACCAGCAGGAGAGAATGGGCAGATAAACCCTAAGAAGAATTTTGCTATGAAAGAAAGCAGAGACTGGGAGGTGTGTTCGCCCAGGTCCTCCACATAGCATACTACAAGCCCAGATTAAATGTGTAAAAGATTTTACTAAGGGGGATGCCTATGTGAAAAGAGAGAAGGAGCTGAATGAGAAAGGGAGAGCAGTCAGACAATAGAAGTCTGATGCCTGGTGAAAGAAAGAGGAAGAGAGTGTCAAGTGGAAGCATCCTAGACTGATATGCAGTCCAGGGAAGTTCAACAAAGCCATCGGTTCTTGAGCCAGAGTTGGACAACAAAGGAGTCCTATGTCTACCAAGTAGGGAGCTGTATTAGTATCCCTGCCGAACTTGGTCACTGGTAGGGAGGAGCCTTCAAAAAGCACCACCTCAGTACAAAGGCAGGATAGACTCCAAAGCTCAGCAACTGGAGCCCTCAGTCAAGAACACTCCCTTTAGTAGGACATCTGCAGGCACATTCTCAAGACTGCCACAAAAGATAATAGAGAAAATGAAGGATCGAGAAAGAATTCTTTGAGGATGGCAGATGGCCCATTTGAGAGGCTCATAATGAAGCAGAAGAGAGAAGAGCAATTGCAGAAGCAACTACATGAGTGGAGGGTGTGGCCTTAGCTGAGGCTATACCACAGGAAGGGAAATGGAGTCTACAATAGAGATTCAGTGGATTGATGAATTTCTGGGTAAAAGAATAGATATCTTGATTCCTTATACTTCCTCAGGGAAGTCAGAGTCAAGGTCATCAGCCAAGAGTGAGGAGTATGGAGGGTATAATAAAAGTTTGAGGAGACCTATGAATATGTATGTAGACATAAAATATGCTAATGAATTATTCGTTATAATAGAAAAACACTCACGTTATAATATTTAAGAAACAAAAAAAAAGCACTTCAAAAATTGTATCAATTATATCAAAATTATATAAAAGTGATGCTTAGAAAAAAGACTAAAATATAGGAATATATTAACACATTTATACAGTGAAACTATGAGTAAATATTTTTAAATTTCAGTCAAACTTACAGCATAAGTATTTTCTTAAACTCTCAGGTGAGTCTACTGTACAGCCAGAAGAGAGAACCATGAAAAAAAGGAAAGAATTCATTCCAATAATTCATTTTTTATGGTAGACTTAAGTTGGGTCTTAAGTAGGATTTCAGCTGAGAAAATAGAGCAAAGGGGGATTCTAAGGCTGGGGGAAAACATGAAGATGAAAAACAAAAAAACAAACAAACAAAGCCTCCCAGAGAACAACATGAATGTTAAACTTAGCATATACTGAATATTCCTTGAGGTTAAGATGCCAATTCAAGTTGTGTATAATGGTAGGTATGTGTGTAGAAAGGGGTCAGATTACCAATGGGATATTCAACCTATTCCAGGCGATGGGAACCACTGCAAGTATTTAATGACAGGGATGACAAGTTTATAAGGCCAAGTGACCTTTTGGAAAGTCACAAAATTAAACATCAACTAGAATTTTGATCCTGTGAAGTCATGGGGAGTCTTGTCTAGATTATCTTTCATTTAATAAAACCGTATCTTGTCTGTCTCACTAACTGAGCATCTGAAGAGATTTCTTAATAGCTCTTCACTTTGAATCATTTTCTTAACATAATTAATTGAATTGAAGTAACATACTAGAAGTAGATGGGGTCAATGATCCTGTATGCAAAGTGTCTCTAGGTGCAACTGACTTTATTAACTATTGTTAAAATGTGTGCTTCTGGCTTATAATTACCGGCTCACTTTATGTCATTGATGAAAACATATAAAACACCCAGTTTTAAAACACACATATTTCTGTGCAAATACTTTTTAGCTCTACTGAAGACCAATCATGGTTCAAGTAATCTCAACGTGGAAAAATCCACAATTTATATCATACCTTTAGGAAAGATTTTCAGTATTTGCAAAGAATTTACCTTCCTGCTTATAATTACTTTTCATCAATATTAAGGTCATTTTGCATTTTCTTTGAATATGTATATCATAATGAAAGAGAGTATGTAGACTGTCATACTCTATGGGAAAGAAGAAATAATCTTGCTATTCCTGCTTGCCCCAGTAAATCCAGAGTGAATTATGTGTAAATAAATAAAATGGGAATTTATTTATTTGGATAAAATGGGAATTGATCATATGTGATGGACCGTGAGGACTGTGTTCTATCTCCATAATCCAGAATATGAAGGAAAGAAGGACTCAGATTCCCTTGCAAAAGATTTAGATTCAAGGGACCCTATAGAATTTTTTTTTCAGTTTAACGTGCAGCAGGTGACCATGGAAGGCACTTTACATCTCCACATCAGAGCTCTGAGTATAATGAAAAAGAATTCTACTTTGAGCTCAGTTATTCATGAATGTTATAAAAACAGTAGGTCATCTAATGAAGCCTACCTATTGTTACTGTCCTGCTTTTGTGATATATCTAAAAGCACTGTTATTGTTTTTCTTAATGGGTGTTTTTTTTTAATTCCAGTGTAGTTAACATAGTGTTATATTCGTCTAAGGTGTACAATACAGTGATTCAACAATTCCATATATTATTCAGTACTTACCAACATAAATATATTCTTAATCCCCTTTGCCTATTTAATCCATCCCCCTACCCACCTCCCTTCTGATAACCATCTGCTTGTTCTCTATACTTCAGAGTCTGTTTTTGGTTTATCTCCTTTTTTTTCCTTCATTCTGTTTCTTAAATTCCACATATAAGTGAAATCATATGGTATTTGACTTTCTCTGACTGGCTTATTTCACTTAGCATTACACTCTCTAGGTCCATCCATGTTGTCGCTAATGGCAAGACTTCATTCTTTTCATGGCTGAGTAATATTTCATTGTATGTATGTGTCTATATATATACATACACATACATACATATGCCATGACTTCTTTATCCCTTCATCTATCAATGGAAACTTGGGTTGCTTGTATAATTTGGTTATTGTAAATAATGCTGCAATAAACATGGGGTGCATGTATCCCTTTAATTAATGTTTTTGTATTTGTCGGGTAAATACCCAGTAGTGTGATTACTGGATCATAGGGTAGTTCTGGTTTCAATTTTTTGAGGAACCTCCATACTGTCTTCCACAGTGGCTGAACCAGTTTGCATTCCAACCAAGAAAGCACGATGGTTCCTTTTTCTCCACATCCTTGCCAACACTTGCCATTTCTTGTGTTTTTCACTTTAGCCATTCTGACAGGTAAAAGGTGATATCTCAATGTGGTTTTGATTTGCATTTTCCTGATGATGAATGATGTTGAGCATTTTTTCATGTGTCTGTGGCCCTTTTCATGTGTCTGTATGTCTTTTGGAGAAATGTCTGTTCATGTCTTCTATTTTTTAATTGGATTGTTTCTTGGATGTTGACTTATGTAATTTCTTTATATATTTTGGATAGTAACTCTTCATCAGATATGCCATTCATAAATATCTTCTTCCATTCAGTAGGATATCTTTTAGTTTCCTTGGTTGATTCCTTTGCTATGCAGAAGCTTTTTCATTTGATGCAGTCCCAAGATTTTATTTTTGTTTTTGTTTTCCTTGCCTCAGGAGAGATATCTAAAAATATGTTGTTACAGGCAATATCAGAGAAAACATTGCATGTGCTCTCTTCTAGGATTTTTATGGTTTCAGGTCTCCCATTCAGGTCCTTAACCCATTTTGAGTTTATTTTTGTATATGGTTTAAGAAATATTTTTTATTACTGATTCAAATGTACTGTTGGTAATCAGTCTGTTCAAATTTTCTATTTCTTCCTGCTTCCATTTGGGTAAGTTATATGTTTCCAGAAATTTATCCATTTCTTCTAGGTTGTCCTGTTCTCTTATATATACTTTTTCACAATATTCTCTTACAATCCTTTGTATTTCTGTGGTGTCGGTTGTTATTTCTCCTCTTGTTTCTGATTTTATTTGAGTTTCTCTCTCTCTCTCTCTCTCTCTCTCTCTCTCTCTCTCTCTCTTTAACGAGTCTGGCCACAGATGTATCAATTTGTTGATCTCTTCAAAGAACCAGCTCCTGGTTTCACTGAGCTATCCTATTAATTTTTAGTTTCAGTATCATTTATTTCTGCTGTAATCATTATTCTTTCCTTCTTCTGGATTAAAGTTTTGTTTGTTCTTCTTTTTCTAGCTCATTTAGGTGGAAGGTTACATTGTTTATTTGAGATTTTTCTTGTTTCTTGAGGTAGTAGGCCTGTATTGCTATAAACTTCCCTCTTAGAACCAATTTTGCTGCATGTGAAAAATTTTTGGATCATTGTGTTTTCAGTTTTGTCCATGCATTTTTTTATTTTCCTCTTTGATTTCTTGGTTGGCTAACTCACTGTTTAGAAGCATGTTATTTAACCTCCATTATTTGTACTCTTTCCAGATTTTGCCTTATGTTGGATTTCCAGTTTCATTCTGTTGTGGTCAGAAAAAAGGCATGGTGTAACTTGATCTTTTTGAAATTGTTGAGATTTTTTATGACCTAATATGTGCTCTATTCTGGAGAATGTTCCATGTGCACTTGAAAAGCATGTGTATTCTGCTGTTTTTGGATGGAATGTTGTGAATATGTTTGTTAAATCCATCTGGTCCAGGGTGTCATTCAAAGCCATGGTTTCCTTTTTGATATTCTGTTTAGATGATCTGTCCATTGATGTAAGTCAGGTGTTAAAGTCCCCTACTATTGTCGCATTACTATCGATTAGTTCCTTTATGTTTGTTATTAGCTGCCTCTTGTATTTGGGTGCTTTCATATTGGGTGCATAAATATTTACAATTGTTATGTCTTCTTCTTGGACTGTCCCCTTAATGATTATACAGTGTCCTTCTTTATCTCTTGTTACAGTCTTCATTTTAAAGTTGACTTTGTCTGCTGTAAGCATTGCTACCCTGGCTTTCTTTTCACATCCATTTGCATGATAAATATTTCTTTATCCTGTCACTTTCAATCTGCATGTGTCTTTAGGGCTTAAGTGAGTCTCTTGTAGGCAGCATATATATATGGCTCTTGCTTTTTTTTTTATCCATTCCATCACCTTCTGTCTTTTGATGGGAGAATTTAGTCCATTTACATTCAAAGTAATTACTGATGGGGGGGGGGGGGTGCCTGGGTGGTTCAGTCAGTTAAGCGTCCAACTTCAGCTCAGGTCATGATCTTGCAATTTGTGGATTCGAACCCCACATCGGGCTCTGTGCTGACAGCTTGGAGCCTGGAGCCTGCTTCGGATTCTGTCTCCCTCTCTCACTCTGCCCCTCCCCCACTTGTGCTCTGTCTCTCAAAAGTGAATAAATATAAAAAATAATAAAAATAATAAAAATAAACACAGAAAGATGAACCCAACAGGGTTTAGAGGCCCATTATAATCTCCATCAGCCCATAAGTCAACAACATACAAAACAACTTTATGAATGGCCCAAGATGGTGCATTGGGAAAACAATGTGTGTTTTCAGAATAAACACATTTATAAAAATATATACTAACTGATACATCTTAACCATCTTTACTGATTTTGGTAAGTAACACAGATACCAAAAAGACAGAAAATGTGCAAAGAACAAGCAATTGAGAAGAGGTACTTTGCAATTCTGGAATGGATACAGGACTTACCAAAGATCATAAGTTAGGCTTTTATCACCATTCCCTTGATTCAATTTTTTTCATAGTCATATAAACAAGTGCCTTGTCTCATCTGAATCTTTTTATTTTTATTAATTTGAAACCATGTTTCAAAAGCTTTTAATCCCATAAATTTATCTTAGAAATTATCAGTCCTTTCATTAACTCTGAGAAAACTTTTATATATATATTAGCCCATGTAAGATGACTTATTAGTTATTCTAGGTCCCTTGGAGCAAAAGAAGATAGAAAATGATGGGGACACTATTAGGGCATTCATTAAGTGTGCTGGAGCATCAGTCCATAGCACCCGGGAGACCTGAAATAATTCATATGTCTACTAGAGATCTTACCTAATGACTCCAAGAAGTAGCTTACATGACTCAGGATTTATTCTATAAGAATCCTACATCCCACTGCCTTTTCTCATGGACTCCTGGAATCCATGGATATGCTTTTGGGAATCTTCAGTTGTATGCATCTACAGATATGTAGTGCATATCCTCCTTTCAATGATCTTTCAAAAATAATACAAGCACATTATGAATTATCTGAGAGCTCCCTTACAACTGAATACTACCAAGTGGGGATAACCTAAAGTGGTATCAGTATAACTTTTAATACAAGGCTTCTCAAACCCGAGGTCCACATGTGTGTGGATATTTGCAGGCTCGGATGTGGGAGCCACTGCTGTGGTCAAGCTAAGCATCAAAGGACAGCATTTTTCTTCTCACTCTTCAGTCTCGGTATGCTTCAAACTAATAGGTTTCCTCTTCAAAACATTTTTCAAAACCAATGAGAATACGTCTTCTAATCCATAATCAAAAGTCAAAGAGAAATGTTCATGAATTAATCTGCTTCCATTCTGCATATTAAGTCCAGAGCAAGATCCCTTGGTACCTCATTCCTGGGTTCTTCATTTTATCCCTCATTTCAGCTGTGCTCTGAACTGCACTTGTACTGACTAGACCAAAGCTTCCAGACTGGCAGAGCCATCCTATGAGTCAGGAAATATTGAGAAACCCTTGCTAGTACCTGGATCAAATTCAGAAGAGCCTCAGGCTATTAGATAATGTCCCACTAATGCTTACTGGTCATCAGTATTCAGAGACTACAGAATGAAATTCCAGTCACAGCAAACTTCTCCTGACTTATGAATTTTCTGGAGCTCATTATGATGAACCAAACTGGGAAGAAGTGATTGAAAAAAGCTTCTAATATCCCCCCACCAGAATAAAACATGTAAGCCAGCTGAAAACAGGGGTTGATTTCCCAGACGATTCCTTGGATTGATTTAGATGCGGCCATCTCAAAGCTCATACAGTTCTGATTAATATCTACTTTATCTCCCTCTGTTGCTCACTTTCTCACAGATGAATGAAATAATGCCTACCTGTGCCACCCCAAGTCCTACCGGAGCAGCATAACCTGATTGCTCAGAAGTGGTCTATTATGGTGAGCACTGAAAGCAATCATAATCAATTACCATTGTAACTCTACCCCCACCCCGCACACAAACACACACAAATACATCCCCACCCCTCTTTCCCACTGCTGCTTCACAGCAGCTTCTTTGCCTCAATAGGCCAATTAAGTAACCATGATATAAACATGCAGGTTGACAATGAGCCATTTCTCTTCAGAGCTGCCTGATAATCAAACAGGGCTTTACATTTGGTGCCAGGGGCAATTAACCCAGGTACTGTTGACACCGGACACCTTTCTGACCTTCAGCACCGCAGGTAAAACCGCTTTCCTGACCCCTCTCATTCTTTTTTCTCCCCTCTGCCAGTTATCCCCATCTTAGTTGCTGCACATTCCTCCTAGGTACTTCTCTTTAATCAAATCAACTGTTTGATGCATGTCTCTCGCTGACTGCTTTCTCTGTTTCCGACTTTCATGAGGCATTCAGAGAAAGGAGAGCTGAAGCATCACTGTTCCCAAGAAAGGAAGAGAGAGAAAAGGAGGTGCTGTACTGTCTTCTAATCACCAGCTCAATCACAAACTTGGCAGTCTGGAAATGTCATGCAGAATATATGGAGCAAGCACTTTTAAAAGCAGATTACAGGAATTCTTTTCTGATATAAAGCTAGGCGATTTTTGGCTGATGCAGCTAAATGAAATAATCCTTTCTTAGGTAATTCTGAGGGTTATTTACATATTGTTTTATGTTATATGTTGTTTTTCGTCCACATGGGCTCCTTTCTCCCATATTTATTTAACAGATACACATCCTCAAATATTTTCTTGTAATTTTTTATGCATTTTCTTGCCATTTTCATGAATACATCGAAAAGTCATTCATTTTCTTTCACCAGCCTCTGTTTGGTAGACTAATAATGTGGCTATTAAAAATCCCCCTGAATCCAAAGAAGATATGCTGAGCTTTAGATATAGAAAGAATAAAGTTTGACTACAGCTGATAAAATAGTTGAGTGTTGTTATAACTTCAGGAACAGGGAACATGTAGTAAATGTGATTAAAATCCCTGTGTTGTAGAAACAGACCTTAGATACCAACTCTTTAGCACACAAATCTGCTAAGTTATAAGACCTTTGTACAATGATCTAATATTCACCACACAGTGAACCCATCAACCAAGTACCTCAGGCTATCTTCAAAATATAACCCAAATCCAAATAATTCTCACCACCTCCACTGCTACCCACCCTGCCCAAGCCATCACTTCTCACCTAAATGGCTGCAACAACTTCATAATTAGTCTCCCTGCTTCCTTACTTGCTCCCAAGTAATTATTCTCCTAGAACAGCCAAGGGCAGCCTTTAAAATGTGAGTCAGATCATGTCATTCTACTCAAAATCCTGAAATGTCTTCCCCTAACAAAATCCAAAGTCTTTCCCATTAACCAAAACACTCTATGTATGCCATCTGGACCCACATTGGTCCTCTAATTTCATTACCTTCCTCTTCCGCTTTGCTTACTTCACTCCAAAAACACTGTTCCTTAAGCACACAAAACATATTCCCGACTTGGGCCCTTGACTCATTCGGCTCCCATCTAGAACATTCTTTCCACAGAGTGTCTCATGGATTCTCCCTTATTTCATTTAAATCTCTGCTTAGATGTCATCTGCTCAAGAGAAGCCTTCCCTGACTCCAGGTGAATAGCCACCTCGCTCACATCTTCCATCTGTCCTTCTTCCTTTCCCCAGCTTAACTGCTGTCATAGAACTTGTATCTCTAACCAACATTCCATTGTATATTTTTATATCTACTTACTTGTGTATTGACTGTATCCCTCACTACGAAGTCGGTGAGCAGGGTCTTTGCCTTTTTCACACGTGCTGTATTCCCAGAACAGCAGAATCAGGCAGGAAGTCCCAGCCCTCAAACCTGTGGCCCAGTTACAACTATCTGTGTATAAGGATCTGGAAAGGAAAATGAAAGAATGTCTATTTTTTCCTTCTGTGGCTTATAAAACATCTGATTTGGATGTTTTGGTAAGGGGCAATCAAGGATCTAGTTTTGGCCAATATGAAATATTAAAGGACAAAATAAGACCTTCTAGTAAGAAACTCAAATATTCTAGCAGCAAACTCCCTCTCTTAGTAAGATCCCCTTAGCATGGCGTGTTGTTTATAGAAAGAGGTTAGGTATTTGTAATTTTGAAAATTATAAAATCTTTGTGAAAGTTTGAGCAGGGACATACACACATACACATACACACACACACACACACACACACACACACACACACACACATACACACACATTGGTGAGATCCTTGATCAAATTACTTAACATTTCTGTCCCTATCTGTAAATGGGAATAATTAACAGAATCTATGATAGACAATTGTTGTGAGGCATAAATAAGTTACTATCTATCAACTGATTAAGTTGTCTGTAGCATATTGTAAGCATTATGTCAATGCTAGCTATTATAGTAATTCTGTCAGGAGATTTTCAAGAATAGTAATTTTGTATGAGCAGTTTATCCAAAGTACAGTTATAGAAGGGTATAACAACTTCTGTCCTAATGGTCTTTATCTTGCTCCAGGACCCTAGAAGATAGGATGGAATATGGGATACCCACTAACAAAGTAATCCCTGTCATCTTTACTTAAATATCTGAAATACCTGAAATATCCCTGTTGTAGCAGTTATTTAGCCTTTGTAAACCAAAGAAAAATATATCAGAGGTCAAAGTTTAAAAAGTTGTTTTCTAAGCAACAATAGGGTATAAGGTTGGAATTTACAGTCCATTTTATAGACAAGGAAGTGGGAAGAAAGGACACTATCAGAGCCAACATCACACAAAAGGGAGGACTGCTAACTCTCTGGCCCATTGTTTCATTCACTGAGTTCATACAACCAGCAACAAGTCAAATCTCTTTTAATGCACTTGGTCTCAGACACCTTGAAGCCACTAGAATCCCATATTCATTCTGAACAAAGATGCATCTCACACTACTTCAACCTCTCAGGCCAGTCTGGGACTTAAGGTTTAATTAAATCTTGTGGAGTTGCATTTTTGAAGGAGCTATTATCTTTAAGTGGTTCTGGTTTATGAGTGTCTAGGAAAAGAAAAGGGAGAGAGAAAACAGAAGAAGGAGAGCAAGAGGTGACAGATATGAGGAAAGAAGGAGTACAAATCAAGTATCTTTGATCTAAGTTGATTAGTTATACATTTTTGCCAGCAGTAATTGAAAGACACAAGGAGAATGTGAATCACCCACAGAAAGTGACAGTATGTGGTAGATCCCTCCCTGCATGACCTACATCAATGCTAGAAATAAAGTGCTGACGCTACATCATGGTTTTCAAAAGGCAATTTTGGACATCACATAAAACAGTTCTTTACCCTTACAATTTACATTTAGATGCTGCAGAAATAAGTTATGGAAGCAAATCTGAGTTTACTGTTTCAATCAAAATTTTTCTTTTCTTGTTATGTTTATTATTCATCAGATACAATGCCATTACACAGTGAGGAGATTTTCAAGAACAGTGTTTTTGCATTGCCCAGTTTGCCCTAGCTATGGTTAAGGCAGGGGTGCAGTTCCTTCTGCAAAATAAAAATTAACTATTCTTTAGCTTTCAGTTTTGGATGAACAAATATTTGGAGGCAGAGGGGCTGTTCAGGAAGTGGTCAAAGCTAGCAAATGGTACTCCTTCCCAGGCGTTTTTATCCCTATAATATAGAAACAAGGAAACAGCACCTTTCCATGCAAATAGAATGGCCCCAGGCTTTTCTTTGCAATATTTATGATCAAATTATATTTTTAATGTCTTTGGAACTCTAGAAACAATTGGAACTACATGATTAGCTGACAGTGCTATGTTTTTAGTACACACAATAAATCTAGGTGCAAATTCCATTTCAGTATTGTATCCTCTAAGGTTGTTAGCCACTTGATCTTTAAATTTCCACATTTGGTGCAATCTAATTCAACAAATGGTAATTGCCTGTTATAGATCAGGCACTGTGTTAGGCACTGCGGCAGTTAAAAATGAGAACACAGTCCCTGCACCTAATGAACTCACAGTTTAGTAAGATGGGACTTGTAAAAGAGACAGAATAAGGGCACAGACTAAATCAAAATGTAGAATAAGATAGCATCACAAAGACATACACAAGTTGCATATATGAGATATATATATTGTTGAATCCCAACTCTTTCAAAGTCATGCTATCAATGTTCTATCATACTGTTCATCTTCACTGCTGTACTTACCTAAAAAGCTACAAGTTATTTCTCTTCATCCCTTGAAGATGCAGCACCTGATTCACTAACACCCTCCACCACTGCTCTTGGTAACCTCAATGTCTACTTGTAACCCCTTCCAATATGTTGGTTTTTCACTTTTATTGCCTTGTCACCTACAGTGATCTAATCTTCCACTCCATCTGAGCTTCCCTCTTTGCTATACACACTGCCACTGTCATTCCAAAGACTGCACTCCTTTCATTGGCTCAATCTCAAGCATCCTGTTCTCTGACCTCCATCTGCTAACCTCTGGCTCACTTCCTCTAGTACCCTAACTCCAACAATCCATTGAACCTATCCATGTTTTCACTGTCCCTCCCCACCCTATGCTAGATTCCACACAACCCAACATTATTACTTGTAACGTTGTACATGCTCTAACATCACTTACCCTCAACCCTGACTAACTCCAAAACTCACTCTGAACCTGCCCCTGAATCACTGAAGCCCTTGGGTAGGCAAACATATAATTATGCTGATTGGTTGCACCTCAAATTCATTACTACAAACTCCAAGTGGGACTCTACTGCTTCCTGACATGCATATTATACTTTCCTAATCGTTTCTCAGTCTCTCACTCTCCAGAGGAATATTCCCTATCTTCTTTTATCTCCTAGACTTCCAACATCTCTTCTGCTATCCTTTCTCTCAGCTATGACATAGCTTCTTATTCACTGATAAAATGGAGGCAGTCCAAAGAGATTCCACACCTTCCCATAATCGTAAACCTGCCTGCATCTGTACCCATATACTCTTCCTTCCCTCCTGTTAAAACAGATGAACCGTTTATAGCCCTGTAAGAAGGCAATACTTCAACTTATACTTTGGATCACTTCTGTTCCTGCCTACCTAAGGATTTGATACCCTTACCCCATACATCATTGAATTTCCCTCCTGGATCATTCCCATCAGTATACAAACATATGATAATATCACCTATCTTTTTGAAAATCCTTCCCAGATCTCATATTCACCCTTCCAACTACCATTTCCCCTTTATAGAAAATCTCAATTAAAAAAAATTATTTATATTTACAGTGTCAAATTCCTCTCTGCCAATTCTCTTTTGACCTGGACTTTTGTCCTCCACCATTCCACTATACCTGCTCTTAATCTCTATCATAACAATGGCCATAACTCTCATCTAAACCTCTTACAGTGGCAGCCTGTGACAGGTCTTATTAGTCCTTGCTCCTTGAAATACCTTCTTCACTTGGGCTCCAGGGCAAGGATCCAACTATAAATTGACAACTTCAGAGTTGATATTTCCAGCTATGACCTCTTCCAAAGTTCTAGCTTTGTGTCTCCAACTGCCAACTAGACACCATCACTTGGCTATCTAACAGGCATCTCAGACTTAACATATACAGAAGTTACACTGAATTCTTCTTCTCTGAACTGTTTCTTTTACAGTCAAGTCCCTCTCCAAAAAAAATTAATTCCACCTCTCAAGTAGTTCATGACAAAATCTTTGAAATTATCTTCAACCCTCTTGCTCTTTTCTCCTGCATCCAGCCCAACAGCATATCTTTTTGGTACTACCTTCCAAACATAGCCAAAATGTAACCAAATGCAGCTACTTCCTACCACCTCCACCATTACCCTAGTCCAAGCCATTGTCACTCTTCATCTGGACTTGTGCAGTCACCTTCTAATGAAACTCCTGTTTTCTCTCTTGACACCTACATTTATCTCCTCTCAGGGCCACCAGAATAATGTTTTATAATGTTAAGCATTTCATGTCATTTCTCTACTCAAAATATTCCAGGAGAACCAAGTCTTATTCAGAATAAGAGCCACAGTTTTCTCAAGGTTCACAAAGTCCACATCAACAAGTCCTCACAGCCTCTCTGAGATCACCTCGTGCTACTCTTCCCCCAGCTCATCTGCCCCAGTCACACTGTCCTCCCTGCTATCCCCCCAACATACCAAACACAGTCTTGCCCCAGGGCCTTTACCCCTGATGTTTCCTTGGGATGGACTCTTTTCACCAAATATCTAGAAAGTTTACTCCCTCCCTTAATTCAGGTCTCTGTTCAAATATCACTATGTCAGACTTACCCAAATACCTTACAAGTTGTTAGACTGTCACTTTACTGTGCTTCCCTTCCAATTTTAGTATTTACCGCCATTTAATACTTACATGAAATATTACATAGTTATCATTTCTTTTGAAATGATGATGAGTACCTTGAGAACAAGAACTTTATTTTGTTCCCTGCTATATGGCCCGTGTCTAGAAGGATGTCTGGCACATCATAGGTACTGAATAAATATGTATTAAATTAATGAGATTTCTGCCATACTTCCTTCATAATGTCTTCCACACCTACCAGCAGCACTGAGAGAAGTGCTTCCCTTCCCCATGATTTTCACCAATTGCCTCAACTCTGACCCAATAAACATACAAGGCCAATGAAAGAACTGCGTTTTCTCTGCAGATGCAACAGGCAAGAACTCCAGACATTTTTTCAACTATATTGCAGCCCCTAAGCCCTGCCTATTAAGAACCACTCTTTGTACTGCCCCTTCCCCTCCACCTCTCCAAACTCATACCACTGTCTCCAACATTACTGTTATCTCCCTGGCCACTCTTTATTTATTTTAATTTTTGTGGGTTTCTCTTTCTCTTCTCTATTTAAATTTTGTTTATTCTGAAACTTTGTCTTCAGCCTTCACTTCTCACTCATCTTAACTGATCTCATTCATTCCTATCAACCACCATACGTTTATGGTATAAATACCATATCTTCATTCCAGACCTTTTCTATACTCCAGCCCGGTATATCTGACTACCTACTGAACCACCTGGCGGTCCCACTGCTACATTAAGCTCAACATGCTTGCATTGGCCAAAACAGGCTTGTTAATAGTGCACTGATAAGCCACCCCACATCTCACATGCAGAAGTTTATTTCTCCATCATACAAAGTCTACCTCAGATCTTCATGCCTCTCCAGAGTAACTGCTTCTATACCCAGAGACCCAGGATGCTTTAATTCTTTAGTCCAGCCATCTCAAAACAGTGTCTTCCCCATGGTCCACAAAGGTAAAAGACCAAGTGAAAGTTCTTACACTAATACCTAAGTGCCTTAACCAAAAACAACATGTGTCACTTCCACTCACAACCCATTGTCCAGTTATATGACCCCATACACCCTCAAGAGGGCTAGGAAATTCAGTCTTCCAAGTACCTTAAAAGAGAAGAGAACCTGCCATTTGCAACAACATGGACAGAGCTAGAGAGTATAACGTAAGTGAAGTAGGCCAGTCAGAGAAAGACAAATCCCATATGATTTCACTCCAATACCATATGTGGAATTTAAGAAACAAAACAGATAAGCAAAGGAAAAGAGAGAGAGAGAGAGAGAAGCCAAGAAAAGACTCTTAACTATTGAGAACAAACAGATGGTTACCAGAGGAGAGTTGAGTGGGGGCTTGGGTGAAATAGGTAGATTAAGAACAGCACTTGTTGTAATGAGTGCTGGGTGTTATATGGAAGTACTGAATCACTATGTACACCTGAAGTCAATATTACACTGTATGTTAACTAACTGGAATTTAAATAAAAACTTTAAAAAAAGAGAGAGAAGAACCATCCAGGAGTACCACTATGCTTTCCAAAATGTCCAAGACTGACAGGCCAGAGCCAGGCATGAGATCCTCATGCAGGACTGGGCCCAGAGGCAGTGACTACCAACACCATCACCATCACCACCCTGAGAGCTTTACAGAGCAGGTGGACATGAACCTGGCCTTGGCCATTAGTGAGGGCACCAGAGTCATGCCTGCATAGGCGTAAATGCCAGACCACCATGTTCATGGTTTCATTGGAGGACAATGAGATCCTGGAACATGCAGGTGAGCTGATTGTCACCAGAGGGCCAAATTCAAGATGCAGATTGTCATCACCTAGCATGAGAGACTCCAGGGTCTCTGTGGGTTGGGCTAGGACATGGGGTGAGGACCCTGGGCACCCTGCCCATACCTGCCTAGCCTGAAATACAAAAGATGGGGCACAGAATTCAGGCATTCAGAGAAGATATAGGATTGTAATATACAGAGGTTTTTTGTTGCTTTACAATAAAACATGCCCCAAATCGATCTCATCAGCACAGCTAGACCCACTCCATAACTCAACCCTGCTCTCCTGTCTGAATGAATGGTATCAGCATCCACCCAGTTATTCAAGCCAGAAACATACAAAATCCTAACCTTTGTCCTTCATCTCTCACATCTAATTTTTCTTAAAGTCTTACTGCCTCTAACTCCTTAAATATTGTTGTCATTGAAATCCTTTTCCCTGTTACCGTTTATCATTACCTTAGTTTACCCTCCCATCACCTCTCATTTGCAAATCTGTAATGTCCTAACTGGTCTCTCCACTCTGGTGTCACATCTCAGGGAGACATTTTCTGATCATCCAATCCAATTAGTCAGTCCCCTTATCTACCTTCTACTGCCCTATTGTATGTATTTTTCAGATACATACATTTTGTCACTACCTGTAATTATAAGCACATATGCCTACTTCTCCTCACCTCTGCTGCTGCTACCATACACATAAACATGCACTGGAATGTGAGTTCATTGAAATTAGGGACTTTGACTAATCAGAGCTGTATCTCCAGTTCCTGGGAAAATGCCTAGCACAAGGCAAACCCTCAGTGTGTATTTGTAGAATGAATACATTTTCCATCATGAAGCTCAAGTGATATTTCTAAAACAAATCTGACCATGTAATTTCCCAACTTAAAATGCTCCAATGACTCCTTATTGTATTTCCAGATAAAACTCCATAGAAAATTTCTCAGACCCTCCATGAACTGTCTCTGCTTATTGCACCTTGGACTACAAACCCCTCATTCTCAAGAGACTTTTCTCTCCTAATGGGGTTTGTAACTGATTTTCCCTCTGAGTAAAGTGCTTTTCTAACGCAATCCCTCCCTTTGCCTGGGTAACTCTAATTTATTCTTCAGACAATGCCTACTCTAAGGGTTACAGCCCCTCCTATGTATAGAGCACTGTGCTAGTCACTAGGTACTAGAGCTGTGATAGACACCGGATTACAACTAGGCCCTGGGCAAGACACTAGATTACAAACGTAAACATGACTTAGCCATGTATTGGTGGCACAACTAGTTCTAAAATCAAACTCCCAGACCCAAATCTAGCTTCAAGCATTGATCATGTAGAATATTATTTTTATTATTTTCATTGCTATTCCTACTATAGTTATACTTCTTTTATTCAATGGCTTCAATTATCCAGAATGGCCTGAAAACTCAGAAGTAAGCAAACAAGGTCTTTGAGGAGCTACATCAGTGTCATAGAGCTGTTATACT
The DNA here is from genome assembly GCF_007474595.2 of Lynx canadensis. Lineage (NCBI taxonomy): Eukaryota > Metazoa > Chordata > Mammalia > Carnivora > Felidae > Lynx > Lynx canadensis. The sequence goes on from NC_044306.2 coordinate 159,885,805, forward strand.
TTTTTTTTTTCATTTTTTTTTTTTTTTTGAGAGAGAGACAGAGTGTGAGTGGGGAAGGGGCAGAGAGAGGGAGACACAGAATCTGAAACAGGCTCCAGGCTCTGAGCTGTCAGCATAGAGCCCAATGCTGGGCTTGAACCCATAAAACGTGAGATCATGACCTGAGCCGAAGTTGAACACCTAACCAACTGAACCACCCAGGAGCCCCTGCCATATTTTATAATCTGGCCCCCTAAGCCCTCTATCAGAACCTTGTTATAGTTCTATTCTCACTTAAAACTCATTTCAGGAGTGCCTGGATGGCTCACTCAGTTAAGTGTCCAACTTTGGCTCAGGTCATGATCACGGTTTGTGGGTTTGAGCCCCACATAGGGCTCTGTGCTCACATCTCAAAGCCTAGAGCCTGTTTCAGAGCCTGTCCCTCTCTCTCTCTCTCTCTCTCTCCCCACCTACCCTGCTCATGCTCTGCCTCTCTCTCAAAAATAAATAAATGTTAAAAAAATTAAAACAAGTAACATTAAATAAATTTTAAAAAAACTCATTTCAAACAACCTTCACTACTTGATTCTTCAACCCACAGATGATGGAACACAGAAATCAAACTATTCTATTAAGCACTTACTGTATACAAGATATTGCACTAAACTGTGGGATATACAAGAAAGTATTAAGAAGTCTCTACTCCAGGGGACATATGTGAATTCTCCGTACTTTCCACTCAATTTTGCTGTGAAACTAAAACTTCTCTAAAAAGTGAAGTTTATTCATTTAAAAAATTTTTTAAGTCCCACCCATGCCATCACCACAACCCACTTTAAAGAGGTACTCCAAGTAAGAGGACAGGACAGAGGTAAACATATCATGAAAGCAAGAAATAAAAACTGACTTCTTCAATTACAGAGAATTCAGGGGGAAAATGAAAATTAGGACTAAAAACTTAATAAACACAGTAGCTTATAGCTACTTGTTGAAAAGATCAAAAACCCTACATACCTAAAGAACCTCTGATCTAGGACAATGAGAAGGGAACTCAGCTAAGAGCTGAGAGCTACATTTTCATCTAGGTCTCTATTTGCCCAGCTGTGCAGTGTTCAGAAAGTCATGCCAGCTCTCTGGACCTTATTCTCTTCCTGTCTATTTTGAGGCAGTTGAACCAGATGGCTGAATCAAGGCCCATCCAGCTCTAAAACCTTATGATTCTATGTCAAAAGCTCTGACCTTAAGCTATCAAGGTAAAGGTAAAATATATTCACTGTACTTAGATTTAAAAGGCAGACAGGGATGGATATCACATATTTTAGAAGGCTTTATATAAATGGTAATTTTTTCTTAAGTTTGCAATGTAGCAGGATAAGTTTCAGTTATCTGGAAAATCTTCTTATGTGGAAAACCGCTATCCCCCACAGTGCTAGATAAATGATAATTTCACAGTGTTATTTAAAACAGCCCAGCATGGGCTGACCAAAATAGTACAAGGCCAAAAACAAAACAAAACAAAACAAAAAGAAACCTGCAGGGGATTCAACTTTCCCTGTAGTTTCCCAGCCAAAGGGGGTAAATCTGTCATTCCCAAAGAGCACCCCATTAGGAAAATAAGTGTTGCAAGAGTGTAGTGTATCTTCAAAAGAAGACTGACAGGCATCACTGTCTTCTACCTAACGTCACCTCACCACACTTAATATCACTCTGAGCAAGGTAGAGACACACTTCTGGAAGCCAAGACTGTGCTATCTCGCAGAGCCTTCCACCAAAATGTTATCAGTAGACAGTACAGGGTGTCCAGATGGGCACCTGTCCAAATGACTGTTGTTTTAATGTTTTAAAACTTAAATACATGTTTCCCTTTATATAGCTACATCACATCAGAGAACCACTTCACACTCCAAAGATGACTAATAAATGAGGTACCAGTTGTACTGGCTCTGGATAAAAGAAGACAACCAAACCCAGAAAGGCTGCTCCCATCAGCATCCAGCTGAGGCAGAGGACAACAGACTCTTCAGGAAGCTCATGCATTCCTTTATTCATTCATTTAACAAATCGTTCTAGGTCCCTACTACGTGTCCAGCACTTTGTTAAAAACAGGAATTTAGGGGCACCTGGGTGGCTCAGTCGATCAGGCATCTGACTTCCACTCAGGTCATGATCTCACAGCTCGTGAGTTCAAGTCCCACATCAGGCTCTGTGCTGACAGCTCAGAGCCTGGAGCCTGCTTCGGATTCTGTGTCTCCCTCTCTCTCTGCCCCTCCCCCGCTTGTGCTCTGTGTCTCTCTGTCTCTCAAAAATGAATAAATGTAAAAAAAAAATTTTTTTAAAACAGGAATTTAACAGTGGGGGGAGGGGGAGAATTCTAGACATCATCTTTGTCTTCGGGTAATTTACACATAAATATACACGTAAATTTATACATAAATTTACACGTAAAATTTTAACAGTCTTACAAACTACTAAGGGTTAGTAATATTTAAGAAAAATTGGAGGTTGGGGTTGGGGGAGACTCAGGGAAGGACTGACGTAGCTGTAGAGACAAGGGGAAATAGGGAAAAAAACCTTTCTCAAAGAGATGGCATTTGGACTAAGAACTAAAGGTTGAACTGGTGTTAACTTCTAGACCATATGGTAGTCGACCAATTATCTGCCATCATGCATCCATGTTTTTCAATCTAGTATGCACAAACTCACCCACCTAAATACACTGGGAAAACACAAAGCCACTGCATTACTTCGCACAGCTTTTATTCTGTAAATTTTACTCCATTTTTTTAGAAAAAAAAATTTTAATTATATTAAAATCAACACAGATTTATTATGGCATAAAAACAAATATTTGAGGGGTTTTTTTTAAGAAAAGATACAAAACTTCTAGAAAGTTCTAGCCTTCTATAGGGTTGTCGTGGGCCATGCCTGACCCCACTATTCATTTTCACCTATCATTAAGGCTATTCAACAGAAAAGTGTGAGTAGTCACTGATGTAGCATTAACAAAGAGAGGCTCAGATCTGATCCAAGATTATTTTTTATCACTGAGCTTTAAATGACTTGATGGATATGTGTTCATCTTTACTATTAGCAGCAGCATCAACAGCAATAGTAGTAGTCATGGTCATAATAGTGGTAGTTGCATTAAGATAAAAAGCTTTTGGACAGCAAAGGAAACAATAAACAAAACTAAAAGGTAGTCTTCAGAATGGGAGAAGATATTTGCAAATGACATATCTGATAAAGGACTAGTATCCAAAATCTATAAAGAAGTTACCAAACTCAATACCAAAAAAAAACAAATAACACAGTTAAGAAATGGGCAGAAGACATGAATAGACATTTTTCCAAAGAACACATCCAGATAGCTAACAGACACATGAAAAGATGCTCAACCTCACTCACCATCAGGGAAATAAAAATCAAAACCACAATGAGATACCACCTCACACCTGTCAGAATGGTTAAAATTAACAACACAGGAAATAACAGATGTTGGTGAGGATGCAGAGAAAGGGAAACCCTCTTATACTGTTGGTGAGAATGCAAACTGGTGCAGCCACTCTGGAAAACAGTACGGAGGTTCCTCAAAAAGTTAAAAACAGAACTACCCTACAATCCAGTAATTGCACTACTAGGTATTTACCCAAAGGATACAAAAATAGATTTGAAGGGATACATGGACCCTGGTGTTTATATTTATAGCAGCATTATCAACAATAGCCAAACTATAGAAAGAATCCAAGAATCCACCGACTGATGAATGGATAAAGAAGAAGTGGTATGGTGATTAAGCGCAGGAATTCCCTGAGGTTGCACCCATGGGTTAACAGGGCATATAAGAATAGGCAACCTCAGGATGAAAGCACACAAGATTAGACAATCAATATTAGTTATTCAGAGCATAAGCGCCCCCCAACTTAGTACAATAGCAGAAAGCTGCTTTCACAGAAAGGAAGGACCAAAATAGGTAAACAGGGCTATATAGACTGCATCAGGGAGCAGAGCTTATCAGCAAAAGGTGCCTTGTTGACCCTGAGGTAGCATTCTCTATCTGTCTTATTCCCTAGGCTAACTAATATAAACAGACCTCATGCCTGCCATAAACAACCATCTTAGTGCCAGGATTTTGTTTTGTATTGACCCAAACTCCTAACACCGCATATCTTTGAAAACCCCTTTCCCTCACACACATGAGTTAATGTTCATGATTTCATTGTCTCTTTGTACACATCTGCAAGACTTCTGATCCAAATAAAAATGAAGCAAGGACCCTTACTCAGGTCTCTTGTCCAGGTCTCCTGGACGTTACTCTCTCTTGCATTTTAATCCTGCATCCACCGTCTTGCTGGACAAGAAAGAACTCCAAACCCAGAGTTTACGACAAAGTGGTATATTCTTCTACAGTGGAATCCTACCCAACCATCAAAAAGAATGATATCTTGCCATTTGCAATGATGTGGATGGAGCTAGAATGTATTATGCTAAGCGAAATAAGTCAGAGAAAGACAAATACCATATGATTTCACTCATATGCGGAATTTAGGAAACAAAACGGATGAATATATGGGAAGGGGAAAAAAGAGAGAGAGGGAAGCAAACCATAAGAAACTCTTAACGATACAGAACAAACTGAGAACTGATGGAGGGAGATGGAGGGGGCATGGGCTAAATGGATGTTAGGTATTAAGGAGGGCACTTGTGATGAGCACTGGGTGTTATATGTAAGTGATGAATCACTAAATTCTATGCCTGAAACCAACACTACACTGTATGTTAACTAATGAGAATTTAAATAAAAATTGATGTGGTATATATACACAATGGAGTACTATGTGGCAATGAGAAAAAATGAAATATGGCCCTTTGTAGCAACGTGGATGGAACTGGAGAGTGTAATGCTAAGTGAAATAAGCCATACAGAGAAAGACAGATACCATATGGTTTCACTCTTATGTGGATCCTGAGAAACTTAACAGGAACTCATGGGGGAGGGGAAGGAAAAAAAAAAAAAAAAGAGGTTAGAGTGGGAGAGAGCCAAAGCATAAGAGACTGTTAAAAACTGAGAACAAACTGAGGGTTGATGGGGGGTGGGAGGGAGGGGAGGGTGGGTGATGGGTATTGAGGAGGGCACCTTTTGGGATGAGCACTGGGTGTTGTATGGAAACCAATTTGTCAATAAATTTCATAAAAAAATAAATAAATAAATAAATAAATAAATAAATAAATAAATAAATAAAAATTGAGGGGAGGGGAGCACCTGGTGGCTCAGTCGATTAAGCGTCTGACTTCGGCTCAGGTCATGATCTCATGGTTCATGAGTTCGAGCCTCACGTCTGGCTCTGTGCTGACAGCTCAGAGCCTGGAGCCTCCTTTGGATTCTGTGTCTCCCTCTCTCTCTGCCCCACCCCTGCTTGCACTCTCTCTCTCTCAAAAATGAATGAATATTTTTTTTCAAATGGAAGAAAGGAAATGGTGGTAGCTATTGCTGTGACAGCAACTGCGGTAGCAGTAGTTGTTGTACTTGTTCTGTAATAGCAGTAAGTAGTGGTAGTGGTTGCTGTTGTCAGTCATAGTGGTGTTAGCAGTAGAAGAAGCAGAAGTAGTAATTCAGAGCTAGTTTGCATCTGAATGCTATCATTTATCAGCTGAATAAAATTGAACAAGTTATATAAATTCCCTACATCTCTAGAACGGGGTTAGTGAAAATATGTACCTCTTACGATTGTGGCAAGAAATAAATATGCATAAAGGAAGTTACTGGCATTAAACAAGCACTCCATAAATCTTAGTTATTTTTAAAGTGTTATCTTTGTTATTGTTATTATTAGTATTACCACATATCTCTACATAATGCAAGAGGAAGTCAAAGTAAGTTTGGGGTTTAAGTACTGTGAATAACAAAATAATCTATTTTCAATTTCAATCAACCCCAGTCATCAACAATTTCATTCAGGAAGAAACGCCCCTCATGCAAGTTGTCATCATAATTTCCTTGCGAAGCACTTTATAATCTCCCTTTATGCACTAACATAAATCAAACTAATTCATGTTGCATTTCTCAAAAGAATTATATCAAACCTCAAACAGGGAATAGGGTACTTGGTATCCTCAAAGAGAAGAGGATGGCATGACTTTTTTGTTTACAGTTACTTACTCCTGACTTCTTGCACCTCTGTGGAGTAGATTGCCAGAGAGGCAATTACTCCCTGGTTTTCTACAAGCCATTCTTTTTTATATATAGAATTTTTTGGATGTTTATTTATTTTTGAGAGGGGGAGGAGTAACAGAGAGAGGGGGAGACACAGAATTCAAAGCAGGCTCCTGGCTCTGAGCTGTCAGCACAGAGCCTGATGCAGGCCCAAACCCACAAACTGAGAAACCATGACCTGAGCCAAAGTCGGATGCTTAACCGATTGAGCCACCCTGGTGCCCCTCTACAACCCATGCTTTTAGAGAAAAGTGAATCATCCTTAGGAAAAGCAAATCACCCTTAGCCGTTTAATTCTCACTGCAGACAAAAAGTGCCAATGCCAACATAAGCCTTAGAACTGCTGTCCCTTATAGTTTCCTATATCCTTACTGTGTAAGAGCCTTTTCCTCTTCAAAGACTAGTTAGGACTTGGTGTTTTGAAGACCCAGGTAGCTGGGCACTTAATCTTCTTAGCTGGTAGCACAATAGCTTGTTTGCATACCTGGTAGGAAGTAATATAAACATTCTGCCCTAAAGACAAACTTAGCATTTAGTTTGACTGCATGAAAATAATTTAATCCTTTCTTTTATTTTTCTTAGCTGCTCAAAGGCAGGCGCATTCTCTTTAGGGATTAGCCAGACTATGATGACTTAATTCACATTTACTTACATGCCTGGTTTAACATTCTTGTGAATGTGCTTTTGAACATTCTTCCTAAAAGCACTGCTGTCATTTTTGCTGAGAAAAGTGGCTGTGAATACATTCATTATAGCAGGGGTTCAGAGTCCTGAAAAATGCACAGGTAAATGGCTGGGTTACCCAGTTCAAACCCCCCCATTCAAGGAGGCAGCAACAGAGGTCATTACAGGCACCAGCTTTGATGGGCACGGTGAATCACAGCCCAGTGGCTTGCTGGCATTTTCTTGATGGATAGTGATAAACTTTAGCAGAGTCTGGAGCAGAAGAGGTTCAGTATTCTGCTACATTAGGGTCACTGTTTCTAAGTTGGGGAAGGGAGAGGGCATTAGTTCTGCTGTTCTTTCTAGTTATCAAGGCCTGCCTTTTAAAAACTATGAATTCAGTATATTTTGCCTTCCTTTCTTCCTCTTTCCTCAATTTTTTAAACTCACATTTATTGAGCACTTATTGGGTGTCAAGCACTTTGCATGCATTAATAAAAATGTCCAACGTTTGTTGAGTACTACTATGTGCCAGGCACTACTCTAAGTGTTTCATTTGAATAGATCCAACTCATTTCATGCTCACAGCAGGGGCTGTTATTATCCGCATTTACAAATGGAACCAGGTCCAGAGGGGTTAAGCACTTTGTACAAGATCACACAGTAAGAAGTACAATCAACACAATTTGGGGAAATGCTATCTGAGAACATCTATGGAACTTATGTAACATTAGTAGTGGGCTGGGGAGACAAGCAAGACCTTCTAGGTCATTAACTATCTCATTAAGTTATTCTCCAAAGTCTTCCAGTGACAGTGACAGCGAGTATATGCTTTATAAGCATCATTCAAAAGTTAATGGTAGAATAAGAGCTACCATTACTGTGCAGGAAGGGGCTGGGGAGTACTGAAGTGCTATTTTGGAACAAGTGGGATTATCAGTAACCCTGACCCTGAAGTCTTTTCTCTGATAAGTGATCACAAATATGCAGGTACGGTCCTTTAGTGCTTGGAAGACCTGATTTTGGATTTAGAGAACCTGAATTCTGTATCTGATTATGTGACCCTGGAAAAGTCACTTACACTTTCTAAGTCTCCATTTTTTCACCAGGTAATGAGGCTATGATACCAATTGTCATACCCACCTAATGGAATTGTTGGCAACCTTAGAGAGACACTCTACAAGAAAATGTTTTCTAAACTGAAGAGTGTTATGCAAATATGCTATCATTGTATTGCATTCAAATGTACTTATTCTGCAGATATTTTCTATCCACAGTAATATTTTCTATACAGATACAGGATTAATTGCTGCCACTTCCTAAGAGAAAGGAGCTTTAGTTATTTTTGCATGTTGCCCCAGTATGCTCAAAGACACCATGGCTTGATTAAAGTATGAGCTATTTATTCAGTCCTTAACCAGCAACCTCTAGCAGTTTTTATTTCTGATATTCCAAAGAAATCTTTAGTCTGAGTATCTAGACCAGGCTTGAATACCTCTGAATTGTCAGGATAGTTTAAAAGGGCCCACCTATCACAGAAAAGTAAATAAGCCTCTAGTGATTGAGGTAACTAAGCTAAATAAGCCTGAAAAAAAAGAAAAACTGCTCTTTTAAACTTTATGTGGCTCAAAAATATATAAGCAATGCAAGTAATAGATATTCAAAAACTAAATTAAATCAAAAATGTGATATATTACAGGTGGTTCTGTAAAGTAATAGGCCACCCTTTGCAGAAGGCAAAGCAAATTTGAAGTTGCCCCTGGGATCACTAGAAAGCACAATAATTCTAGAGGCCTAACGATGATTTTTCCTCAGAACAACATTACTACATATCTATAGATTTAATGCACTGAGGTCAAAAGTAAAAACTTTGAAGGTCCATGGAAAAAGACAGAAAAGTAGATTAAGATACTATCCCTTGCTAAAATCTTCTTGGTTCCATTTCTCCATTATCCCCCCTTTTTGCCTCCCTTAACAAGACGATCCAAGGAAGTGGTGGGGTGTCATGGAAAGAGCATGGTTTAGAGTTCAACACACACGGGTGCCAATACCGTGTATCCCAGTTCAAAGCTATTTGGCAAGCCTTTCTCAGCTTGAGTTTCCTCATCTACAAATTGAGGAATGTAATAAACCTGCCTCCAAATTTTGTTATGAGGACAGAATGAGATAATACAAATACAAGCACCTTGTTGGAACTCCACAGTAAGTGTTGTCTCCTTTAACCCTTTTTCTCTAAACAATGCCATCCCAACCTTTCCCTGTACCTCCAGACATTTCAATGTCTGAATTTGTGGCATGGTTTCCCACTGCAATTAGCATTGTTCATTCGAAGTAGTGTTTTGACTATTGGAAACTCCTCCAATAATCATATAACAAAACCCTTACTCTACCACTAACTTTTGAATGATGCGTATGAAGCATATTCTCTCTGGCATAGTGAGACTTCGGAGAATTTAAGGAGATAGTAACGGCTCAGAAGGTCTTGCTTATATCCTCCCACAGGTCACTTTTAAAGATAAACTATATTCTCTAGTTTGTCTCAGAAGCCATTTATGAATCTGACTTTCATGAATTTGACCAACACATTTCAATTAATTTATAATTCCCAAAAGGATCATCCCTTTGTGAAATGAATGCTATAAATATAGAACTTCCTAGAATAGTAGTAATGACAAACATAATGGACATGTTCAACTACTTTCACTAGATTTTCAGAATTGTTTTGGACTTAATTATTTACCCTTGTTTCATACTTAACCCTTTTATTTGTGTTGCTTTATTGTAGCTGTTGTTTACTTCTATTGTCTATGCAACATTACCATCAAAAGGCACAAAAATGATTTTTAATATTCACATGTTGGAACAAATAGACAAGAATAGCTTTGACCACAAACCGAAAAAGAAGAATGAAAGGGGCTAACACTGCCAGATATTATAAAAAGCCAGAATGCAGAAAAATTTGAAAATCTCCTTGTAACTCACTTAACCCTCTTCTGTTCTCAGAGAAGATGAAAGCCCAAAAGATATCTTGTTAAGAACCATTAGACAAGCAAGTCACTTTGCTTAAAAAGGTGCTTTGCTTTAAATTAAATGTTATCGCTGTCCTTTGCAATCAGAGAGAAAGCAAGCAAGAGACCAGACACAAAAGTCTCTTCTTATAATTGGTCTGCAAGAAAGCTATCTTTAGTATTTAATATGAAATGTTGTGATTCACACCATCAGCACAGATATTTGAATATATGTTGCAATAGTGAATCTAAAGCCAAATTATTATCCCTATTATATATTCTTCTCATTTAATCTCATCCCACAGAATCAAGGGCGTCTGGATATTCCAACACAAGAGGATTAACTCTTGGAAAAGTCATTAATGCTGCTTGCCACTTATTTCCAGTTCCAGGTAGTTTTGCAAATGGCAAATTGGCATTTCCTGATCGGGTGAAGCCCTGTGACTCTCTCTGGACTTTGAGTTATAGAGGAAGTTACATGTGTCATTTGTAGGCTGCACATTTCATTGCCAACGTGATGAGAGATGCTCAAGCACCTTTTCTCTTGACACAGTAACCAGCAGCATCTGAGATGGCAGAAGCCCTACTACCCAGGGTCACTGCATGACTCTATGACTCTGATGAGCAGAAGCTCTCTGCCAGCCTGTGGTGATGCTTACCATAGTCTCCCTTAAACTCTAGTTTTTTGATCTCCCCTACTAGATTATAAGCTTTCTGAGGACAAGGGCTAGATCTAATTCACTTGTATATTCTTCGTAAAGAATAGTGTCTATAGACAACAGAAACTCAATACTATTTGCTGAATAACTAAATGCATTTACAATAGACTCCAACCCTACAAAGTAATTAGACATATTTGCATATTGTACAAAAAACATAGTATGCTCTTACTAAACTATTATTTCTATATAAGATAATCACCGAGCTTATCATTTTGTGCAAACCAAGTACGTATTTTCATCTTGGGCAGAAAGTATGTGGGTTTTTCAATTCTAACAAGGACAAAGATAAAAAGATAAATCTTTACCACATATGTGAGAGATTTCAGACTATAGGGAGTCAGACACACCTGCTCCCTATGATGCAAATCATTTACTAGTATTAGGGAAAGGCTTAACTCAACCCAGCTACTTGTGATTATGGTACTGCACACTTATTCTGACAAAGTAAGCCAGCTGGGAAAAATGATAATAATATCAAATGATGACCTTGATGAAAACAATTATTTCCCTACTGGCTATTTTTATTTTAACCAATGGTGCCTCTTTATATTGTGAAATGAAACTTCTGAACTTGCATGTTGCTTTCAGATAAACACAATGTTCCCTAGTCTGCTTGTGCTATTTCCTAATGTTAATAGATCCAGCAAGTCCTCTTTCGAAGGGTTAAATCTTCTAAACAGTTGGCTCTGTTAAATGCATTCCTTGTATTTTTAGTTGAGCATTAGACTAAAATATCTTCAGTTAAGATGCCCTTTCCAAGTAATTTGTTGATGTATTTGATTAGCTGTCTCCCCCTCCACCCAGAATATGCCTATGATAACATGCACAGATGCTGAAGTCATTTTATTTACCCAACATTCCATAATAATTCCCGTACAGTCAGCATTTAAAAACAAAATCTTCCAAAACATTCTTATGCTTTTATTTCTTATATCATCTTAATTATTCATCATTAATATTTTTATAACTACTATTTTATTACATTTAGTTCACAAAATTGATATAATAAAACCAGGCAAAGCTATTTCTTAAATCTTCATGATTCCTCAAAGTTCTCTTAAGTATTTCCTACCATGATATTTAAAACAACCAACCAAAACACACCTTAGGCCCAAGTTCTCTTTTTGTGCACCTATTCATGAGCAAACAAAAGCCACTTCATAATTCACCCTTTCTTCTCTTCCTCATAGGAAGTAGAAACCTACTTCTTTTTAATAACAGAATTTTTATTTTAACTTGGATACATAAAATAAGAGTCTTAAAAACTCTTCTTCTCCCTAGATTTTGAAACTTTAATTAAAATGTCTCAGTTGATCTATCTGCTAATGATTATTTGGACAATGATGCAGAGAATCCTTTTTCTCAAAGGAATGAACACCTTCTAAGCCAAGAACAGCTTTGGGTCCAGATGTTACTGTTGTTCATTCTCACCATTAATCACCAAACACTGCAGTAGTACCCACCATGGATATTATTCAAACAGAGACTCAATTAAATTCAGAGGCAGTCCATTTAATCTTCATCAGCTCAAACAATGGCAACTTCATTTTTCTCAACCAAATGTTAAGTCAGAGAAGAGAAACTTCAAAGATTTTCATTTCATTCAATATTGTTATAAAGTAACTGGATTTACAGTTTGACTTTGGACAAAGGAGAGCCACAGCATTTGCTGGAAGGCAATACTATAGGGAAGAAGAAGCATCCTGCACCAGTAGGCACAAGTTGCAGTAATTTTATGATAAAAAAGAAAAAGATTCATTTGCTCCCTTAAAAGCTGTGATAACTTAAGAAAGAAATAAAATATTCTGTTTAGACTCTGCAGTGTGAAGATGGATGTGGGGTAGGAAAAGAGCCAGGAAACCAGAATGGAAAGAGGAAAAGGGGACACATCTAATTCTTACATCATTCACTTCATCTACACCAAGGTGGGAAAATAGCTCCTCAGGAGGGTCCTGCTAGAAAGCAGCCTGTGGGCATGATGAATGAGGCATCTATAATTAAGTGCAGCCTCAAACTGCTAAAGACCTTTCTTACTATGGTCATAACATTGACATTTTTTAAAGTAGGGTAAATGCAGAAGGAGGGCTAACTAGATGTCTTTAGTGATTAGTTTGGATCATGACTACTTACTCCAAGGGTTTCCAGTAGGATAATAAAGCCTTATTGAGAAGACCTTTCTAGTGCTCGCTTCGGCAGCACATATACTAAAATTGGAGAAGACCTTTCTACACCATCTCTGTATTTACTCAGTGTTCTCCAGAGAAACAACACAAATAACATATAGAAAGACAGACAGAGATTTATTATAAGGAAGTAACACACAATTATGGAGGCTGACAAGTCCTAAGATCTCCTGGGCCAGCTGCAGACTCGGGAGAATGGAAGTTGTAGTTCTTGTCTGAAAGCTGGCAAGTTCAAGACCCAAGAAGAGATGATATTTGAGTTCAAGTCCAAAGGAAGGAAAAGATTGATGTCCAGCTCAAGTACCTCAAGATATTCCCTCTTACCCGGCTTTTTATTCTATTCAGGCCTTCAACTGATTGGATGGGGTCCACTCACATTAGGGAGGGAAATCTGCATTACTCAGTCTACCAATTCTAATGGTAACCTCATTCAAAAACACCTTCACAGACACACCCAGAATGTTTCACCAAATATCTGGGTACCCCATAGCCTGGTCAAATTGCTACATAAAATTAACCATCATAATCTGTAACATGGTGAGCAAATTAGAGACATTAGAAATCTCCCTACACAAATATCTTATAGATTATGTGGAAGGAGGCAGGAATGTGATGAAAACTTAAGAGTCTTATAACTTCCTTTCAAACCCTTTCCTAAAGCAACCAGATCCTGACAGAATGAGAGAAATGCTCTTATTCATGATAATAGTATAATAATAATAATAATAATAATAATGGCAAACACAAATATAGTACTTATCATGTGCCAGGCACTGTCTAAGTACATTTTATGAACTCCTTCAATACTCACAACAATCTTTTTATTTATTTATTTTGAGAGAAAGAGAGGGCGGGAGAGGGGCAGAGAAAGAGGGAGAGACAGAATCCAAGCAGGGTCCAATAAGGGGCTTGATCTCATGAACTGCATGATCATCACCTGAGCCAAAATCAAGAGACAGACACTGAAACAAATGAGCCACCCAGGTGACCCTTAATTTTTTTTCAACTCACAACAACCTTTTGACGTGAATGAGGAAACTGAGGCAGAGAGACACTACTTAATTTGCCCAAGGTCACAGAACTAGGAAGTGGCAAAGTGGCTAGTCCCATCCAAGCTCTCTGGCTCCAGAAGTCCATATGCTATGTCTCATTTAAGTGAGCACTGAGTGTTCATTATGTGGTGACGAGTAGGACAAGTCTTTGCTTTCAGGAAATGAAAGAGTGGCTGTGATGCTTACAAAATGTATCACTCATCCTGATCCAGAGATCAAGAAGGCCTCATCATCTGGGAAGTGTGTAATGTAGCACTGAAACCTATGGACAGTCCAGTCCAACTCATACCTTTGTCCCTCTCTCCCTCTGGATAAGCTTCATCTCAAAGAAATGACATGGGAGCAGGTCCTCAGGTCACATCTCTCTGGCCTGGACTACTAATTAACTACCACTGATCTATCCACATCTACTGTGCACAATATGCTGGCTCTGGTCTATTCTCCAACCAGCACCCAGAGGTATCTTCTAAAACAAACAAACAAAAAAAGTACGGCACATCCCTTTGCTGAAAAGCTTTCAGTGGCTTCCCATTGCTCTTAGAACAAAAGTACATGAATATGATTATGGGCCCTGCACAGCCTGTCCCATTTCCCCTCCACCCTCTTCTCACACGTGCTCTCCCTTGCTCTGTCTGGTCAGGATACCTAGCCCTTCTTTTAGCTTGTGTCCTTATCAGGCCCCCTCCTGCCATTGCTCCTACCACTCCACTGCCTGAAGAACTCATCCTAGAAGAGTTTATTACAATCATGCTCTTTTCTTTTCCTTTTTTTAGGTAAGGAACTTAATTTTATTTCTTCAGCCATTAGATACCCTAAGGAATCTCAAGCATCTCTTTCTCAGGAGAAACTCTTGACTACTCTTAAGTAGATCAGCCCTCACTATAAGCCCTTGTGGCACTGTATGCCTCTGTTGTATAGTACCTGTCACAGTAACAACTGTATGGTTGTAGTAGGTCTATAAGTTTTAAGAAGCTGAGAACAGCATCTTCTTTTGCTTACCATTGCCTGACAGGGTGTCTTAACATAGCAAATAGTAAAAATACTGCCTAGATTCATAAATGACAGAATAGCAATCCGTGTGTGTGTGTGTGTGTGTGTGTATACATATATATACACTATATATACACTAGCAATCCTAGTATTGTGTGTGTGTGCATATATATATATGCAAGATCACTGAGGCAAGAAAAGGCATGGCACATGTGAGGAATAGTGAGTAACCCAAGACAGCAGATTAGCACCAGAACTAGAAGGATACCTAGAAAGGATTACAAATAGTGGTTAGGGCTGAATCATTTAGGGTTAGAAATTCAAAATTAAGCTTTCAATTCTGCAGGTAATAGAAAGTCATTTAAAAAATTCTGAGCGAGAGAAACAATTAGATATATTATCAGACAATGACTGCAAACATGACCATACATTGGATTTATCCAGGGAGATATAGAAAAATGCCAATGCCAAGGTCCAACCCCAAGAGATCCTGATTTAATTGGTATGGAGTATGCTCTGGACATCAGTTTTCAAAATTCCCTGATGATTCAAATACGCAGAAAAGTTTGAGAGCCACCCTGTTAGACAAATAATTCTGGAATCTGTGTTGTTCTTAAATCGGAAAGGGCCACACTGATGGCAGAGAAACTGGTTAGGAAGCTCTCTTATGAGACAAATCTGATCTAGGACAGATCCCAATAATGGAAGGGATGACGTCCTCTTCTGAAAAAATTTTGCAAGGGTCAAATGTCAGACTGAGCTGACTAATTGGACATGGGAAATAAGAAAAAAGAAGTGGAAAATGATCCCAGCGTTCCCAGGGCAACAGCATAGATGGTACTGGGACAAATTAACAAATTTAACTGAGAAAGAAAACACAAGAGGAGGGGCAAGGGTGGGAAACAGAAGAAGAGACGAAAGTACGCTGAGCCCATCCCCCTATCAATTTGGCCTTCACCTACCTCCCCTTTCCCCAGAGCTGTCATCACTAAATTAAGCCAAATGTTAGTGCCTGAGAACTCTGCCAGGGGCCAGTGAAAGTCAACAGATTTAGGATGCTGCAGGATAACAGGACATTCATTCCACCTCTGACGGCCCTCTCCTGGGACCTCCCTGCCTGAAGAGTCCCGATATAGAATTCTTCCCAAGAGGACTTCAGTATTTCAGCTGTCACCAGCCCCTGCTGAGAAAGAGGCACGGTTCAGGAGTGAAGATCCAATCACCATGAGCCCATAGATCACAGTCTCCACCTTGACTCCTTAAATTGTGTCACCAAGCAGATGGGAAGCCAGCATTGAACGCAGAGCACAGATGCCGTGTGCTCACACAGAGCATAAGTGAGCTGTGTGGTTCTTCTTTTTAATTTCTTATCTGATAACAAGCTTCCAGTCCCCAGATCAATATTGCCAGCACACTGCTGTGCACCCCACCAGGCATACTTTGTTGTCTCTATTACTCTTTTTAGAGAAATAATTATCTGTGTACACACCTGTGTAAAAATTATTTATAGTTTATCCTTTCTCTTCCCAAATGAAACAATTAAAAGATGTATTTTTTTAAAAGGTTTGTCTCTTCCTTTCACGGTAAAAGTTTGTTGGCAGAAGTCACAGTTTTGTAAATGTGAGGTTTGATCCCTGAGGATCTATAAACAGAGGCTGCTAAAGTGGAGAAAATGTGACAGAGAAGGTGTAAGTCAGTAATTCCTCTCCATAGCATAATGGCACAAGGAAAAAAACACAACATCACACGTCTGAGGAACCTGCAAAATGACCAGCTTCAGCAAAAATGCAGCCCAATCTGTTTCTTGGCTGCCTGGAGAGGCAGAAACAAGAGGAACACCAGGCACTTGACAATACTCTCAGAGATGTAAACTGGAAAGAAGCTCCTTGACACATATTCCCATGAGGATGGCAGGTTTACTATTCAAATGCTGGCCACAGGTAACTCAAGGACTGTCTCCCCATCTACAAATTATCTCTGGTATCTTAACATAAGCATGCATGTGAGTAATTCTCAACAGTACCCTTGCCCACTTATCTCCTTTTCTTCCCACAAGGTTCAGCCATGTGCCCCAAGAACCACACAAGGGAAATTACTCTCCCCTTAGCCAGTCTTGTCACATAAACATTCTTCACCAAGTGAGTTAGAGAACTAGGGTGATTCTTTTACACAGCAGTGTGAGCTCTAGGTTTGCCAGTTATTAAACCAACCTGGTGGCCTTGAGCAAGTATTTAACCTCACTGTATTTTGGTTTCATCATCCATAAAACAGGTTAATAACAGTCTCTAATACAGGATGGCTATGAAAGTAAAATACTTTAACACAGGCATGTGTTACACCTGGCACACAGTGATTATCCCCAGCATATTTTTAGCTGCTGTCACAATTTTTCAAAGAAGCAGTACACTTTAGTGACTAAGAATATGAACTCCACAGCCCAACTACTTGGATCCAAATCCTGACTTTACCACTTCTCAGCTGTGTGATTTAAAACAAGTCATGAACTTCCCTGTGTCTCCATGTTAGTTAACCTACAGAAGAGTAATAATAATGTTATGTATCACAAATCATTATTGTAAGGATTAAACTAAATATGGGGCACCTGGGTGCTTCAGTCGGTTGAGCATCTAACTCTTGATTTTGGCTCAGGTCATGATCTCACAGTTTGTGCAACTGAGCTCTGCAGTGTGCTTTCAGCACAAAGCCTGATTGAGATTCTCTCCCTGTACCTCTGCCCCTCCCCAGCTTGTGCTTGCTCTCTCTCTCTCTCTCTCTCTCTCTCTCTCTCAAAATAAAGAAACTTTAAAAAGTAAACTAAATATATATATATAATATGAAAGAGAAATTGAGAGAAACAAAATGAAAGAGAGAGTGCACTATACACTGAATATTTGTGTCCCCTACAAAATTCACATGTTGAAATCTCTTCCCCTAAAGTGATGACATTGGAGGTGGGGCTCTTTGAAGGTGATTAGGTCATAAGAATGAACCTTCATTCATGAAACTAGTATCCTTATAAAAGAGGTTCCAGAGAGCTCCCTTATGACTTCTGCAATGTGAAGTCACAGTAAAAAGATGAAAGCAAGACCTCACCAGACACTGAATCTTCCCATGTCTTGATCTTGGACTTCTCTGCCTCCAGAATGGTGAAAAGTATATTTCTGTTGTCTATAAGCCACAGTCTGTGGAATTTTGTTACAGTATCCCAAGTAGGCCAAGACACACACACACACACACACACACACACACACACACACACACAACTTAGAACAATTCTTAGCAAATAGTATATAATACATATGCTAGCGATTTTGTTATTATTACTATTTTTACTGTGGGTTAGGACAATATATAATACTAAGTAGTAATGTAATAGCTCATACAATTAGAAGTTTTAGGGCATCTCTCTGACATGTAGGAAGAGCCCTGAATTTTAACTATGATAATTCTTCCCCCTATTATCTCTGAGCTTCACCCTCTTCATCTTTAAAGTGGGATAATAAAATAATCCTCAGTCTGCAACATTACAATAAAAATCAGAAGTCAAATTTGTAGAGAACTGAATCAAGGGACTGAGGCAAGTCTCGAGCCAAATCCCATGCTGACTCTCTTCCCCTCTAGAGTCTGGCCAAGGGAAATATGTACACAAGGAATCAAGTCAGATATGAAAATAAGTGCTGTTCCATAAATTACTTGGAGCTATGTATAAATTCACTAGAATAATCCACAGAACTCAGGAAAGTGCTATACTTATGATTAAAGTTTGTATTACAAAGAACACAAATGAAGAGATCCATAGAGCAAAGTCTAGGAGGGTCACAAACACAAAGCTTCTACGTCCTTAGGACACGTCACCCTTCTAACATATCAGTGTATGATTACCAACCAGGGCCCACCTAAACATTGGTGGAATAATCTTTAACACATGACAGAGCTCAATCTCCAGCCCCTATCCATTTCCTAAAGGTCAAGAAGTCACCTGAACCAAAGCCTCAACCCTCTAACCATACAATTGGTTTTTCCAAATGGACCAGTCCCCATGCTGACATCTAGGGTCCCAAAAGGAGTAAGCACAAACTCAGGTGTGATCCTGGGTCCCCACAGTGAATAACAAAGACACTCCTGACACTTGGAAAATTCCAAGAGTTTAGAAGCTCCCTCACAAGAACCCAGGACAAAGACCAGAGAAATTCTTTAATATAAAATAAATGGGGAGCTTATAAAATTGCATTTCAATCAATTACCCTGCTATATAAGGCAAATTCAAAAAAGGAACTAGGGGTGCCTAGGTGGCTCAGTTGGTTGGGTGACCAACTTCAGCACAGGTCATGATCTCGCAATTTGTGAGTTCAAGCCCTGCATTGGGCTCTGAGCTGACAGCTCAGAGCCTGGAGCCTACTTCGGATTCTGTGTCTCCCTCTCTTTCTCTGCCCCTCCCCTGCTCATACTCTGTCTCTCTCTGTCTCAAAAATAAGTAAAACATTAAAAAAAATTTTTTTTTAAAGGAACTAAAACACTCACTTCAGCCACATGTATACTAAAAACTTGGAACCATATGAAGAAAAGTAGTATGGCCCCTGGAGAAGGATGACACACAAATACATGAAGCATCCCATATTTTTAAGAGCAAGTGATGCATCTGACTTTCCTAACACATATAAACAGACACAGAGAGTTAGACAAAATGAGGAAATGGAGGAATATGTCACAAATGAAAAAAACAGGACAAAATCAGACCAAGAGACCTAAGTGAAATGGAAATAAGTAATATGCCTGACAGACAATTTAAAGTAATAATCATAAAGATACTCATTGGACTTGAGAAAAGAGTGGAGGACATCAGTGACACCCTTAACAAAGATAAAAAAAAAAAAAAAAGAACCAATCAGAGATAAAGAACACAATGAAATTTAAAAAACACTAGAAGGAAAAAAGAACAGGCTAGAAGAGGCAGAAGAACGAATCAGTGGCCTGGAAGATGGATTAATGGGAGGTAAGCAAGCTGAGTAGGTGAGGGGGAAAAAAATCAGGCAAAATGAGACTAGATTTAGGGGTCTTAGTGACTCCATCAAGCATAATAACACTCACATTATAGGAATCCCAGAACAATAAGAAAGAGAAAAGGGGACAGAAAATTTATTTGAAGAAATAAAGGCTAAAAACTTCCCAAATTTGGGAAAGAAAACATAAATTCAGATACAGGAAACATAGAGATCTCCCAACAAAATCAACCCAAGGAGTTCCACACCAAGACACATAGTAATCAAAATGGCAAAAAGCAGTGACAAAGAATGAATTTTAAAAGAAGCAAGAGAAAAGAAAACAGTTCCCATACAAGGAAAACCCCATAAACCTATCAGCAGATTTTTCAACAGAAACTTAGCAAGCAAAAAGGGAGAGGCATGATATATTCAACTCGCTGAAATGGAAAAATCTGCAAACAAGAGCACTTTATCCAGCAAGACTATCATTCAGAATAGAGGAGAGATAAAGAGTTGCCTAGACAAACAAAAGTTAAAGGAGTTCATGTCCACTAAACCAGCCCTGCAAGAAATGTTAAAGGGGACTCTGTGAGTGTAAAGGAAAGACCATAAGTAAAAGTAAGAAAAGTAAAAAGCTCAAAAGCAGTAATAATAAGTATATTTGTAAATTCACTCAAGGGACTGACAAAGCAAAAAGAGGTAAATTATGACACCATAAACCAAAACGAGGGGAAGAGAGGAGTAAAGAATGGGTTCAGACTTAAGTAACCATCACCTTCAGACAGACTGCTATACGCAGAAGATGGTATATACAAACCTAACAGTAACAACAAATCCAAAACCAGTAATAGATATGCAAAAGAGAAAGAGAAAGGAATACAAGTATATCACTAAAGAACGCCAACTTACGGTGAGAGAAGAGAGCACGGGAAGAAAGAAACAAAGATGAACCAAAAATCACACACAAAATGGCAAAAAATACATACCTATCAGTAATTACTTTGAATGTGAATGGACTAAATCCCCCCATCCAAAGACAGAAGGTGATGGAATGGATTAAAAAAAAAAAGAAAAGTAAGACCCATATACAGCTGCCTACAAGAGACTCACTTCAGACCTAATGACACATGCAGATTGAAAGTGACAGGATAAAGAAATATTTATCATACAAATGGATGTGAAAAGAAAGCCAGGGTAGCAATGCTTACAGCAGACAAAGTCAACTTTAAAATGAAGACTGCAACAAGAGACAAAGAAGGACACTGTATAATCACTAAGGAGACAGTCCAAGAAGAAGACATAACAATTGTAAATATTTATGCACCCAATATGAAAGCACCCAAATACAAAAGGCAGCTAATAACAAACATAAAGGAACTAATCGATAGTAATGTGACAATAGTAGGGAACTTTAACACCCAGCTTACATCAATGGACAGATCATCTAAACAAAATATCAACAAGGAAACAGTGGCTTTGAATGACACACTGGACCAGATGAATTTAACAAACACATTCACAATATTCCATCCCAAAACAGCAGAATGTGCATGCTTTTCAAGTGCACATGGAACATTCTCCAGAATAGAGCACATATTAGGTCATAAAAAAGTCTCAACAATTTCAAAAAGATCAAGTTACACCGTGCCTTTTTTCTGACCACAACACAATGAAACTAGAAATCCAACATAAGACAAAATCTGGAAAGAATACAAATACATGGAGGTTAAATAACATGCTACTAAACAGTGAATAAGCCAATCAAGAAATAAAGAAGAAATTAAAAAGTCCATGTAAACAAATAAAACTGAAAACACAATGATCCAAAAATTTTTCACATGCAGCAAAATTGGTTCTAGGAGGGATGTTTATAGCAATACAAACTTACTAGCTCAAGAAGCAAGAAAAATCTCAAATAAACAACCTAACCTCACATCTAAAGGAGCTGAAAAAAGAAGAACAAACAAAACTCAAATCTAGAAGAAGGAAAGAAATAATAATGATTACAGCAGAAATAGGTGACACAGAAACTAAAAAAACAATAGGACAGCTCAATGAAACCAGGAGCTGGTTCTCTGAAGGGATCAACCACTAAAAAAAAAAAGATACAGAGAGGACTCAAACAAAATCAGAAATAAAAAAAGGAAAAATAATAACAACCAACACCACAGAAATACAAAGGATTTTAAAAGATAATATTATGAAAAAGTATATGCTAACTAACTGGACAACCTAGAAGTAATGGATAAATTTCTAGAAACATATAACTTGTCAAATAAGCAGGAAGAAACAAAATTTGAACAGATCGATTACTAGCAATGAAATCAAATCAATAAGAAAAAAGCTCCCAACAATCAAAAGTCCAGGACCACATGGCTTCACAGATGAATTCTACCAAATATTTATAGAAGAGTTAATACTTATTCTTCTCAAACTTTTCCAAAAATAGAAGAGGAAGAAAAACTCCCAAATTCATTCTGAGGCCACCATTACCCTGATTCCAAAACCATATAAACACACAACAAAAAAAAGAGAGAGAGGGAGAGAGAGAACTATAGGGCAAAATCTCTGATGAACATAGATGCAGAAATCCTCAACAAAATATTAGGCAGACTGAATCTAACAATACATTAAAAAAAAAAAAGAAGTGGTGTGTGTGTGCATGTGTCTGTGTGTAATGGAATATTATTTAGCCATAAAAAAAGAATGAAATTTTGCCATTTGCAACGACACAGATGAATCTAGAGGGTATGATGCTAAGCAAAATAAACCAGTCAGATAAAGACAAATACCATTTTGATTTCATTCACATGTGGAGTTTAAGAAACAAAACAAATGAATAAAGGGGGGAAAAAAAGAAAGAGACAAACCAAAAACACAGACTCTTAACTATACAGAACAAACAAACAGAGGAAAGGTGGGTGAGAGGATGCGTGAAATAGGTGAAGGAGTTAAGAGTACACTTATCTTGATGAGCAATGAATAATACATGAAATATTTGAATCACTATCTGGTGTACCTGAAATGAATATAACACTGTATGTTAACAACACTGGAATTAAAATTTAAACAAAAAAGAAAAAAGAAACATGTGGCTCATTCAGTTGAGCATCACACTCTTGATTTTGGCTCAGGTCATGATCCCAGGGTTGTGGGATCAAGCCCGTGTCAGGCTCCATCCTGAACATGGTGCCCGTTTAAGATTCTCTCTCTCTCTCTCCTTCTGCCCCTCTCCCATGCTCACACTCTCTCCAAAAGAAAAAAGGAAAGAAAAAAAGAAAATTTATCTGAGTTGATCAGTGGAAATATTATTCAACATGACAATTTAATTCCATTTCACAAATAAAACCATGTGGGGTTTTTTTTCCTATGAAAATACCCTAGGGTAATTAGGAACTGACCAATCTTTAAAGGGAGTCACATCATTTTACTGAAAGGAACTCTTTGGCTATGAGGATTCTGCCAGATACAATACTTCCTTACTAAAATAAATGAACAGGGTGCCTGGGGTGACTCAGCCTGTTAAGTGTCTGACTCTTGATTTTAGCTCAGGTCATGATCTCAAGGTCGGGATCAAGCCCGAGTCTGGCTCTGCACTGACAGCATGGAGCCTGCTTGGGATTCATTCGCTTTCTCTCTCTCTCTCTCTCTCTCTCTCTCTCTCTCTCTCTCTCCCCGTCTCTCTCTCTCCCCCCCCACCTTCTCTTTCCCCTCCCCTACTAGTGCTTGTGCACTCTCTCTCAAAATAAATAAATAAATAAATATTTAAAAATAATAATAATAAATTAACCAAGTATGGGGGTGGGGTGGGGGAAGGAACCTAACTGAAGCCTTTTTCCTTAACTGTAATCACATTAAATTAAAAATATATACCATTACACTATATGGGTCCCGACTTTCTAATGTTAATAATAATTATTATTATATTAACAACTACAATTTATTGAACACCTATTATATGTCAAGTACTATACCTCTTTGAAATACACACCAACCCAATTCGTAGGGGGGTGGTGGGGGGGATGGGTGGGGGAAGAGACTCAAAGTTAGAGAAATGTAGTATTGATCTAAGATGAGGACCAGCGAAGTATGGCCCATACAAATAAAGTTTTACTGGAACACAATCATGCCCATTTGTTTCTATATAGACTACAGCTGCTTCACTACAATGGCAGAATCAAATAAGTTCCAACAGAGACGATGTGGCCTGTAGGGCATAAAATATTTACTCTCTTGCCTTTTACAGAAAGCTTGCTGTCCCCTGACAGAAGGTCACATGGCTAGTAAGTCGCAGAGGTAGAATATAACTAGGTTTCTTTAGTTCCAAGATACATAATAGCAGCAATCTCTCTTTGTTATTTCAAGCCTACTGTATGTTCCAAATGATCAGAGCCTTCTTCAAACATCTCAATTCAGCCTCAAAATTATTGGCATTCTACAGATAAGAGAACTGAGCTCAGAGACTTTAAGCCACTTATCTAAGGCTATGGAGCCAGCTCCATGCACATCTGTTTTCTCACTCCCGTGACACCTGCACCTGAACCTCACTCTGCTCAAAACAGGACAGAGAGCTTCCTAAATTTAATGTTTTCACTCCACCCTTAAAAAAAAAACAAAAAGATTAGTTCCCTTCCCTTAGGTGCCATAATTATGCTCCTTCTGGAATAGGAAGAACAGGAAAACCTGAACTGAGGTTCAGAGAGATGAAAAAGGGCCCAGTCCAGCGGACATCATTGTCTATGGCTACAAGGCACAAGGCCATTTGGCCAAAATCTTCTACATTCTTATTCCACTCTGGGAGCCAGACTCTAGAAACATCCAAGTACCATACATTTGGGTAAGAACTCAGAATAGCAAAACTGATATGACTGAAGAACTGAAGATAAATACCCCAGGTTCACAACAAAAAAGGCAGGGAAAACATCTATGAATATTTGAAAGATCATACATCAAAGGAGGAAGGAAATGAGAAATTGCTTGCTGTTATCCGAGGAAAATTATAAGCTGATAAAACGGAGCATCAGAAAGCATAACCTATTCAGAAGCATAGAGAATGTGAGGCACACCCAGACCAAAATAAGCTTTGCTCAGCCCTTGCTGGAAGGGGTAAGGACCTGCCAAACTGGTTAGCAAGCTCCAGGAAGCAGAATGTTCCTTTTAATTTTGAGTTTATTCAGTTTTTTCCATTGGGAAGCTGATTCTTTTCCTGAAAACTTTATAAGAACAAACAGACATTGAGGATGGTTGCTTCTTACACTGGGCAGTGAATGAAGACTCTTCCTAAGAGTTAACTTAAGTAGGCTTTGAACTAGCTGGGTAAGCATCTGGGTTGTAGATCACACTCTCACTCACAGGCCATATCACTGGTCTCCTGCAGAGCCACACTGGGAGAAGGGGAGAGGGAAATAAATGGTTATATTCAGGAGAGGAGAGGGAATGATTTGATGGAGAAAACCATAAAGGAAGACAGGGAAGATACTTTGACCAGAGTTGGGCATTGTCCATTGTGGTCCCCTGGGCAGGTTTTCGATTGTCTGGGCACAAGTAGATAGACTTCAGGGACCTGGATGAGTAGAGCTGAAGAGGCTCTTTGCCCCACCTCTGCTAGGACCCAGCTTAATTCTGGTGCTCCAGAAATGTACCCCTCCATGTGGACATTGGATTCTCATGACATCAGTGCCAGAAGAAGTGCCTCTCCAAAGAGTCTGCCAGTAGCAGGTATGGACTATTGGGAGCCAGCACTGGAGAAGAAGCTTATGAAGAAAAGCTAATGCTAGCTAGCTACTTTAGTCAACTGACTGCCATTCTGTAAAGATTCCCAAAAATAAGGGCGAATATGCATTTTGGATGAAGGAGACCTAAAGTCCTGGTACTTCTCAGGCAGAATACAGAGGAGACTGGGAGATACGAAGGCTACACATATACAGAGTAAACTATACCCATCTTGTTAATTGTTAATTTCAATTGCTCACCACTGCACAATTAGAGAAACCTCTTTCTGGCAGAGGCTGTCATTTGCTTTTCTGACTTGGTCTTGCCCAAGTCTTCTTGTTCAGTGCGCCAAGCTCTTCCACCACCACATGCATAGGCTGCTTAGCAGTATTACAACATTTCTCTCAGTCTTTGCTCCTCAGTTGTTCAGTGCTCACGTTTTAAATACAGTAGTTTCATCAACTGCAGTTCCCTCATTCTAGAGAGAGACTCATTCCTGACCTCTTACTGTAGACATCTGTGAAATAGATTGGATTCTCCTCCTGTGTATACTCTGTAAAATTCCCTCTAGGGGAATAGGCCTGGTACCCAGGGAATAGATTTTCTCTTTTTTGCATGATGCCTCTTTCTGTCTCACTCTGTTCTACATAAACTTTATGTTCCATGCTGCAACCAGTATGGAGTTTGGTGGAAATAAAAAAGTTCCAAGTTGTCTATTACCTTTAAAAAAAAAAAGCTCCCTGTTATATAGAAGCAAGTGACACACAGAGTCACACCATCTATTATCTCACAGCACAAAGCAGCCTGGGATGTATTGATTAAGACAGTTCCTGCCCAATATTTGCATCTAACACATATTCTGAAGGGTCAAGTCTTTTATATCACAAAATACAAATTTCAAAATTTTGGGTTTAAAACTAGAAAATAGTCTAAAATGATAGAAGAGCTTTTTCTAGAAGCATTTTTTCTAGAAGCATTACTAGCGTCACTGCCTCTTCACAAAAACCTTACAAATTAGGCATTATCCACATCTTTACAGAAGCTCAGAAGGTTTAAGAAACTGGCAGCCTCTTCAAGGTCAAACTTAAAAGGGAGTACTGGGAATCTAACCTGGGAGTGCCTGAATCCAGAGCTTGGAATCAATCCCCATTGTTGCATTGCCCAGGAAGAAAATGACCGTGTGCTATAATGGCATAGCTTCTAAAATCTCAGGGCCATCCTAAGGGTGCTAGGGCAGCCATTTGTAGTGAATAAATGATTAGGAATTAAATTTTATCTTTTTAGATCTTGCCAATTTGATCAAGAGGAATGGTGTTTGATTTTAGCTCATATTGCTTTGATTACTAACGAAATTTGACTTTTTTATTCTTACCAGCCATTAATTTTTTTCTTTTATGAATTGCCTATTCATGTCCTTTGTTCTTTTTTCTATTGTGACTTAAAAGTTTTTCTTATCAATTTTTAAGACCTCTTGATACACTGAGGCCATTAATCATTTAGCCATCATATTCATTACAAATATTTTATCCCAATTTATCATTTTTTTAATTTTGATTATGGTGATCATTTATGTGCAAAAGCTTAGAATACTTACGCAATTAAATCTAAGTCTTTAGATTCAGCTTTACATGTACATAAAATGCACCTTTATCTTTGTACCAAATTACCCCAAAAGCAATCAGGTTCAAGTGGGATTATGCTGCATTAAACAAACTTCCATAAATTGATTGGAAAACTAAAATATCAATATATTAATTTATAATGAGAACTACACTCCAGCAGTAACTCAAACACCACATAGACAATTTGGTAAATATAAATAACTTTGCCACATTCTCCTATATCTTGGAGTCCATTCTGTACCTGGAC
This sequence comes from Lynx canadensis, assembly GCF_007474595.2. NCBI lineage: Eukaryota > Metazoa > Chordata > Mammalia > Carnivora > Felidae > Lynx > Lynx canadensis. The sequence continues at coordinate 159,913,176 of NC_044306.2, forward strand.
CCACAGAATTTACTATTATTTTCCCTTAACAACAAAGAAAGAGACTCAGAAATGACTCACTTTGTTAATGGCATAAACAAACTGAACATCCAAATCTCCTCTTCACTGTTTGGTTGAAAAACAAAAATAAAAGCAAAACCAAAACAAAGCCCACAACTGTAAAATGTATGTTTTTCGTAAGAACAAAGTCCTTAATTGCACCAAGCATGAAAAAGCAACACAAACATTTTACTTCGCCAAACATACAGATCATTTAAAAACGTTAAAAAATGAGGTAAGCAGATGTAAAATTGTCTAGGAAAACGAACAACTTTATGATTTGTTTGTCATCTTCTCCCTCCTCGCCTTAACATAATATGTAGCACATCCCATGACAGCTCATAAAGTGCAGCACTGCCACCAAATCACTAGCTTTTATGGAGACAGTAATGAACATAAGATACCTTAGTAGGAGTTATAAAAATGTAGACACTTCTAACATTAAAAAAACAAGTGTAAGTATTTTGTAAACCAAAAATATTCAAATGTCTTGAGAAATGGGGATGTTTGGGACCAAAACTACTGCATAAATATCTGCAATTTTACCCATATGCTGTTTCTCTGGGATTTACAGCTATTCACCATTTTTAATGCTCCAGCTCTGGCTTGTTGAAAAATAATTTGCAAGTGCTTGAGAGTACATCCCATTTGATTTTGAAGGGGATAGGTGTTGGAGGTACTGAAGAAATCTGTACAGGCAAACACATAAAATTGCCCCCAACCAGGAAACTGTCTACCAAGTCCTTTTGCATTGTGTTTCTAAGATTCTACGTGTCCTTAGGCAGACAAGTTTTGTTTGTGTAGAACTGAATACGTTCTCTCTGTCTTCCTCTTACACATTTCAAGGATTAAGACATTCCAGTCTCCTCTAAGTTCCAGGGCTGTGAAAGTCCCTTAGCATCTTAGATATTAATATGGCTCACACTGATATGACTTAAATAGCCTTTTTAAAATTGAATCTATAATACTATGCTTATTTACTGTTCCTTGACAGGTACCAGATCTGATTGAAAAAGAGTTTCTCCAAACATTAAGTATTCGGAACAGTCAAGGAAAGATAAGAAGAATGTATTAAAGGATTAGGGCAAACAGAAAGTGAAGATGAGGGCAGGACAGAGAAAATTAAAATAGCAATGAAGAAAGATTTTGAAAAATGGCATTTGTGAGGACAAATGAAATTAGCCAAATTTAATTCTATTGTAGAGCACATTTTCAGCATGTTTAAAATATGCTCTCCTGCTTTGCAATGACATTTTGCCCGAGTGTTTCTCATCCTGGGTGCTGCTGGTTAGTACTTATATTTCAATGCTAATCACCAGTGTTATTTGTTGCTGTCCAGGACAGCCATGTAAAATGTGTGTGCATCATTCTCCTAAAGAACGAATAGGGCAGGTGGCTTTGGACCATGCTGCACAATAAAAAATACAGAATCCAAGCTACAAATAGTGCTTACATTTAAATTCCTCCCTATTCACCATTGATGTAAACATCTTCAAAAAGTACTTCTTTCCAAAAGCCTCTTTCCTTCACTTTCAAAAGAAAATGTATTTTCAAATTCTTGGAAAGGCTTTACAGAGAACCCTGTAACTTCCTCAATTAAAGGGCCCATTCAGCCCACACGGCAGCCATTGCCAGTTCCTGAGCTTGAGACAGCAAGGATCTTACTCTGCCACTCTGTGAGATTAGCAGGGAAATAGCAGGCATATTGTCAGATGGAATATTATACCATTTTGGTCTCCAAAAGAGATGTTAAGAGCTGTTGAGCTGTGGCATGCTGCTCAAGAAAGAAGACAGTTCTAGTAATGAATTCACACACACTGACCAAAATGGAAAGAAATGTATTTTTCTTTTCAACAGAGAAGTCCGAAGTAGAGACCATTACCGTTATCTATTCAGGGACATCAGCAGCTTCTCCAATAACCTGCCTACTAAATATCTACAGAGCTTACCTCTACTGTATGCCAGTGACTCTTAAAATGTGAGCCCCAGACCAGCAGAGGCAGCATCACCTGGGAACTTATTAGAAATGCAGATTGTAACCATAGCATAACTATAAACCTGTCAAATCACTAAGTTGTACACCTGAAACTAATGTAACATTGTGTGTCAACTATACTTCTCTCTGTGTGTGATACCTTTTTTTTAATGACACAGGTGATAACAGATGCCATGTAAATAAATTAAATGCCAAAAATTTTTTAAATGTAGATTCAGTTTCTGCCTCAGACCTTGGGGTGAGGACCAGCAAACCCTCCAGGTGATTCGATGCATGCTCAAGGCTGAGGACCATTACTATATGCAGAGCTATTTTTAATCCTCATTTGAGCACAGAAAACATTATTGTGATTTAGGGACTGCACACCTGGCCAGAGAAAATCATTCCAACTCTACTGTCTCTGATGTTACTGCTTTTCAGAAATGCTGTCAGAAAATCCTTTGAGAATCTGATGACAAACCTTTGAGAATCTAGGGAGAAAATAATAAAGGCAAATTTTGCATTCAATTTCAGGAGGTTTCTGAACACACCTGAAGCCTGCGTATCCCAGCAAAAGAGCATCTATTTTATGTTTTTCCGGCATTTTCGTCTGCTCTTCACAGTAAATGTAAAGTCAAAAGGACAGGTATTATTACAATTTATAGCAGAAGACTTTGAGGCTCAGAAACCTAAGGGTCTTGCCCCAAATCTCAGAGCTGGTAACAAGCAGGGGGAGCTCATATCTAGGGCTTTGGTCCATCTACAAACTCCTTTCCTTACATTTTACTCCTCTCCCTACTCTCTCCCCAGTTTGGAATATTGCAAATAATAATGACAGAAATAATGGTGATCGGCTCTGGCTGTTGCTCTATCGTCTCTTCATGCTCTTCTCGGGTTCACTGTGCTCTAAACACACTGTCTTCCTTGCTCTTCTTTGAGCGCTGAAATACATTTCCACCTCAAAGTCTTCGCACATGCTGTTCCCTTTTCCTGGAATTTTCCTCAGATGTCCACACAATTTACTCCTTTACTCCCTTTAGGTCTTTCCTCAAATGTCACCTAATGAGAGTGTTCACCTCGGATGACTGTATATATAAAACAAAGTTCCTTACACGGAAACGTACACTCTCCACTTACCCTACTTTATTCTTCATCATTGCCCTAATCAATACTGACATAGTTGATATTTGTTTATTTCTGTCATGACCACTTAAATGTTGTTCTGCAAGCACAGGAACTGTCTTGCTTATTATTAAATTCATGATTTAAAATAGCAACATAGGGGTGCCTGGATGGCTCAGTCAGTTGAGTGTCAGACTGTTGATTTTAGCTCAGGTCATGAGCTCACGATTCATCAGATGAGGCACTAATAGCACACAGCCTGCTTGGTATTCTCTCTCTCTCCCCTCTCTGCCCCTCCTCTGCTCACACACGTGTCTTCTATCTCTCTCTCAAAATAAATAAAATTTTTTTAATTTTTTTTTAATGGTTATTTATTTTGAGAGACAGAGACACAGTGCTAGCAGCAGAGGGGCAGAGAGAGAGGGAGACACAGAATTCAAAGCAGGCTCCAGGCTCGGAGCTGTCAGCACAGAGCCTGATGCGGAGCTCGAACCCACAAACTGTGAGATCATGACATGAGCCAAAGTTGGATGCTTACCCAAATGAGCCACACAGGTGCCCCATAAATAAATAAAATTTAAAAAAAAAAATAAATAAAATAGTAACAGCTACAAAGTAGGTCTTCAATTAATATTTGTTGAATTAATAAATATTATATTCAACTACTTATGCTCTACCCACCCAGCAATATCCCAGGGTTTTGATTGTGAACCAATTCTTTAATTTAGACCCTTTTTGAGTAGATCTCAAAGGAAATCATAGCAAGTTCTCCCTTTTCTATCATTAATGCTGTGGATTCTGGAAGGACAGTGATGTTAATGATGATGATAATGTTGATGATAATATTTACTGAACATCAATGACAACTTAGAAACAAACATTACCTCTAATTTTCACACAACTCTGCAAGTTATATATCACCATCCCAGGTATACAGATAAGGAGCTTAGAAATATGCGACCCAGCTAGTGAGTGTCAGACCTGGGACTGGAATCCAGCTACCTCAGGCTCCAATGCCTGCACTTAGTATATACTAAGTATATTTATATATACATAATATACACAAAATTATTTAGACAGTGTGGTTTAATATATATATTACAAAATTCCTATCCTCATCATACACTACTGGACTATTACCAACCTTGATTCCTTATTGCTTCCTATAAAGAAAATGGTTTCTGAAAACCAAATATAAAATAATGACTTTATCTAAATAATACTATTGCTCATTATTGGCAATGTCTAAGAGAAAGACCACTTATGGAATGTCTGAGCTACAAAGTTTAGAGATAATTTAGCCTACCTTCTTTATCTAGTCCAACTTCTATAATTTATAAAAACTGGAGTCCACAGAGGTTATTTGCCTAAAGTTGGCTTGTGAAATGGTAGAAGTGAATGGCATGGTTAGAAGCAACATCTCAGAAGTCAGAACTTGGTTCAAAGCCAAGTTCTACCTCTTGTGTGTGACTTGGAACAAGATTCTTAACTTCCCTAGCCCTTGGAATGGGGATAGTACCTACTATACAGAGTTGTTTGGCAAATTACATTTTTATATGTGTGTGTGAGACAGAGAGACAATACATTACAGCTATTATTATGTAGTAAAGACATTTTAAGAGCTCCAGTCCTCTAACGCTCAGTCAAATATATCCTGTAAGTCATTGTTTTCCTCACACAGAAGAAAATATTAATCTCCACAGGAAGGTAACTACTGGTGAGTCAGTCAGTGTTCAATCCCAAAATCCAATTTTTCAATCTTCTTCAAGACTATGGTTTAAAACAGTATGAACCCAAATGATAATACCAGAGATATTTTTGTTACTTCCTAATTCTGATACAGCACTGAATTTCATCACTGCTTTCCAAGAAGGAGATAAGGAAATGAAAGAAGGAGAAATGGAGCTGTCTAAGATGATGGAATGAATACTCCCAAACACATGAACATGGATACACTAAACTTTTAAGTAGTTGAAAAGCACATTTGAAAATATGGATATATATTTTTTCAGAGCTTATCAAATTTCTCCAGTGACAACAGAAACTATGTCCAGAAGAAAAGAAAAAAATTATTTTGGTTATGTCTATTAATATGTTTCAGAGTTGAGTACAAAAACACCCTCCCACATAATAAATACAGCCAGTTTCTTATGAAATTTATAGGAACTTTAAAGACAATGACACTTGAAAAATAATCAAAGGAACTAAGTCAATTTGTCCATTTCCTGCTTAAAACTTTTCCAAGACTCCCCATCAACCTGAGAAAGTACACACTCCCTGGCATGGCATCAATGTCCCTCCAGATATGGCCTCTCTGTATGCGCCATTCGGTCTTCATCTTTTGTCACCCTCCTCCTCTCCATAAGTATCAGTCTCCAGGCTTTTGTGTATGCTGTTCCCTCTTCCGGGGACAGGCTGTCATAGAAAAGTTCCTTGAGGGGTGCCTGGGTGGCGCAGTCGGTTAAGCGTCCGACTTCAGCCAGGTCACGATCTCGCGGTCCGTGAGTTCGAGCCTCGCGTCAGGCTCTGGGCTGATGGCTCAGAGCCTGGAGCCTGTTTCCGATTCTGTGTCTCCCTCTCTCTCTGCCCCTCCCCCATTCATGCTCTGTCTCTCTCTGTGCCAAAAATAAGTTAAAAACGTTGAAAAAAAAATTTTTTTTAATACATAAATAAATCCCAAAATTTTCTCTGTCATAGTAAAATTATCTTTGTAGTATAAGCCATGGACCTAAGTCCTGCCACACATTGGCTATGCAATTTGGGACAAGTCACTTAAGCTTTCTTAGCTTCATTGAGATCATAATTCTAATCTCACAAGATTGATATGACAATTAAATAATATATTTTATTTAAAAGTGGCCTATATGGGGTGCCTGGGTGGCTCAGTCAGTTGAGCGTCTGACTTCCGCTCAGGTCATGATCTCACAGTTTGTGAGTTCGAGCCCCGCATCGGGCTCTGTGCTGACAGCTCAGAGCCTGGAGCCTGCTTCAGATTCTGCCTCCCTTTCTCTCTGCCCCTTCCCTACTCACAGTCTGTCTCTCTCTCTCTCAAAAATAAATAAACATTAAAATTTTTTTTTAAAAAAATAATAAAAGTGGCCTATAAACTCTAAATAAAATTGTATTATTATAATGGTATAAATATGCAAATATTCTCTTCCCAAATGCCCCCTCCTCAGAGAGAGGTCTTCCCTTGTATCACCATCTAAAATAGCAATTCCCATAAAAAACAAAGTCACCTCTAATACCCTTATCAGTTTTGGTTTTTTCACAGCACTTCTCACTCTCCTAAATTATTATTTATAACTGGTTTTGATGTGTATTGTTTTCCCACTAGAATATAAGCTTCCCGAGGGCAGAAGCTTTGTCTGCCAGTTGCGGATCCCCAGCTCCTGCAAAAGTACCTGGCTTAAAATGGGCCCTCAGTAAATATCTAAGGAAGGAAGGAAAGGAAGGAGCAAGGGAAGGCAGTATCTATGGAGGTATAATTTTCTCATCTCATCAAGAAGAGATCAATAGAAATGATCAAAGGAGAGCAAAAGTATAGTAGTAGATAAACTAGAAAGAATTAACAGGGCAGCTCTATGCTTGGTGATTTAGTTTACCTCAGTCCCCAGGATTTGGTACTAAATCCAAGAAAAAATCATATAGTCTATTTAAGGGAAATAATTTTTAGTGCTATCTCCAAAGCACAAATCTATTCTCATATCAAAATAAAGTGAACTGTACATTCTACTCTTAAGCTGGTGCTTTGTACAACCATCTGATCTTGATATTCTTTTCTACTGGTCTAAGTGTTTGTGTTTGCTCATTCCTCTCTAGCGTATTTTAAAATCCAAATCACTGCAGTAATTCATTTTTTATTGTTCTCTTGCTCAGCTTCAACACATGTACAGTAGTAGTGTTCACTCTTCAGGGGGATAATGGCATTTTTGGAGATTTTACTGTAGTCATTACTCTTGCTTCTTTATTAAGAGACTTGACTTTAATCTTCTGCTTTAGCTATGTGGTTTATCTTATGAATATTAATATACAACCCAAAGGGATCTAGCCAGTGAATATGAATTAGAGAGGGCTTTTTCATACTGAAGAAAGAGAAAGCCATTTTCTGGTATGCACATCTTTCTGGGGTGTGTGAGCTCTAATTTAATCAGCATGTAGTCATCATGTATGCCACCAGCACTCCAGGCCACGAGGTAATTGAAATGATTCAAGCTTGTTTAATAAAGTAATTTCAATTATAGCAGGAGTTGAGTCAGAAAATGTCAGCTATACAAAGTTTATGCTGCCTGGAATCAGCAATAGGGCACCAAATGCTCCTAGAGAAAAGTGCCATTGTGGAAATGAGTTGTTACTTTTTTAGGCTTTGAAATACCTTTGTTCCCATGAGCTCCGCTTCTCTTAGGTGATCTGTTAGTCAAGGAAACCAAATTTTATTTTGTCCTGAATGTAGCATAAAGAAATTTACTTACAGGCAAGGACTCTCTGAAGGGGTCAGAGAGTCCATCCTCTTTCCTCTACAGCTAACATCTCACACTTCACCAGTCTCCACCATTCCTTAATACCTCAAGCCAAGTATCATTTATTCTTGGAGCCATAGATGACAGAAGACATCTCTATATCCTCTCCCTCGAAATGTTAGAAAGGAAATTCCCCCAAGTTTTCATTATAAAATATTATTGCATACTACACATAAAATCATTTTTTCCATCACCAAATAGCACAAAAACATCCCAGAAGTTTTCAATATGGTGCTGTCAGTCTTTCATAAATGATAAACTCTAACATGTTTCCCATTCTCTTTCATTCCCTTCCTCTTTCCAATAATTTGCTTTATCCTTTCAGCCACTGTTTCTCCTGGCATATTTTACCCATTTAAAGGCTTGTGTAGTTCTACTATCCTGAAGATCTTTAATTACCAAATTATGATTCTATCATTGTTCTTATTTTGTTTATCCTTTTCTTAAGAAACTTCTTTGTATATACAGATGGTTTGCTTTTTACTCACCACCATCCCAGTGCTGTTCCTTACCATTACTATTAAAAAGACAGACACATGGGGCGCCTGGGTGGCTCAGTCGGTTAAGCGGCCGACTTCGGCCCAGGTCATGATCTCACGGTCCGTGAGTTTGAGCCCTGCGTCGGGCTCTGTGCTGACAGCTCAGAGCCTGGAGCCTGTTTCAGATTCTGTGTCTCCCTCTCTCTGACCCTCCCCCGTTCATGCTTTGTCTCTGTCTCAAAAATAAATAAACGCTAAAAAAAAAAAAAAAAAAAAGACAGACACCTGAACCATCCGTTTGCAATTCACCATCATACATCCAGAAGCCTTATTAAATTATTTATATTTAGGTTTATCTATTCTCCTCCAAATAACAGCTCTCTCTTACCTTGATCACATCTGGTTTAGGTCAATTTTATTAAACAATGATCTGTTTTAGATATGAAGTCATATATAAAATATAACAAGACTCTTGTTGGTTTCATCAATACTGCCATTGTTGGAAACTTCTTTTGGTCTAGTTCTGAAACCAATATCCACTGACAGTGAAGAGGTCTGTTATTATGCTAAATGCAGACATCTGCTCTGAAAATACACCCTCCTTTGCATATTCCTATTAAGGATGGTTACTAATCAACTACAGACATCTCGTAACTCGGACAGATTAACTTTAGTTAAAATAGTAAGGACATGCAGTGAGATGATAGTGTCCAATGTGTTTTTTAAATATATGTGTGGTTACATAGGATGGTCATCCAACAACTCACCAGTGTGATGAGAAGCATTAAATGTAACCAGATTATATTTTTGACAAAGGCTAAATATTCCCTAAACTTGAGTAGCAGGATTCTCAAGTGAAATCTCCTCTTATGAGTTGGGGCCATTTGGCTTTTCCTATAACATTTCCAAACATATTGAAAGTCAGTGGGGGGTGCCTGGGTGGCTCAGTTGGTTGAGTGTCCGACTTCGGCTCAGGTCATAATCTCACGGTTTGTGAGTTCGAGTTCGAGCCCCGCACTGGGGTCTGCACTGACAATCAGAGCCTGGAACCTGCTTTGGATTCATTCTCTCTCTCTCTCTCTCTCTCTCTCTCTCTCTCTCTCTCTCTCCCCCTCTCTGCCCCTCCCCCCACTAGTGCTGTCTCTCAAAAAAAAATGTAAAAAATAAAAAATGTAAAAAGAAAGTCAATGGGATTACATAAAATAATATATAAATATTTGCTCTCTGCAAAACTTTTAGTTCAACCTTTCTTTTAAAATCCTACTTCCTAGCTCTTCATTGATCTGTTCGGAACCCTAGCTAAATAATACCCTCAGTTGAAAACTATAAAGAATAAAAAGCTCCTGGTTTATGTAGTACCTTCCCTTTATAATCCTCAAAGGAGTGTGTAAAATGCAAGATCATTATGAGTCCAACTTTATAGATGGGGAGCTTGAGGCTTGAAGAGGGTAAACAGCATTAACAAGGTCAGGCAATAGTTTTGTTTGAAAGAACCCAGTCCTCCTAAATTTTAATTTGCATCTTTACCCAGAAGGCCATGCTACTGCTTTAGTAAGGAAAAAGGACTTTTATAAGTACTGACACTAGACTTTCCCTGCTTAGCACTTCAGAAAAGAGAAGTAAGAAATTAAAGGTTCAAATTCTTCTTTGTAATAAATGCTTATGACAATGGTATTCTTTGCTAAATACAATAATTTTTACATCATTTCAGAAGAAATCTTTCTATATTCAGAGGATTTCTGATGTGCTGAACTAATGATACCCACTCCTTACTGAATAGCAATATCTACTTTTGCTCTTTTTATGGCTATAAAAAACAGAAGGGTTTTTTTTTTTAACATGACATGAAAAGCTTCTAAAGGGTAATAGTTTAAATTCAGAATAGAAATGCAGATAAATTGCTAAAATCATGAACAGATAAGCTACGTACAGAGTCTTTTCAATGTAAATCTTCCAAGAGAGAAAATGCAACAAAATTAGAAAGTAAAAAAAGTTGTTTCACTCTGATACAATCATCCCTGAAGTTCTATGAAGAATGTAGAAATGGGTGTCCTGCCCGATTCTCATAGGGCAGTTGAAGAAGAGTGATATGCAGCACTAAGAGGTGTCAACCTCTTCTATCTTTCCTCTGGCTTTTTGGAGTTAGTGAGAATTCACTGAGGCCTGGGGCAGTCTTTGTCCACAAACTTTCCAATTGCAAGTAATATTAGGGCTCGTGCATCCCAGTACTACATTAAATGGTGCTCTCAAAATGATATCTCAATATCAACCAATTCTTCACCATTCTATAAGCATATGTACTATCTGATGAAGTCACAGACCTACAGGATTTATTATCATAATAATGATGAAGAAGAAAATTAAGTTTTGTAATTTACCAAAGTTGACATCTGTTGTGATTTGAAGACACATCTGATAACCCACAGATGAGTAATAACCACACCCTTAAGCCTCCACTTTTGCCCACTCTCAGGAGAAGACTTCGCCTTCTACTTTAGAGAGAATAACATCAATGTCATCCAGCTAAAATTATTTTCTACTCGTCATCTCTAGTACACACTTGACTGGCAATCATAACAAACCTATCTGTATCCACACCCAGCCGTACCTACTACTCTCCTTCTGGTTGAAATATTTCCCTTCTTCCAATCAGAGGAGCTAACGGTCATCAAAACCTGTCTGTCTAAGCATAGATGATTACTAAGCAATCACTTTGATAGAGTTCTAAACTGACTTTGTAAGACTCGGATGCTATTTTTGCTTCTGCTATACTTTAACTACGAAAGTCCCTGAATGGTCCCCATGTAAGAACCTCTATGTAAGCTTTCAATAACTGGTGCTATTGTTATAACTATTATTACACAGGATGGATTGTCTCTAGGAGTTTGTGAATGAAGATTGTGATAAGTACTCTCCTACAACAAAAACTGGGCTAGCTTCTCTGTTTTAGGATATTCATTTCTTAACATTGGGAGAAGGCAGGTCTTTAGGGGGGTACTGAACCAAAACCTCTGTATATTTTTGTATAAGTAAAATAAGATTTAAATGAATATCAAGAGAACTTTTGTAGAGAAAACAGAGAAACCAGAGGGTAGTACAAAGAATAGAGGTAAGAGGAGAAGTGCAGTCTTACCCTTTTTTGTTGGGAGGGGCATATTTTAGACTAGATGTTTGAAACACACTTCAGAGAAATTTTAGCACCATCAGATGAAGTCAATCTCATTCCCCTCTAGCTATCTCCCTGTGTCACTGTCCAAGTTCCCCCAAATGAAGGTGACTATCCCAACTCAGCCAGCAATTGCTCTGACCATCAAATCCTTCCTCAGCATTGAAGATATATTTGTTCACTTTTTAAAAATCCATGCCTGATACAAATACCAAATGCCATCAAACTCCACACAGCTACAAGAATGAAGCTTTTCTTCTCCTGGAAAATGAATACATCCATAAACGGCATGCCTAACTTTAGAGACCCTGCAGAGGAATGATCCTCAGTGGTTCTTCTGCCCCATCCCAGAACAGAATTCAAAGCAGAGGCTCTTTTCACATTCTCCATCTGGCAGCATATGGGATTTGCCCATTTATTAGACCTGTAATTACCAGGCCCAACCAAGTAGGTGCAGCTAAAGGCATTTTTTTCTAGCATTTGTCACTTTAAGAAAGGACACTAAAGAAATTGTTCGTTCTCATACAATCCACTCCAAAATCCACTAATTTCCCCTTTCCATTCATCTTCCAGAAATCCTATATCCAAGACAAATGGGATTTAGTATAACATGCTTTCAGTGATACCACAATAAGCAAGACTATTTTAAGAATTCTATTCATCAATTCTCAATAAATATTATGATACTAAGCACTTAGGCATTCTAAAGTTACTTTCCTGAGCAGATCTCAAGCTCTTTAGCAACACAAATGTACTAAATCTCCTAATTCCCTTGCAAAACAAGCTAAGAAGTCAGAGCTAAAACATGATTCTGTAATTCAACTGCATGGCAGGCCACCTGGAAATGGCCCATCTCTTAAAAGAAAAAAGGTGGTGGGGAGGGGATTATGGTAATAGCAAACTGACTGGAGTCCTAGTGCTGTTGCATCCATTTCCAAGTCAGGTTTACCAGGAAATGTTGATTAACAGTGAAGGATTCACTGCTTGTCATTCAATTCCTTGCTTGTCATTCAATTATTTAAGAAGTATTTATTAGGTGGCTACCAGATGCTGGGCACTAGGTTAGATCCTGGGGATATAACGAAAAAAAGTCCTTTCCTTATGAAATGTACAGTCCAGCAAAGCAGAAATAGCTGTTTAAAAAACAATAAAATACTAGGTAATAAGTAAAATAATGAAAGTGTGTCTGGACTGTAGAGATAACATGTAGGAGGTAGTGGATAACTTTCTTTGTGTAAGGGAATGTAAAGATACTCAAGAAAAAATTGCCCTAAAATGCAATATATGACATGGAAGGTTGAGTAGGAGTTTGACGGAGTTGTGAGTATCCTCTTTCTGAAGAAAAGGTATCCTTGTTGATAGTAAAGAATGTATTGCGACAAATTTTCTTGGCTGCCATGAAGACAGACTGAGAGATCTATGTTTGAGCTAGAAGATAATGGCCCTTCCTTCCTCCATCTGCTACTTCAAGTGTAGTGTTGTGAGGACCTAACCAATAAATCACAGAAAAGTACCTCTTTTTATAAAGATATGAATGTCCTTATGGTCCCTGTTTCTTCTACTCTCACAGCTGCTTACAAAACAGAGATGCAGTTAGAGCAAGAAAAATGGCCTGCAGCCCCTCCCTTACAAATGAGGAAATTACAGCCCTGGGAGGTTGTGTTTTTCTTCAAACTCACTGATAGTTAGAGTCCAAAACCCAGGGAAACTAATCATGTTGAATTCTTATTCAACTGAGAACCTGAAAGTCTATAGGTCACTCTATTTCCCAACCACATAATCAAAAGTTAAACATACATATCCTTACTTCACACAGACTATAAGCTGCTTAAGCGAAGTGTCTCAAGATAGAATTGGTTGTTCTGTAGAAACAAATAAAGCCAAAAATCGCAGTTGCTTAAAACAACAGAAGTTCATTTTTCACTCACACTTAAGTCTGGTTGGTGTGCATGGTGAGGACTTCTACTCCCTGAATGACAATTCAGGGATTAAGACCCCACCTTCTCATGTCATCATCTCAATATCTAGCTTCCCAGGTTGCCACATCAGCGTAAGAGAGAGATGGTAGTGCCACAGCAATTCTTAACTGTCTTAGCCCAGTTACATGCTCACAATCCACTGGTCAGAACCAGTTACATGCTGCAACCCAACTGCAACGGAAGCTAGAAATACAAGGAATTATAGCACTGTCTGATGAGCACCAAGGCTATGTCTTCTCATAGAGTCTCCAGAATGGTACAGAATATGTGCCTAACAAGAGCATATTGAATGAATGAAGAACACACTATAGTCAAGGTCCTTTTCTATTACTATCAGGGAATACAAAGATATATAAGGAATAATTCCTGTGTTTATTGAGCTGAGAAATTTATTGTGAAATTAAATACTAATACACACACAAACTAAATAAAATTAAGCATCCACAGCAATGGGAACTAGACGACAAGTGAGTGAAAAGGAAAAAGAAGTCAAGATTTAAGATGGTTGGAAATACAGTCCTCTCTTTATTTATATCCTGAACTAAAAATATTTCTCTCGAAAGATCCAAAAATAATTTGCCTTTATTTTATCCAAAGGACAAGAAAAACTATAAAGTAATACAATACAGCATCCAAAGTTTGGAATCTAGTTACAAATATGGGGACCATATTTAAGGATCATTTCTAATATTTTCTTACTCTAGATAAACATAATATTTCTGTAGCTGAACATTTTTTATTTCATATTCCTGTACAATACTCCTATACCAAGGCAATTCTCCTGACTCCACTATACATATCCAGACTTCCCAACTGTTGTAGCAGTAAGAAGTGACTGCCAAGGGACAACAGAGGACAGTCTGCATCAGACAATTCTGCATCAGAATTCCATGACATTTTAAGTAATATATGAATCATCTGAAAAGTATTCATCATTTTCTGCACAAATGTTCACCCTTTTTATCAAGGTATTATTAATCTTAAATATAGGAAATTAAGAATCAGCCATAACATTTTATAGCAACATTTTAGCCTGATCTCAAGTTCAACGGTTTGCACATACCAGGTATGTAAACTCATGCAACATTTCAGAAAAATCTATTTCATGGTATGAATGAGGAGTCTTTAAAATATTCATATGTTATGACAACAAATTTCCTTTATAAAAGTCAATCTTAAAGTAATGCTAAATATATTAATATCTACAAATAGTAAATGCTAAAAAGATTTAATCATGAGGATATTCATGCAGCATTATTTATCACTTCAGACAACCTACATGTCCAATTCTGGGGAAATGATTAAACAAATTAAATTACATCCATATATGGGAATATTATGCAACAATTAAAACAGATGATTACAGGGGCGCCTGGGTGGCGCAGTCGGTTAAGCGTCCGACTTCAGCCAGGTCACGATCTCGCGGTCCGGGAGTTCGAGCCCCGCGTCAGGCTCTGGGCGGATGGCTCGGAGCCTGGAGCCTGTTTCCGATTCTGTGTCTCCCTCTCTCTCTGCCCCTCCCCCGTTCATGCTCTGTCTCTCTCTGCCCCAAAAATAAATAAAAACGTTGAAAAAAAATTAATAAAAAAAAAAATAAAACAGATGATTACAAATTCTGCAGTATCTATCAAAATTATGAATTATCAATCCTTTGAGCCAATATTTTTACCTCTGGGTCTACCCTACAGAAAAGCTTTTATAAATGTGCAAACAATATTTAAAAATTGTTTGTTGCAGCATTTTTATACCATCAAACGTTAGAAAACATGGGTTAGAGAGTATCTAGATAAAGGTAAATCCACAAATGCTAACAGAGAAAGTTCAAAATTTGCTAATGTTAAGAGAAAATAAGTTGTAAAACAATAAATACACCAAAAACCACATTTTGAAAAAAAGTTATCTATTTATAGATAACTAAAAGATAGATGACTTAACGGAAGGAAGAGCTTTTAATAAGGAGCATCTGTAAGAAAAATAATGCTATCTACCGGATCCTTTTTTACTTATGCTAAACTTAATGTTTTTTCTTGCTTAAATACTTGTTTCTTTTATAACTTGGGTAGGGAAAAGGCTTTCTTTTAATTTTACACACCTGTGTACATTAATGTTTCATGAGTATGTGTTGTTTTAACTTAAATTTAAATTTTTCTTTTTTTTTAAGTTTATTTATTTATTTTGAGAGAGAGAGAGCAAGACAGTGGGAGGGGCAGAAAGAGAGAGAGAGAAAGAGAGAGAATCCCAAGCAGGTTCTGAATTGCCAGCGCAGAGCCTGATGCAGCGCTCAAACTCACGAATCATGAGATCATGACCTGAGCCAAAATCAAGAGTTGGATGCTTAACTGACTAAGCCACCCAGGAACTCGTTAAATTTTTCATTTTAAGCCTAATAATAACATGTATATAGAGAAAAAAATTACAGGTAACTTTTAGTAATATTTAAAAAGTGCTTTTAGCAAAGTGTCAAATTGAAAAAGTAGTCAATATATATTGCATGCACAGTATTACAGAAAATGTGTAAAACTATCATAGTAAACAACAGAGAGAGATAATATGTCAGAATATTAACAGCTCTTTCCTCTTGGTAGTAAGACTACTGGTGGGAGAATGGATGCAGGCACAGTTCTGCTTCCTATATATTTACGTGAATTTTGCATTTACTACAAAACATGTTAACTGTGTAATCAGGGAATGGGAGAGACCTAAAAAACATAAACAAGTATTTAAACAAGAAAAAATATTAAGTTTAGCATAAATAAAAAAGGATCCGGGAGATAGCACTATTTTTCTTACAGATGCTCCTTATTAAAAGCTCTTCCTTCCATTAAGTTATCTATCTTTTAGTCCTATGTTTTCATGTAAATAAATAAGGACCAGATGCAACAAAAATGCCTCTTGTGGTGTTTTTAAAATATAGTCACAAATTCTTTGATACTTCTCTCTTTAACATGTGGGATCTATGCCCCCATTCCTTGAATCTGGTCTGGCTTGTGACTACTTCAATAAATGCAGCTTGTGGAAGTGTTAGTATGTACTTACAAAGCTAGGCCATAAAAGATATTGAAGCTTTCTCTTTCTTCTCTGGAATACTTGCTTTTGGAGCCTTGAACTTCCAAGTAAGGAGACTGACTACTCTGAGGCCATCATGTTGTGAAGAAGTCTAAACCACATGGAGAGGACACAAGTAGACCAGTCAACCATCCCAGCTGGCCCACACCTTCGTTTACCCCAGCCCAATCCATTTATCTATTTCCAGACATATAAGTGAGGGAGGCTCTGGACGATTCCAATCTCCAGGCATCAGAGTCTTCCCAGGTGAGACCACAGATGTTGTGGAGCAGAGAAAGATATGCTGTATGTACTGTCCACATTACTGTGCTCTGTCCACATTGCTGACCCATAGAATCTATGAGCAAATAAAATGGTGGTGTTTTATGCCTCTAGATTTGGGGGTGATTATTACCCAGCAATAGATGAGTGAAACAACCCTCTCCTAGTACACATATACAATATTTTAATAAGTGGTCAATAAGATGTTTCCTAATATAGAAAGAAATTTTTCAAGAGTTTCACACTTGCATCTAATACTTTTGAAGTTATACAGTTCCTTATTCATTGCTTGACTGATTGGATTGTTTTAACATTTGTTTCTAAGTTAGACATTTTGATAATGATAAAAATGTTAATATTCCTCTTCCAGCTATTTGAATATAATTCTCACTTAGTAATAAAAGCTGGTATACATAAAAGATTTTCAAGAATTTTCATCTATTATTGACTTTAAATCTCCCAATATTTTGATTCATTAGGTACTATTAGTATCTTCTCATTTTAAAGTAAGTTGAGCACAGAGAAATTCAATAACTTACCTAAGGTCATACACTGGTAAATGGCAAAGCCAGGATTCAACCCAGGCAGTTTGTAGCCAGAAACTCTGCTTTTAATAACTGAACTAAATTCCCTCTCGTTCTCTCTGTTCAACATACAGAAAGGTTAAGCTGCTAGGAAATACACATCTCAAAGCTAGCTGTGGACACAGGCCAGTAATCTCATAGTTCTGCCCCTTAAAGGCTAGATCATGTTGCTATGTCACTATTATTTCTTGTGGAAAAGACAAAAAAAATCCAGAGACCCAAAACTATATATATTAAAAGAGTACAAAAAAAAGAATAAAGAAAAAAGGTAGAAATGGAGTCCTTATATATATATGGACCTAAGTGACTGACCAAGAATTTCCAGAATGAGGAAATCTATTGGTCAATCAGTTTCAAAGCATTCATTTAAATAATTTTTTAAAAGGAAGAAGCAAGGAAAGGAGGAAGGACGGAGAGTGGGAGAGAGGAAGAAAGGGAAAGAGGGGGGGAAAAAGAAAGGAAGGATGAAAGGAAATAGCTTTGTAATAATGGAATAGTTGAAGAGATCCAAGGCCAGTGTGTGTGAGGAAGAAAGGGAAAATCAAAAAATAAACAACCAAAAATAGGAAACCAATTACAAATCTAGTTTGGGGGCCTAAAAAGGACTTCAAAGAGGGGCTACAAATAAGAGGTATCTACCACTGAATAAATTCAGATCATGAACAAATTTCCATTCAGTTAATCTCCGTGGGGAGAAATGCTTTGCAGTGGCAGGCAGAAAAGGAAACGTGTATGTGCATCTGGAAATTTTACAGGACAAAGTTGAGAGGCTGGTTATTTAATAATCTGTGACCCAATTATATCCAAATATATTTCATATTCTGTGTGCAGTGAAGGAACTAGCATGGCAAATAGGATGGAAGGGAGTAGAATGTGTTAACATTTAAGAAAATATGATTTCAACATGAATAATATTGATTTATTTAGAAAAGAGGAAGCTAATCTTTTAAAGCAACATAAAAAGTGAGTCAAACAAATTTAAGAAAACCAGTATGAGGCAAAATGCGGAATTTTTGTAGAAAAAATATAAAGTCCTTAAGGAAGCTGTATTTTTTTAAATAATGCAAAACATCATACATAAATGTCTATTGTTTTCTTTGTTAATGTGTATAAGAAAATACCACCTTTAAACATTCATTAGTAATAACAAAGAGAACATACTTCTGGAAATCTCCTTCTTTTGAAAGTGTTATTGAATTAAAATGAGAGACTCTGTAATACAAGCAGAAATAACCCCAAAAACTCAACAATTTGCTAAATATTTCTTGAGTAACAGACACATTACTAAGGCACTAGAGATCTAATAAACAACTGACTTAAATTCTCCTCAAACATGTCTCAAAAGATATAATAGAGAAAAAGAAATCTCTAATGTATCAATCCTTGGTTTAATATATGAAAAATGTGGGTCAGTGTTCCAATCCCCCTCTTATATCTAATACAAAATGTTTTTCTGCCATAGGGGAAACATTCATTCATGGTCCAAAATCAATACTATTTTATCCATGTGAATTTCCAAAGGTTGGGGATAATGTCAATCCAATAGCATAAAAGGCTACTTGTCTCAGAGAAAAAAATCTTGCAAACAGAGCCCTAGAATGAAAACATAGGTCAGCTGCCCACTGCATGACTCTGCTAGTAACTAGTTTTATAGCCATGTAATCTTTAGAACCTCGATAAAATAAATAACATTTATAAAACTGCGTGTCATTTCACAGGTGAAGAAGAAGGCCCACAAATGTTTAGTGATTAAACTGGGCCTAATAACCTAAACCTGTACACTTTCTACTTGCTATTTCATGCTGTCTCTATTTTTTTTTATCTGCTGTCAATGCTTTATATGAATGGAAGCTTCTTGATTTGTAACAAAAATCCAACCCAAACTTGATGAAAAGAGACTTATTGGCTAAAGTAAACTAAAAGTCCAAGGGTAGCTGAGATTCAGGCATGGCTGAATCCAGGAACTTGATTTATGTTGTCTGCTTGGTTATTATTCTCTTCATCTCTCAATTTTGCTTGTCTCTGTGGTGCCATTCTCAGGCAGTTTCTTACTTCCCATAGGACTTCCAGTTGCTCTATCAAAATTCCTTGGATTTCATTTTATTGGCTCATTTTGGGTCATGTGGCAATTCTCTGTCTCTAGAAAGTAGAGTTAGCCCCACCCAAATCACATAGGATTTGTGAGGATGGAGAAAGGATGGTTTCACCCAAGGAAGTTCAGGATGCTGACCTCAGAATGTAAAATGGATGTTGGGCAGGCAAAACAAAAAACAAAAAACTGATGTCCATGCTACTCTTAAATAGCCTCATCTATGTCTGTCTGTCTGTCAACTTTATCAATGTTTCATTGACTTTCATTAGGTGCCTTCATTCTTGGGTTGTATCTTTGCTTTGATCTACAGGATTCACTTTGGAAAAGTTCTAGTTAAAGACAAGTCTGCATGACTATATATACAGCTAAGCAACTGTTTTCAAGCATAATTTCTCTGAATTAGGAACTATACTTAAGGATAAGCTTTTATAGCTTTCATGCTCTCCAAACAGATTCCTTCTTCTCAGATGTAGCCAGGGTAGTGAGATCTGAAAGTGGTATGAGCCAGGTCAGGATTGGGAAAGTAAAAAAAAAAAGATTACTTCGTGTTGACGACTCTTTTATCCACCATCTGTTCCTCTGGAAAGAAGTAACTTACTATCACTTTGAAAGGGCCATGATGACTTCCCACCCTGGACAACTTTCTGTGAGCATCCCCACACCTAGGTGGAAAGGGCTATGGTGAGGTCCATTGAACATCCTGTGCACTTCACAGAGAACACGCAGCCCATATGGTCCAAAAGTAAAGAAACTTGAATAAGCAGTGGCAGAGTCAGCAATAGATCTGTCCTGGCTCCCCATTATATGCTACTTCCATGGTCTGCTTATCTGAACCAACCCCGATGACTATAAACACTTAAGATTGTTCTTCACTGTCATTCCTGCTCAACTATTTGCATTTGCCTTCTCAAGTTATTTTTGACATTTGGAGTTCAGCCATTTATGTATACAAAAATAAACCATTTTATAGGACATGTAACTGGCCCAGTAAGATAAGACTAGAAATGAGAGTTCTGGATAACAACTCTCCACCTTAAACTTTATTCTTTGACTAACTTTAAAATAATGTCAGAGAGTTTGAGATTGCCAATTACATACCTTCATATTATGGATTTGGAATCAGTTGAGAAACAAGAGTGGTCAACTAGATATCAAAGTATCAGCTTAACTGCTGGTAGTGCCAGGTTTGAGATGACACATGGACCCATCCCCATATGGTTTTCCTAACACTTTATCTACAGAACAAACCCATCTACCCTTTACAACACTGAGTCTCACTGCAGGAGACTTAACACATGCAGGTAGAGAAGGAAAGCATGAATGTACAAAGCATAGGCAAAGGGAATGAAGAAGAAAAGACCAGAGGAGAAGAGCAATGCTCATCACCTGAACCTCACCCAGAAGAATGTGGACAGTGGGTGTCCAATTCTTGCCACCTCAGTGAAAAGGTAAACCACTCCTGAAGAAATAAAAGACAAAGAACAGAGACTAAAAAGGGGATCAGGCTTTGTATGGCTGACAAACACACATACAGCCATAAAATACTATTCCTCTTTAAGCAATGAAATCAAAATTTCCTCATAAAAAAATGAAGCAGAAAAAAGTGAGATGTCTCCTAAAAAAAAAAAAAAAAAAAAAGGAAAGAAGGAAAATGGCTGCCATTTATTAAGCATCAAATGTGTCAAGTACTGAATTCTATTATTCATGAAAAGTTTTATGGTTATTTTTATCCATCAGAGATGAGGAAATGAAGTTTCAGAACATTTAAGTAATTTTTCCCAAACCCTTGCTTTTTCAACCATATCACACTTCCCCTTGGAAGATTTTTATTACTGCTTTTTGCTGCCCAGCATCTAAATCCCCTTTTACTGAGGGAGTCCTTCCAATTATGTAAGACTTGGTAGTAAGCAGGGGCCCCCTCCCAATGTGGAGCTGAAAAAGCTAGGGGTGCCTAGCTAGGGGTGGTTTGACTTTATCTCAGGTCACGATCTCACCATTTGTAGGATCAAACCCCACATAGGGCTCTGTGCTGACAGCACAGAGCTTCCTTGGGATTCTCTCTCCCTCTCTCTCTGCCCCTTTCTCTCTCTCAAAAATAAATAAATAAACATTAAAAAAAGAAAAAAAGAAAAGCTAGACAACTGCTCTCTCTGAACTATTATTAATCTAGAATTGGCTAATCAAATGTTTGTACCTGGGACCCAGGGACACTGACTCTAGTTCAAGTGATTGGTTTAATAAAAAAAAAAAAAAAAAGGCAAGAGGCAATTTGGAATTCATCAAGCGGTAATGGTAGCATCCTGTCCTTAGCACCCAGTAGCAACACCTAATATCTAGTAACCCACCGCTAGCTGTTCCTGTGGTATGTGGACCCCCGTGGCTGTGGTTCAGGCCCACAAATTCACTTGATCCCTGCCTGTGATGGACTGGATTATAGTTCAGCAAATACTCCACCCACCTCCTGTCTTCTACCATTTGCCCAGTATACCTCCCCAAACCACTAGTGGTGGGGTTGACCACATGACATGCTTTGGTCAAAACAATATTAGCTGACATGATGCACAGAGATTTACATACACTTGGTCACTTACTTGACCATTATACTCCAGGGATTTGCCACAGGAAAAGCCTCAGCAAGCCTCTTCCCTTTCCCTGAGCCAAAGGAAGGACACACATGCAGCATATTAGAACCCAATTCAAAGCGTTAACCTTAGCCCAGCCAACCCACACCTCAAGGCAGAGATACCCAGTTGTATTAGTTTCCTGTGGCTATGCTAGCATATTATCACAAAATTGTTAGCTTAAAAGGACAAAAATTTATCCTCTTACGCTTTGGGAGGCCCAAAGTGAGTTTCAGTGGGCCAAAATCACAGTATCAGCAGGAGCATGCTCCATCCAAAAGCCCTAGTAAAGAAAGTGTTTCCAAGAGACCTGGGGAAGATGGCGGTGTAGGAGGATGCTGGACTCACCGCGTCCTGCTGATCACTTAGATTCCACCTACACCTGCCTAAATAACCCAGAAAACCGCCAGAAGACTAGCAGAACGGAGTCTCCAGAGCCAAGTGCAGACGAGAGGCCCACGGAAGAGGGGCCCCTCCCAAAGCGGATCTCCGAAGGAAAAATGAACTGAGCCTACCCCTCCTGCCCTTGTGCACCTTGCTGATTCACCCCAGCTAATACACCAGATCCCCAGCACCACAAGCCTGGCAGTGTGCAAGTAGCCCAAACAGGCCATGCCACCCCACAGTGAATCCCAACCCTAGGAGAGGGAAAGAGAAGGCACACACCAGTCTGACTGTGGCCCCAGCGGTGGGCTGGGGGCAGACATCAGGTCTGACTGCTGCCCCGCCCACCAATGCAAGTTATTCAAGACAGCATAGGGGAAGTGCCCCGCAGTTCCGCACCACTCCAGGGACTATCCAAAATGACAAAACGGAAGAATTCCCCTCAAAAAAACGTCAAGGAAATAACGACAGCTAACGAACTGATCAAAAAACGATTTAAACAATATAACAGAAAGTGAATTTAGAATAATAGTCATAAAATTAATCGCTGGGCTTGAAAACAGTATAAAGGACAGCAGAGAATCTATTGCTACAGAGATCAAGGGACTAAGGAACAGCCAGGAGGAGCTAAAAAATGCTATTAATGAGCTGCAAAATAAAATGGAGACAACCACGGCTCGGATTGAAGAGGCAAAGGAGAGAACAGGTGAACTAGAAGATAAAATTGTCGAAAAAGAAGAAGCTGAGAAAAAGAGAGATAAAAAAAAATCCAGGAGTATGAGGGGAAAATTAGAGAACTAAGTGATGCACTAAAGAGAAATAATGTATGCATAATTGGTATTCCAGAAGAGGAAGAGAGAGGGAAAGGTGCTGAAGGTGTACTTGAAGAAATAATAGCTGAGAACTTTCCAGATCTGGGGAAGGAAAAAGGCACTGAAATCCAAGAGGCACAGAGAACTCTCTTCAGACGTAACTTGAATCGATCTTCTGCACGACATACCATAGTGAAACTGGCAAATTACAAGGATAAAGAGAAAATTCTGAAAGCAGCTACAGATAAACGTGCTCTAACATATAAAGGGAGACCTATAAGACTCATGACTGATCTCTCTACTGAAACTTGGCAGGCCAGAAAGGAATGGCAGGAGATCTTCAATGTGATGAACAGAAAAAAATATGCAGCCGAGAATCCTTTATCCAGCAAGTCTGTCATTTAGAATAGAAGACAACATAAAGGTCTTTCCAAACAAACGAAAACTGAAGGAATTCGTCACCACTAAACCAGCCCTACAAGAGATCCTAAGGGGGATCCTATGAGACAAAGTACCAGAGACATCGCTACAAGCATGAAACCTACAGACATCACAATGACTCTAAATCCATATCTTTCTATAATAACACTGAATGTAAATGGACTAAATGCGTCAACCAAAAGACATGGGGTATCAGAATGGATACAAAAACAAGGCCCATCTATTTACTGTCTACTAGAGACTCATTTTAGACCTGAGGACACCTTCAGATTGAAAGTGAGGGGATGGAGAACTATTTATCATGCCACTGGAAGTCAGAAGAAAGCTGGAGTAGCCATACTTATATCAGACAAACTAGACTTTAAATTAAAGGCTGTAACAAGAGATGAAGAAGGGCATTATATAATAATCACAGGTTCGATCCATCAGGAAGAGCTAACAATTATAAATGTCTATGCGCCAAATACAGGAGCCCCCAAATATATAAAACAATTACTCACAAACATAAGCAACTTTATTGATAAGAATGTGGTAATTGCAGGGGACTTTAACACTCCACTTACAGAAATGGATAGATCATCTAGACACATGGTCCAAAAAGAAACAAGGGCCCTGAATAATACATTGGATCAGATGGACCTGACAGATATATTTAGAACTCTGCATCCCAAGGCAACAGAATATACTTTCTTCTTGAGTACACATGGAACATTCTCCAAGATAGATCACATACTGGGTCACAAAACAGCCCTTCATTAGTACACAAGAATTGAAATCATACCATGCATACTTTCAGACCACAATGCTATGAAGCTTGAAATCAACCACAGGAAAAAAGTCTGGAAAACCTCCAAAAGCATGGAGATTGAAGAACACCCTACTAAAGAATGAATGGGTCAACCAGGCAATTAGAGAAGAAATTTAAAAATATATGGAAACAAATGAAAATGAAAATAGAACAATCCAAACACTTTGGGATGCAGCGAAGGCAGCCCGGAGAGGAAAATACATTGCAATCCAGGCCTATCTCAAGAAACAAGAAAAATCCCAAATACAAAATCTAACAGCACACCTAAAGGAAATAGAAGCAGAACAGCAAAGACAGCCTAAACCCAGTAGAAGAAGAGAAATAATAAAGATCAGAGCAGAAATAAACAATATAGAATCTAAAAAAAACTGTAGAGCAGATCAACGAAACCGAGTTATTTTTTTGAAAAAATAAACAAAATTGATAAACCTCTAGCCAGGCTTCTCAAAAAGAAAAGGGAGATGACCCAAATAGATAAAATCACGAATGAAAATGGAATTATTACACCCAATCCCTCAGAGATACAAGCAATTATCAGGGAATACTATGAAAACTTATATGCCAACAAACTGGACAACCTGGAAGAAATGGACAAATTCCTAAACACCCACACACTTCCAAAACTCAATCAGGAGGAAATAGAAAGCTTGAACAGACCCATAACCAGTGAAGAAATTGAATCAGTCATCAAAAATCTCCCAACAAATAAGAGTCCAGGACCACATGGCTTCCCAGAGAAGTTCTACCAGATGTTTAAAGCAGAGATAATACCTATCCTTCTCAAGCTATTCCAAAAAATAGAAAGGGAAGGAAAACTTCCAGACTCATTCTATGAAGCCAGTATTACTTTGATTCCCAAACCAGACAGAGACCCAGTAAAAAAAAAGAGAACTACAGGCCAATATCCCTGATGAATATGGATGCAAAAATTCTCAATAAGATACTAGCAAATCAAATTCAACAGCATATAAAAAGAATTATTCACCATGATCAAGTGGGATTCATTCCTGGGATGCAGGGCTGGTTCAATATTTGCAAATCAATCAGCGTGATACATCACATTAATAAAAGAAAAGATAAGAACCATATGATCCTGTCAATCGACGCAGAAAAAGCATTTGACAAAATTCAGCAACCTTTCTTAATAAAAACCCTCGAGAAAGTCGGGATAGAAGGAACATACTTCAACATCATAAAAGCCATTTATGAAAAGCCCACAGCTAACATCATCCTCAATGGGGAAAAACTGAGAGCTTTTTCCCTGAGATCAGGAACACGACAGGGATGTCCACTCTCACCACTGTTGTTTAACGTAGTGTTGGAAGTTCTAGCATCAGCAATCAGACAGCAAAAGGAAATCAAAGGCATCAAAATTGGCAAAGATGAAGTTAAGCTTTCACTTTTTGCAGATGACATGATATTATACATGGAAAATCTGATAGACTCCACCAAAAGTCTGCTAGAGCTGATACATGAATTCAGCAAAGTTGCAGGATACAAAATCAACGAACAGAAATCAGTTGCATTCTTATACACTAATAATGAAGCAACAGAAAGACAAATAAAGAAACTGATCCCGTTCACAATTGCACCAAGAAGCATAAAATACCTAGGAATAAATCTAACCAAAGATGTAAAAGATCTGTATGCTGAAAACTATAGAAAACTTATGAAGGAAATTGAAGAAGATATAAAGACATGGAAAAACATTCCGTGCTCATGGGTTGGAAGAATAAATATTGTCAAAATGTCAATACTACCCAAAGCTATCTACACATTCAATGCAATCCCAATCAAAATTGCACCAGCATTCTTCTCAAAACTAGAACAAGCAATCCTAAAATTCATATGGAACCACAAAAGGCCCCAAATAGCCAAAGTAATTTTGAAGAAGATCAAAGCAGGAGGCATCACAATCCCAGACTTTAGCCTCTACTACAAAGCTGTCATCATCAAGACAGCATGGTATTGGCACAAAAACAGACACATAGACCAATGGAATAGAATAGAAACCCCAGAACTAGACCCACAAACGTATGGCCAACTCATCTTTGACAAAGCAGGAAAGAACATCCAATGGAAAAAAGACAGTCTCTTTAACAAATGGTGCTGGGAGAACTGGACAGCAACATGCAGAAGATTGAAACTAGACCACTTTCTCACACCATTCACAAAAATAAACTCAAAATGGATAAAGGACCTGAATGTGAGACAGGAAACCATCAAAACCCTAGAGGAGAAAGCAGGAAAAGACCTCTTTGACCTCAGCCGTAGCAATTTCTTACTTGACACATCCCCAAAGGCAAGGGAATTAAAACCAAAAATGAACTACTGGGACCTTATGAAGATAAAAAGCTTCTGCACAGCAAAGGAAACAACCAACAACACTAAAAGGCAACCAACAGAATGGGAAAAGATATTTGCAAATGACATATCGGACAAAGGGCTAGTATCCAAAATCTATAAAGAGCTCACCAAACTCCACACCCAAAAAACAAATAACCCACTGAAGAAATGGGCAGAAAACATGAATAGACACTTCTCTAGAGAAGACATCCAGACGGCCAACAGGCACATGAAAAGATGCTCAACGTCGCTCCTCATCAGGGAAATAGAAATCAAAACCACACTCAGATATCACCTCACGCCAGTCAGAGTGGCCAAAATGAATAAATCAGGAGACTATGGATGCTGGAGAGGATGTGGAGAAACGGGAACCCTCTTGCACTGTTGGTGGGAATGCAAATTGGTGCAGCCACTCTGCAAAACAGTGTGGAGGTTCCTCAGAAAATTAAAAATAGACCTACCCTATGACCCAGCAGTAGCACTGCTAGGAATTGACCCAAGGGATACAGGAGTACTGATGCATAGGGGCACTTGTACCCCAATGTTTATAGCAGCACTCTCAACAATAGCCAAATTATGGAAAGAGCCTAAATGTCCATCAACTGATGAATGGATAAAGAACTTGTGGTTTATATACACAATGGAGTACTACGTGGCAATGAGAAAGAATGAAATATGGCCCTTTGTAGCAACGTGGATGGAACTGGAGAGTGTGATGCTAAGTGAAATAAGCCATACAGAGAAAGACAGATACCATATGGTTTCACTCTTATGTGGATCCTGAGAAACATAACAGAAACCCATGGGGGAGGGGAAGGAAAAAAAAAAGAGGTTAGAGTGGGAGAGAGCCAAAGCATAAGAGACTCTTAAAAACTGAGAACAAACTGAGGGTTGATAGGGGGTGGGAGGGAGGGGAGGGTGGGTGATGGGTATTGAGGAGGGCACCTTTTGGGATGAGCGCTGGGTGTTGTATGGAAACCAATTTGACAATAAATTTCATATATTGAAAAAAAATGTGTTTCCTTGACATTTCCAGCTTCTAGAACTGCATTCCTTGGCTCAGGGCCCCATCCTTCATCTTCAAAGCCAGCAGCACAGCATTTTTAAATGTCTCTGTGTTGCCATTGCACATCACCTTCTGCCTTCTGTATAAAATTCCCCTCAACTTCCCTCTTATAAGGGCACTTATGATGCATTTAGGGTCCACTAGGAAAATCCAGGATAGCCTTGCCACCTCAAGATCACATCTGCAAAGTCTTTTTTGCCACATAGGTAATATTCATAGGTTACAGAGGCACCTTGATATCTTGAAAGAGGCATTACTCGGCCTACCACAGGGGTCAAGTCCATCCAGGACCCACCAAACCACAGTCAACCTACAGACCCATGATTTTGTGAGGTACTAGGCACAAACTCCTAGTGTGCTTAAATGAAGTAAAATCCAGTTTCTATTACTTGCAATTCAAACAACCTACCTAATGTATACTAACCATAACAACTTTGAGAAACTCAAAGAATGGAATATCAAATGATAATACCAGGAAGATAAAACTCAAACTGGATGTTTGTCCTAGGATTTGTATCATAATGATCTGTCGGGAAGAAATTGACAAAATAGAGAAGCTAGGAGAGGGAGGAAATTTAGATGACTTTAAGTACTTTAAGTGGATAACACTTCTTTTTTAACCAAAGGAAACTAAGTCAAAACCCTAACCTTCCGATGAGTAATTAAGATAGGTGTTTTAACACAGAGACCTGTTGTTAAAATGATTACAATAGTGTATCCTGTCCCAAAGAGGCAGTGACAAGAACTCTGACAAGACTACTGAATCACACTGGCATTTTTTTAAACTTCATTTTAACTCCTAGTCATTTCTATCCAGAAGAGATTCCACAGGTCAGAGAAATGGCAATGAATTAATGTCATAAAAAAGGTATAGAGACAGCAGGAAATTGCAGACCATTAGTTAAGCCCTGTGATTCTTTGCCCTCATTTTACATCTTAAACAAAGTAAAAGAGGGCAGTAGATGGAAGGTAACTTAAAAATGTGCTGCTCTGTAAAGGCCAGCCAACAGAGCTTCAGGACATTTATTTGAAGTCAGGACATTAGTGCCAGGGTGAATAAAGGGAATGTAATAGGTTTACATTTTTACAAAGGGGCCTGACAGATCTATATCAAAGGAAAAATGTCCAAGAGACAGAGTGATGGGATAATAGGAAGTGGAATTAAAACTTGGCTTCCAGGGAGACAAAAAGCAATGATAACTTGGAGTGCTTCCAAGGTAACTTGGGAGTAATGTGTGGGGGGTGAGGAGCATGCTAGAACAAAGGCAGCTCCAATATTGAGTGCATATAAGCAAAGGAGACTCCCCCAGTAGGAGACCTGTGTCTGCCTTCTTGAAAGCAAACAAAAATCTGCAAGGTTTCACTGAAAGATTTACAGCCCTTCCTTCTGGAACCAGTTCTTTAGAATAGAAAGGTCTTCTAGATGGCTTCTGACAGATGAACTAAACTGATGTGGATGAGTCCCCTCCTCAAAAAAAAAAAAAAAAAAAAAAAAAAAGATATTTCGGATAAAATATGGCCTCCCAACATTATGCATGACTCAGTTTGAAATAAAGAGATTAGAAATATCCAAGTGCTTAAAAACAAAAGGGATTTCACAGAGCAAGATGTATGAACTAATCTCATGGCCTTCCAGCAGAGCTGTGCTCCTGGAAGAGGGTCTCAGGTCCAGGGCCAAAACCTGGTGAGGGTCCCAGGAGGCAGGAAAGGTGGAGCCAGGTCTCCTACATTAGGCCACAAGCCCCAAAGCACATCAAGGGGAAAACTATTAAACTATTGAAAACTATTAAAAAATCATCTCTTAAATAACCACCATTTAACCATCTGGCCAGATAAACCAAAACTCTTCATTACCTTTGCAAACCTACTGACTAATGCCCCTATCTTGGCTACATCATTCCCTGGAATACCGATAAACTTTTCTTCTTTCACTCACTGGTTGCTACGTTTACCAAGAGTCAACAGTATTGGTTCCTAAACCTGTCACTGCCTGGGTACTTGTAACTTTAACTCCAGAATTTAATTAAATATTAAGGTGACTGATGGAATATGAGTGTGTAAAGAGAGGGATTTATTGTTTCTATAGAAACAGCTTGAATTCTCTGGAAAGACTATAAAGTAAGTTACTAAAAATTGGCTACGAATTACAAAACTGTAAAAATGTTGGGGTGTCTTAAAATTTTTAAATTTTTTAATGGTTATTTTTGAGAGAGTTGGGGGGGGGGGGAGGGACAGGCAGAGAGGGAGACATAGAATCCAAAGCAGGCTCCAGGCTCCAAGCTGTCAGCACAGAGCCAGACACCGGGCTCGAACTCATGAACCACGAGATCATGACCTGAGCCTAAATCACACACTTAACTGACTGAGCCACCCAGGCTCCCCTGGGGTGTCTTAAAAATTGAGAAGAATTCTGCAGCCAGATTGCTGAACAAATGTCTGTAAGCTTCACTGCCCTACAAGTCCTTGAAAGAAACTAGAGGGGTGCCTGAGTGGCTCAGTTAAGCGTCAGACTCTTATTTTCAGCTTGTCAGAATCTCACAGTTCATGAGATTTGTGCTGAGCATGAAGCCTGCCTGGGATTCTCTTTCTCCCTCTCGCTCTCTGCCCCTCCCCCACTCATGCCAACTCATGTGCTCATGTGCTTTCTCAAAAAAAAAAAAATTAAAAATCATTTTAAAGAGAACAGAATCGAAGATGATATATGATGGGTGTCAGAAAATTCCAATACTTGGCAAATGAAGGTATATTTGAGGTATAATAAATATTTAAGGTATATATTTAAGGTAAATAAATATTTAAAATGTTTATATTTTTTTAATTCTCTAATTCGTGATGAAATGTCTTATTTTAAAAGTGAATTTTAAAAGTACTCATAGCTGAATCTGTTTTTAAATGGAAGTCAGAAAACTTTATTGTACTAAATAGATTTCTGACTTGGAAAAGTCATCCAAATATTTTGGGCAATTTTTAAAATCCACAAAATGGGGAGAGTAGACAAGATAATTTCTTTTTTTTTTTTTAATGACTATAACTTACTGTCAAATTGGCTTACATACAACATCCAGTGCTCATCCCAAAAAGTGCCCTCTTCAATGCCCATCACCCATTTTCCCCTCTCCCCTACACCCCCCCCACCCTCAGTTTGTTCTCTATATTTAAGTCTCTAATGGTTTGCCTCCCTCCCTCTCTGTTTGTAACTTTTTTTTTTCCTTTTCTCTTCCCCCATGGTCTTCTGTTAAGTTTCTCAAGATCTACCTATGATACCATATGAATAGAACAGAGAACCCAGAATTGGACCCACAAATGTATGGCCAACTAATCTTTGACAAAGCAGGAAAGAGCATCCAATAAAAGAAAAGAAATACAGTCTCTTTAGCAAATGGTGCTGGGAGGACAAGATAATTTCTATGTACACTTCCAACTGGTATATTCTGCAGTGTTACCATTCTCCTTTAAGAACTGGCCTATATGAAAACCTATTGAGATCAGGGTTAAATTTAAGTGAAGAACCCAGTCTTTCTGGCAAAGGAAATTCCCTCTGGTTGTCAGTTGACACAACACAGCACTGCAAATAACAAAGAGGTCACCTGGGAATAAAAGATACTCAAGTAAATGAAAGAACTAACTTCAACTCACTAATCCAGAAAATGGAGAGTTAAGATTGAGAACCTAGCTTAGTCCCCAGCATTAAGTAAAGCTTTTTGTCTTTTTCCCTCCACTACAACAGGGCCAATTAGGAATAGAATGTCAGCTGAGAGAAGTGTTTAATGGAAATTGCTGACAGATTCTTAACTCTAACACTCAGAACAAAGTAGCTTTAATAAGGTGTCTGGAAGCAAAGGAATTTTTTTAAGAAATGGGGAAAAGAGGAAATTACGCAAAATGAGATGAGCAGAAGGTAGGGATAGAAAGCCTGAGAAGGGCATCCTGAAGCTGACAGGAATCAAATCACACCCTAAACAAGATCTTTTCTCTTGGTTTAGACCCCACTCCATCCTCACCTGATTCATATCTGTTATGATCATTCCTGGAACTCTGTCCTACCCCCAGAAGCCAGTGACCTAACTGCAAGTCTGCCTCTGGCCCCTAGTGCTTTGCCCCATCTGCACACAGAGGAAATATACATGTGACAAAGTCATTTTAAAATAAAGTCATATTTAATGTAGTGCCTTCTAAAGTCTCTTCAGTATGAATCAGGTCACATTAAGTAAAGAAGGTATCTCAAGTGGAACATCAAACCAAAAGAAACTTTGAATTATGTTATGTAACATAATCACCCAGAAATATAGTGGGACTCCTCCCTAATCCTACTTCTCATTATGGAAAATTTTGAACCAAAATAGAGGGGGGGAAAAATGAGCTCACATGTAGCCATAATCCTGCTTCAATAATAATGGCCAATCTTGTTTTATCTGCCTACTTCCCTAGTTGTCCCTTTCCTCCACTATTCTAAAGCAAATCCAGGAGCACCTGGATGGCTCAGTCGGTTGGGCGTCCGACTTTGGCTCAGGTCATGATCTCACGGTCTGTGAGTTCAGGCCCCACATCAGGCTCTGTGCTGACAGCTCAGAGCCTGGAGCCTGCTTGGGATTCTGTGTCTCCCTCTCTCTCTACCCCTCCTCCGCTCATGCTCTGTGTCTCTCTGTCTCAAAAATAAATAAACATTAAAAAAAAATTTTTTTTAAATAAACCAAATCCACACAGCAAATTATTTCATCCATAGATATTTTGGTGTATATCTCTAAGAGATTCCTGTATTTCTTAACATAATCACAATATCACTATCATGACTCAAAAAATAATTCCTTAATCATAAAATATTGTCAGCACTCAAATTTCTTTAGGGTAATTTTTTAAAGCAGTGAGGGTCAGGTAATATAACACAAGCTGAGAGCACTAACAACTGATGCTAAAGAAGAAGCATAGTAATAGTAAAATAAAATAAAACTTCTAATGTTGAGACTCATAAACAATTATATCATAAACACTCTACGGTCAGCAGCCAGGCACATGTCTCCTGCACATGCCCTCAACCCCTCAACTCAGGTTTATTAATTCCCACAGCACTATAGCAAGAGTTGGATTTTGTCACCCAGAACGGCCAGTATTAAGCAGGTCCAATCACAGAGCGCCAAACAGGACTACTTCAAAAGGCCCATTGACACAAGCAACGGTGAATCTGTCAAGAAATAAAGATGTAAGAATGACTCTTAATGAATGAATAATGATGAAGAAAAGGACCTCATGAATTGAACTCTCTGGATTCTAAGCCCAGATCTCGGTTTACATGCTGCATAACCTTAGGCAAACTATTTATTTGTACCTTGGTTTCCTCAAATGTTAAGTGAGGTCAAGAACGGGATTTATCTCCTAGCCTGATTTGAGAATTAAAAGGGATAATGATAAACTGTGACAGTACCAAGCACCCTGGGATGGTTGGTCAGTCTTTAAAAGAGTATCTGATACACAAAAAGTACTCAATAAATATTAACATTTACTAGTGGTAGTAGCAATTGAGGCAGAATTAGTGCTTTAGTTCCTAATGAAAGGAGATAATAATAACTGATTTCCCAAACAACTCCAAACCAGAATTTACTCTCTTCATAAGTAGTGATTTCCCCAAATCTGAAAGTATTCAAACACACTGAAAGAAAACTTAAATGTCCAATTTACTAGACTTGATCCATGATTCCCCACCCTAACTGATCTGAGGATTTTCCTTAGAAGGCAGTTGCCTGGGCCTCCTGAATAAATACATTTCACTTGGAATATGGGGCTCTATATTCTTGTTAAAATTCCTTGGTTGATTCTAATCAGCAATCAGATTGTGATTATTTCCAAATTTTCTTCTAATCCTCAAGTTTTACAATTCTAAGAATTTCCAAAATTCTCCTTTTAAAGCCAAGTGTATATATATATATATATATATATATATATATATGTATACACATACATATATATATCACAGGAAGGACCAAACATCGAATTCTTAAAACCTCCCAAAACTTTACCTGAGTGTTTTGTGAGTGTTTTCTAGGTTTTGAGAATTTTGTTTTCATTTTTTTTAATTGGGTAAAGTGAAAAACCACACCATCTGCTTCTGAGCCTCTGGTGGATTTATCCAGAACGATTTAATCATATCAGAAGAAATGAGTAACTGACTGGCTGATTCCTCTGACAAGTGACACAACTCTGTCCTGTTCTCAAGCCTGTAGCAAGAGAGTGGCTGTGACACTGGAGACAGGAGTGAATGTTTCAGCAGCTGTCTTGCCATGGGGGAAATGGAGAGATGTAAGTGATTTATACCAGGTCACACAGCAAGCCAGGGGGCAGTGCCAGAAATAGGATCTGCATCTCCCACTTGGCAGTCCATGGTCCATGTAGTACACCCTGAGGATATGGAAGCGAGGCCCCTCATCTGAGCAAAGAAGCAGAGAGACTTCCATTTAGAGGTTCATAAATGCTATTCTGAAAGGAGGAAGAAAATTCCCCTTTCATGCTCAATCAAGCCTAAACCAAGGTGAGGGAATGAAGAAATGTTATTTATTTTTGTAAGATGAAAGACTGCTGTATTTACTCACTTCCTGTCAGTACCACAGAGGGGCTTGTCTTCCCAATCATTCTTCATGCCCACTTTCAAACAGTGCTGTGTGGGAGGCAGATTGGGGCACAAAGATAAGGGGTGATTCCTACAGTTGGTCTGGAAAAAAAGGGATTTTTCACTTTCTTTATAAAGCCACATAGTATTTGAGTTGATTAGATTCTGAGTGTGTGACTCAATGCAGTAACTTCAAAGGTATAATAAGTACTAAATATCACTGGAGGACCTGAAAAAAAAATAGATTCTTTTTCCCCCAATCTTAACCTATTCCTAAGAAATAATTCAATCTGTCTTACTGAAACTGTTTAGGTGTAGTTACATATTTCTTTTTAAAATATTTTCATCTTTTTCACATATATCTGATAAGTGGTTAACTGATTCCTCAAAGGCAAGAATCAAGCTTACCATTACAAACACAGGCAAACACACACACACACACACACACAGTTTCATAGAACTCACTACCATGTTCTACACTCAAGGTATTCAATAATATTTTGGAACTGTATAATTATAGTAGTAAATTAATGCATTAAATAATTTATGTATTTAAATATATTAAAAGAAAATTATAGATTGGATAACAATATATAGGTGTTATGAACAGAGGACATGAGTGGAGGAGGGAAACTTTGATTTATTTACTTTTTATACCTCAAAAATTAGATAAAATAATAGAATTATTGATGGCCCTTTTTATGTTTTTCTATATTCTTAACATGTATATAATGGACATGTTTGCTTTGTAATCCAAAAAAGAAATAAATGTTAAAAAAGTTGGCAGGCATGTATCATAGTCCACAAACATAAATATGCAAAAAGTAATACATTATTTTCTATAACTCAACTTACATTCTGACTCCAAGGCCCCTTTTCAATGGACAGGTACAAAACTTAACCCCTGGTACCAGGAGAAATTGGGGAGGTAGAGGGGACACCAGTTCACACAGATTGGACCTATGCTTATTTCTTAGAGCACAGAAGTAATCTCCCTCCACTAAGTCAGGGTTGAGCCCTGAAGATGGAATTGAGACAAAGCAGAAACTTGCATATGTTGGGGACAAGAGAAAGAAAAGGAAAGGACACCATTAAGAGAGACTCTCAGACTCCCATCTAGAGCATAGTCCATTAAAACAATCCCTTTTTAGATGACTATAAACACAAAAAGTCCTGAAGATGTTACAAAGGGTCTATTCAATCTTTCCTCTGAGTCATATTTCCTTCCATATGGGGATCTCATCAGAAAAAAACCAGCAATCCCTGCTTTCTATGGATCCCCTCCATTTCCCTCAGCTCCCCAAGGTCCACCTTTGTCTAGTTTTCATCTCAGAGATAATTTGCAATGTCCTTGAAAGCATGAATGCTAATCAAGTCTCTATACTTGTGGGGTAGAAAAAGAACCCTACAGTTTACCAAAGGAGAAAGCTTAGATATTTCACATCTTTTGGAGTTGAACAAGACAAATCTTTATCTTGCTATTATTGACTGCCTCTTATAGCTAAAGCTGGATATATGTTATGCAAAGTCACTGTTTCTTTACTGTAGTTAACAAAGAAAAAGGGGAATAAAAATCTCATCCTGCCACATACAGGCAGAAAGAAAATGGATGATAAGAAATTTAGTTGCCTGCTTCATATCCAATGTTTTATGAAACAGGGTTAACATTATTAGCATGTTCTCAAGGAGCTCATAGTAGTGGACAAGATAGTTACAAATATCTACCTAAAATATAATGAGTGATCTCTAAAAATAATTTTTAAATTGCAGTGGGATCACAGATTGGATGCAGTTATTTCTGCCTGAAGGTATCTGAAAAGACCTCATAGGGAAATGACATTTTAACCAAGCCTTCAAGCATGATTTGGAGATGGGGAAGTAAAGACAGTGGGATGGTGAACCATATAGGCAAAGCATAAAAGGATGAAACCACATGATATTTTTATAGAGTCTCAAATAGAACAGTGAGTCTAGAATTCAGGGGTGATCAGGAAGAGGGGTGACAGCATGGAAAGATAGGTTGTGACCTATCTTAATGTAAGCGATCCCTGTACAACTGGGCAATTCTGAAGACTCACAAAATAGTTTATCATAAAAGGCTTGCCTTATCTACAGTTGGGACATCTAGAGCTAAGACATGAACTGGAATTATGCCCCAAAGTCACAGAACAAATAAATAATTATGATTTTTTTATTAATTTTATTTATTTATTTATTTTAAATATGTGCATTAATTACTGACCCACCTCCTGGTCTATTGAAGAACACACTACCTCATTCCATATTTTTCCCATAAAAGCTTGTGGGCTTTGTGGGCCTTCACTGAACTGAAGAATGTCTTCCCACCTCATTCTCCAAATCCTCTCAAGCCAACTGTCCCTCCTCCAATGGACAAATTTAAATTCAACATCCACATCCTTATTACAGAAGATAGAAATGGGGTCTTTTCATTTTTATTTTTTCCCCTCAATTTGCGAGTGAGATTGGAATAAACTGCTCCTGCAATAGATATTGATGCTCCCTCTTCCTTTATAGTCAGTTTCTAACAATTGCAGTCAAAACCCAATAGCTGGAGAGCAAGGACTGGAATAGCCAAGTATCCAGTTGTATGAATGTTTATGTCAGTTCAATATCTGATATTCTCTTTTTCTGAAATAATGGAATGCTTGCGAAAAAAATCAATAAACTTTTGTGAAGAGAAAAGGCTAAACACATTACAGAGCTAGGTACTAATTGGAGGGAGCAAACCAATGTAGATATAAGGTTTCAAAAAACAGTGTTCTTATAAGAACCAAATATTGCTGGCTTTTCATGTGCGTTTGTCTTTGTGTGCTATAAGCACAAATGTTTTACATTTACAGTTAAAGAAAATTTTTTTCCTTATTTTGTATATTTGGAGTTTTTTCATGAATTTATTACTTTACCGCTACGTCTTTGTCTCTATTTGAACCTCTCTTAAAGGAACTAAGGAGTAAACCCTGGGAGAATATGGAGAAAGATGCAACATGTGGCTCTGGTAACTCAACCTTCCTGAAACTTCCACAACTCACTTAGCCTTGGACCAATGTCATATTCAGCTGATTACTGTTATAAGTAGAATTTACCCAGAGGTTTCTTGTTTTCCTTAAAAATAAACTATCCACATAATATTTGAAATTATTTTTGTCAAGGAAATCAAGTAGTTTTCAGGAAAAGATAAAAAGAATATTATATATTATTAAAAACCAGGAAAATATTTTAGGGGCTGTTGGCCTAAGGTAAATAGCTGCTAACCATCTCTTATTATAAGCAAAGAGCTGGAAAACAGCTTTTGAGAACAGCATCAAAAATCTTAAAAATAAGAAAGGCTTACCCACCATAAAAATTGTTGAACCCAGAAATGTCCTCCCTAACATAACCAGTTCAGCTGGTTTACCTATGAATGTGCCTCAAATGGATAAGAAAAAAATCCTGAGCATAAAGGGTTTCTGAGTTCCTCTTTCTTCTTGGTAATTTGTTTTTGTATGAAATACCCTTTGAATGTCCAAATACAAAATAGCAATTGTAACAATAGAAGAAACTGGTCAGCTCAACATGCCATTTCTCTGATATAGTATAGGCACAACAAACTGTCTAGTCAACTCTAGAGAGCAGCTGACAAATGCCAACAATTCTAATATAGGCCAGACACTGCTACCCTTACAGAACAAAGCAATAATTCAGAAAGCATAGGAGCAATGTAAAATAAAATCTTTGAAATACAGGAAGCAGTGGATATAATCATGAGTGATCCCTGTACAACTGGGCAGTTCTGAAGTCTTATAATATAGTCCATCATAAAAGGCTTGCCAAATCCTAAAGTAGAGACATCTAGAGATAAGAAGTGGCCTGGAATTATCAGATCAGGAACTGGCTGCTACCCTTCCTGTCTGACAGTCTAAGCCTTGCACAATCAAATAATCACAGTGTTTTTCAGCTTCTTGAGACCACCACAGAGATCAGTCATAGTCTAAGTCCTGAATTTACAAGTGAGGAAACAGAGTCCCATAAAGTCTAGGAAGCTTATCCAAAACCTCCAAGAGCTAAAATCCCCCATTCATTCAACTCTCAGTTGGATATAGCAAATACAGTAAAAAAAAAAAAAAAAAAAAAAAAAAGAATACAGACATATTACCTGTCCTCACTCACTGAATAATTACTTACTGAATGGTTACTATATGTCAAATACAATACTAAAAGTTTATATCCAGGGTGGAAAACAGATATAACAACAAATAACTAATAACAGTATTCACATTCCCTCTTTTAAAACACTGATAGTTTTCACTATAAAAGTAATATTAGGCCATTTATTAAAATTTTGAAAAATACAGCAAAGTTAAAAAAAAAAAAAAGGAAAAGATCTCCTACCACTCACAGAAAAGTACTTTCAACATTTGGGGTAATTCTTACCAAAGTTTTCTTAAGTTTTCGTTCTTTCTTCATTTTTTTCCCTTTCAAACAGCTGTAATTATTCATATATACAGGTATGTATCCTATCTTGTTGTATTTCTCATGTTATTAAAGACTTCGTAATCATCATTCTTAACAATGGCAAAATATTCCATGGAGTGGATATAATCATCTATCCAATGTTATTTCCAAATTTTGGAGGATATGCATTTAGAAGTTATGAGCATCTTTTCAAAAACATTTTCATATTTTGGAATACTTCCTTGAGAGATCGTTTTCTGATTAACTGGCATCTCAGTTTGTTCCAAATGGATTTAAGGCTGTTTTCTAAAATGCCTATAATTGTGATTCAGGTCAAATGTGTGACCCTTCTGGAAACATGTCACCTCATGGTTTTTTGACAGGACACTTTTACTGCCCCTAAAGATATAAGAATTGCACAGTTCCTTTGTCACTTTGATACCATTGGTCTGCCCACTGCTTTCTCAAGTTCAATACTCTCAACCACTGATTAGACTAGGGTGGTCAGTTTATCCTGCCTGTGAAATTACCTGCCATTACTAAGGTAGAGACTGCCCTACCTTTTACAGTTGCTCAACAGAATACTGGACACCCACTTAAATTTTAATTTCAGATAAATAATTAATCATTAGGACATACTTACACTAAAAAAGTACTTGTTAATCTAAAATTCACATTTAACTAGGCATCCTGTGTTTTTGCTTCCTAAATCTGGCAATCCTATCAACTCTGCCTCTTGATAATGCTTGTTAGACTTGGGTAATTTTCAAACATCTCCCAACCTCTTCTGGGAAATTAGAGAATCATGTCCATCTCACACAGATGAACACATTTCCCAGAGAGATGCATAAAAGTACCTACCACACTAAGTTTTCCTTCCCCCACTCCTCCAAGCTGAGTTTCATATTCTTCTCTCCCTTACCTATTCCTCCCCCTCAGTTCTGAGGACCACCTACTTTCTTCCCCACTTGCCTGTGATAAATATGGGACTCCCAACACACTTCCCCACCCACCTACCTACCCATGCACTTATGAGTTTGAGGCTTGGTTTCACAAAGTGTTTCACATCAGAGGTTGTCTCCAGAGCAGCTGGGAAACCTCAATAATTCACTGTGATACTGAATGTTAAATAGACACATTATGAGGTACTTGTAGTAGAGAGACCTACCCCAGAGTAAGGAATCAGGAAAGGCCTTCTGAAAGATGCAATATCTGAATTGAAAACTGAAGAATGAGTAAGAAGGGATGGCTACAAAGAGATGGCCACGAAGGGAGGAGGAGCGCAGGGGCATGTCTTCAAGGCAAAGATAACAGCATATACAAAGATTCAATGGTACCACAACTGTCACGGAATTGACAGAAGAACCAAGAGAGAAAAGTGCTGAGGAAGGGGAATAAATGATCCAAGGCCTATGGGCCACCGTAGGTAACCCCAAGAACAGTAGTATGCCATGGGCTAAAGGGGCATAGATAAATAGAGGAGCAATACAGTGTATTTTACAAATCAGAACAATTCCTCTGACTGCATGGTAGAGAAACGATCAAAAGGAAAACAAGACTGAATAGAGACCAGTTTTGGAGATTGCTGTAATAATTCAGTGTAAAGATGATAATAATTGTAAGTAAATTACGCCTCCTTCCTTATTTAATGAAAGGGAGGAGGAAAAGATTAAGAGTGGATGCCTGAGGGGTACCTGGGTGGCTCAGTCGGTTAAGCGTCTGACTTCAGCTCAGGTCATGATCTCACGGTTCGCGAGTTCGAGCCCCGCGTTGGGCTCTGTGCTGAAGCTTGGAGCCTGGAGCCTGCTTTGGATTCTATGTCTCCCTCTCTCTCTGCCCCAACCCTGCTTGCTCTCTGTCTCTCAAAACTGAATAAACATTTAAAAATTTAAAAAAAAAAAGAGTGGGTGCCTGAAATGAGGTGGAGCAGAAAAAAACATCAAGAACATCTTGGACAGTTTATAATCCTGCCTCTGCATTTCATTAGTATCTTCTACTTGCTTACAATAGAAAATCTAATCCAAAACTGTTAAAGCAAAATGGTTGAATTTTATGTCTAAAACATTCAGGGGACTTATGTCCTGCACAAAAACCTGCACACAAATGTTTATAGCTGCTTTATTCATAACTGCTGAAACTTGGAAAACAGCAAGGTGTCCTCAGTAAATGAATGAATAAATTGTGGTATATCCAAACAATGGAATATTATTCAGTGCTAAAAAGAAGTGAGCTATCAAGCCACAACAAAACATGGAGGAAAAGACTTAAACATTTATTACTAAGTGAAATAAGCCAATCTTTAAAAGATAGCTTCTGTATGAATCCAACTACATGAAATTCTAGAAAACGCAAAACTATGGTGAGAGTAAAAAGATCTCTGGTTACTATGGGTTGGGGGAAGGGAAGTATGAACAGGGAATCACAAAGGATTTTTAGGGCAATAAAACTATTCTGTACAATACTATAATGCAGATCACATATAATATACATCACATAAATATATATTATATAATGTATGATTATTATACATCTATTAAAGCCTATAGAATTTACAACACAAAGAGTGAACCCCAATATAAACTATGGATTTTGGATGATAATGATGCATCAATGTAGGTTCACCCATTACAACAAATGTACCTTTCTGGGTACATGAACGAGGACAATGGAGGAGGTTGCAGGGAGAGATAAGGGGAAGAAGTATATCGGAATTCTCTATACTAAAAAAAAAAAAAAAAAAAAAAAGACCTCCAGTAGAACTGGCTTTAGGAGTTGCTAAATACAGAGTTTTGATCAATATCTAAGGACTAGGTTTCTCTCACTCTCCATTACCTGGTTCTATGCCTCTGTGCTGACTCCATCCTCAGACTCTATTTTTACCATGATGGCAGCAGCAGCCCCAGATCCTCCAGCCTTAAAGTCCAAAACCCATGAAAGTGATGTTTTACTTCTATGCCAGTGGTCCCAGGAAATACTTCAGAGCATCTAATAAGCAGCAGGGGATCACATCATCCTGAATCAATGTGGCCAGGTCCAGAACACATGGTGGGGATGGAGTGAGTTCTACTGGGACCTCATGGGCTGAGATGGGGAGAATTGAGCCCCAAACAAAAGCCAAGGCCTGTTACCAGAA
Source organism: Lynx canadensis (assembly GCF_007474595.2). Lineage (NCBI taxonomy): Eukaryota > Metazoa > Chordata > Mammalia > Carnivora > Felidae > Lynx > Lynx canadensis. The sequence goes on from NC_044306.2 coordinate 159,955,120, forward strand.
GCATGATCCATAGGCGCTGGGCAAGCAAAAATAATAAAGGTCCACTATGGCCTGTTTATCTTCAACTTTGGAAATCAAAAGTGGAACTGAAGAGAAAGGTTCAGCAAAAACATTGTGATAGAAGAGAACCCAAATATGTAGTCAGCCTATATCATGTATGACAGGGGATGGGTTATAGTCAAAATCTTTAACACCCAGTGTGGTGCAGGGACTGACAACTCAGTATGAATGCCAACTGTTATGTCGATCAGTGGGAACTGGTGCATATCAGCCCTGCCTGGGTAAGCTGTGCAATTTGTCAGCCTGGGGTTGATGGATTTGATACTTAGGAGCCTCCAAACCAAACAAAATGAAATACTTTAAAGGCTTAAAGAAGGAAAAAAGAAAGAAAAAGAGGGAAGAACAGAGATCATCTTACAAAACTAATAATTTTTTAAATAATTCAAACTCAAGATTAGTATTTTTCACATTAATTCCTACCATCCATGGGTAAGCATTTCAATTCCCTTGTCCTTTCCTTCATTTTCTTTTCAAATCTTGAAATCATACAGGCCAGACATATTTCGTTAAATAAGAAATCTAACATTAGAATTGACAAGGGATGATGGTACTTTACACAATTCCAGTTTCCCAAGCAAGTATTCACGGGAAACACAGAGCACATTTTCTGTAACTTTTTACAGATCAAATGTATGATCAAATGATCCCTTAAGTTAATTACTCCATATACTACCCCTGCTGAATACACACACATGAAATTATATCAAAACTGAATCTTCTTAAATATAGCCATATTTCAAAAGTCGCAGATCCCTTGTGATAAAAGCAAACTTTAATTTTGCAAAGTAAATTGGAATCCTGTGTTTTGGTCACCTAGTTTACAAAGGGTGATAATAAGGGATCAGAGAACAATAACCCTACTTATTGAGGGTTTACCAAACATGTTCAGCATTATGCTGATAAGGAGAGAGGATAGCAAAAGAAGTAAAATAACATGTTTCTTGCTGTTAAAGTACTCACAATTTTATTAGGGACTCCACTCCTTTACACAAACGAAACATTTAAAGAAGAAAATAGAAACATATAAGAGCAATATAGGTGCTAAGTGGTACAATATATCCTGGGAGGGCCAGAGAGACCCAGGAGGAAAAAAGATTTCTGTTCATGAAATGCTTCAGCAACCTCGATGAGAGTGCGTGATGAACACAGAGCCAGTATGCACTCACAGAGGCAGTGGAATCCAAATTACCCCCCTGGGACCACAGGCTCTAATCTCAAGCCTGTCACCAACTCACTCTTCCACCCTTAGCAAATTACCTCACCTCTAACTGCCTTCCCTACAAAATGGAAGTTGCAATCGAGCTCTATTCTTCAGGGCTGGTAAAGAATAAATAATAAAGAAATGGTAGACTCAGTAAATGATGAGAGCCTAATAAATCTTGACTAGTTAGTGTCCAGCCCTGAATGGAATGCTACATGGAACATATGGCATCTCAGTTTGTAGATGGTTATGTATTACTGGTTTGGCTGAATTTGTCAGAGAGGTGAAAGGGTCCGCTTTCACAGTCTGTTATCAATTACTATGAAGGGTATTTGCAATATTGAAATGCAAATAATTTTGCAGATTAAGTGCAGACATCTGCCCCATTGTAATATGAGAGCATAATTGTCATCAGCAAAACCATGTTTTTCTTATATTGAAATGGAAGAATAAAGTACCATAATTAAATATTTTGACCAACATGGTGATTAAAAGGGTATTTATGCTGCAGGGGTAGTTTCTAAATCAATTTTGCATGCTTTCATCTTATCACGCAAAGAAAGTAGGTGTTTTTTATACAAAAATTTACTGTTTTTTTTAACTTCTTTTAAAAGAAAATATGTTCTTTTGGAAGCTATATTCCTAATTGCTTTGATGCTAAGCCTTTCCTTAATACTTGCTGTTGTTGATATTAAATATACACAATAGTGGGGCATGTGGGTGGCTCAGTCGGTTAAGCCTCTGACTTCGGCTCAGGTCATGATCTCACAGTCCATGAATTCCAGCCCCATGTTGGGCTCTGTGCTGACAGCTCAGAGCCTGGAGCCTGCTTCAGATTCTGTGTCTCCATCTCTCTCTGCCCCTCCCCTACTTGCGCTCTATCTGTCTCTCACAAAAATAAATAAACATTAAAAATGTTTAATAAAAATAAATATATACAGAAGAATGTTTATAATTGTTGGCTATTCACAATTTCTCTGGAGTGAAGTGCTTAAGTTTTTTACCTATTTTTCTACTGAGTTGTCTTTCTCTTACTGATTTTATAGGGGTTCTGTATATATTCTGTACACTTACCTGTGACAGTTAAATGTATTAAAAACAAACTTCCTCCTCAATTTTGATCATATTCTAAAAATCAAAAAGGCCACTGAGTCCCAATCTTTCCTTCCAGCCATCATCTTAACTGTGCATCAAGATACCATGAGGCAGAGAGATAGAATCTGACTGAGATGAGCAGCCTGGCTGCCTTCCAGGAGAAATAACAGGGTCCTCTCAGAGCCATTATCATCTATACCTCCGGGCAATGAGGCATACTGAGAAGACCTTAAAGATGAGGAGCCCCCCACCCCCACCAATGAGCACATTAAGCATATTGGAGACACAAACACAATGAATCTAGGGATCAACAGAACACTGCACCCCAGACCATGCCTTCAGGAACCACTGAGCTAAGTGTTGGATGGAGCCACTGCCAGGACCTACTTCATAGGTGTGTGATCTGTGCAACCACACAAGGCCCCACATTCAGAAGATCCCCAGACTTGGTTTAGTTCTCTGTTGTTGCCATCTTGAAATCCTTACCAGTTTTTGAACAAGGAACCCCCATTTTCATATTGCCCTGGGCCCCACATATTATATAGTCAGCCCTGTATGTGGTAGCTCTAAGCAAGGGGCTGTATACCCTCAGGATAAAAGAAAATGAACACAGGGAAGCCCCAGGAGAGCTCTGAGAGAGTTAGGACACTTCCATATACCACCAAATTAGACATAAATATGTATTTTTAAAGACCTTATGATATCTGGGAGAAGTAATTCATTAGCAAACTGTGAAAATGGCTCCCACTTTTACCAAGAATATGTATATTCTGCAGCTACTCCTGTTTTATTATTGATAGAAACTATTTACTGATAACTGCGAAACGTTTCCTAAATTTAGGTTTGCTAAATTGAGCCAAGGTTTTCTCACATTCCAGGAAAATGCTTTTCACTCTCAATAACTGATTGTGTGTGGAACAGAGAGAGGCAACAATGCGTGGTGATATAGAATATGGACTCCATAAATAACTACCTAGGTTCATATCCTTTTTCTGTGACTTACTAATTATGGGACTTTGGGTGAGTCATTTATCTTTCTGTGCCTAAGTTCTTTCTCCTGCAGAATGAAGAATACCTGGCCCCTCAGGAGAAGGTCCCTGTACCCTCGACTGGCTCACCCCTTGCTGATTTGACTGCCCAATCCCTCCTTTCCCCCTCACCCACATAACCCACCCAGCTTTTTGTAACTTTAATAAATTGTAACATTACTTCATATGGGGAGACTACAAACTAGGGGTTAATTATATATATATATACTAGTATACAGACTATATTACTAGGGGTCTGCCCTCGAGCCAGACCACAGAGGGTTGAATTTTGGTGCCATTAATTACTAACCACTTATGCACACAATCTGTGCCTCAGTTTCTTCAACTGTGAAATGGGGATAATAACAATACCTCTTTCACATGGCTGTTGTGAGGACAAATGAGTGGTGTGGTGATACTCAGAAATTTGTTATTATTTTACATTCTCTCTGTAACAAGAAAGAAAACTAGATATATCAAAATTTGGCCTTCCTGAAGTACTTTAAAAGCCTTTTAACTGATCTTTTGATTCACTCCAACCCATCCTTCACGTAGCCACCAGCGGATTGTAGGTAAAATGTAAATTTGACTATTTAAATCCTTTAAATGAAACTTTTCAAGAGCTCCCATCACTTAGGATAAGTGGTGAGCTCCTTAGCACTGCATAAAATGCCTTCCATGGCCTGGTCTCACCTATCTCTACAGCTAGTCTCTCCCAACTCCCAGCCTGGATCTTGACCTACAGCCTCAAACTGTCTATAGATCTTGAAATACACCAAGATATCTGTCACTGCTCTACCTTTATCCATCATTTTTCCTCTGCTGGAATTCTTCCTACCCTGAAACTGGATTAATTCCAACTCCACTATCACACCTCAGTTCAGGGATTGGCCAGTTCTGAAAGCCTTTTCCTAATCACACAACCACCTAGGTCTCCCTTATAGTCCCCTAAGCTCCTGTACATCTCTTTATTGCAGTATAATATAAGTTTAAGTGTTAAAACTTTAGAGATAGATTACCTAGTTTTGAAACTTTGCTCAGTCACTTATTTGTAGTGTGATCCTGGGCAAATTTCTTAAACTCTTGTGCTTTAGTTTCCTTATCTATGAAATACGGATAATCAAAGTGCCTACCTCATGGGGCTATTGTACAGAATAAATTAATTAAGGGACACTATATTAAGGGCTTACTATAGTATGTGGAGGAAAGTATACACTCAGTAATTGTTAATATCATATCATATTTGATTTTCTGTTTATATGTGTCTGGTGCCCTGGACATGAGCTCCTGAAGCCATTGTTTCTTATTCATTTTTTTTTAATTCCCAATACTTAGCAAAGTGTCTGACATTGTGTTCATCAGTTCTCCTCTCCTTCCTGGATATACAATTAAAAGAGATTTCCCACACACCTCTTGCATCTGTCCACTCCCAGCCTGGCATGACTGTAATCACATGACTGAGTTCCATCCAGTAGAATGTGAATGCATGCAACATACAGCACTATCAAATCTGGCCATAACATGTCCCAAGCAATCTTTTGAAGGTTCTCTATCCATGTGGCTAGAAACAAAGAACTATAGCATTCAAATCCCTGAATCACACTTAAAAGGTAAGCAGTCTCAGCAGGAACATTCAGACTGGACTTTAGGCGAGCAAGGAACAAACCACTGTGATAGGCTACTGACATTCTTGTTACAATGATTAGCATTACTGTCTCTAATACAGTAGATGTTCAGTTAAATTGTGTTGAAATAAATGATTGAATAAATGAATACTCAAAAATCAACTAAGAAATATTTAAATAAAGATGATGGAAACCATGAGCAGGAAAGGTAAAACTAAGAATGAAACAAGATAGATTTAAGAATTAAAGAAGCCTAGACAGAAGACAAAGGATAGGAAAACGCAAACTGTATGAAGCATCCCTACTACTTCTGGCCTTGCCCCAGTCAGAAAGAGAATTCACTTTTCCTGCTATTCTCTCTCTGTCCTCCTTTTCTCAAATAGCCATCAAAAAAATTCATAAACAGAGAAGATCCTGAGATGAACAGTTTGCTTCTGCTGTATAATTTTCTGACCCATAGGATGGGGCAATATAGCATTGGGGATTTCAGGGTGAAATGATTGAGGTTCTTTAATAAGTATATGTAGGCAACTTCTCAAGGGGTTTATCTCTTCTATTTTCAGATGCTACTGAAAATCAGATAACTATTAATGGACCATGACTACCTCCTGTTCTCAAGTGATCATATTAATTTACCTATTTGCCATGAGGCATCAGAAATCTAGAAGGGGGAAAAAAAAAGAAGATGAAGAAAAAATCACCAAAAGGGAATGAGAAAGGACTCTCTGTAGAATCTGAAAGAGTTGTTCAGGGTGACAATCTGTAAAGAAATGAAATTTTGTGTTTGTCCAGGACATTAAGGAGAAGGAGAGGAGAGGGGGTAAGGAGAACAATATGACAGGGGCCCTTGATGGGCATTCATCCAAACCTAGCATCAAAACATTAACCCAGACTTGCCATTTTTATGCTTTCCTAACCTTTGTATTGGAATCCCCTCCTTTTGCATTTGCTCAGGTTGTGTTACAAACTGTGGAGATTATTCTGAAGGAGGTCCAACTGTGGAAGATTCTCTTCATGCTGATCAAAGCTATAAGAATAATGTTGGAACTAAACTGACAAGAAGGGTTAGGTCTGAAAAGAAAAAAGAAAACAATGAAAAAAAGTTTTTACTTCCTCACCATTTTATCTTGGACTATTTCAATTAGTGACAGGTATAGAATCAGTTTCAGGGATAATTCAGCTCATCTCAACAAAAACTAGAATTTTGTCATTTGACAAGCATTGTACTAAATTCTGGGAACACAGAAGTAAATGTGGCAAGTTTTTGGCCTTCAAAGAATTCACAGTGCAGCAGAAAATAGAAATGTACAATAAAATTAAATCTAATATAAAAAATGAAATCTAATATTGACGTAATACTATCATGGCTGACAGTTTGCTGAGATGTATAGAAAGGGGCAAAAAAAATCAGACAAACTTAGAAAGGAGAAGACATTCGATGAGACTTGAAGAATTCTTGATGGCTATTAGACAGACCAGGTGGGGAAAGGATATCCTAGAAAGAATAGTGAAAACAAAATCAGAAATAAAAGAAATGACAAGCTCTGTTCAGGGACTATCAATAATTTGATATATCTAGAATTTGGGATGCATGAGGAGAAATGAACAGAGAAAGCTTAAAAAGTTAGGCTTGAGCCAATTTGTCAAAAGCCTTAAATTCATGTCAAAAATTCAGATTTTATTCTGAAGATGATGGAGATCCATTATGGATTTTTCAAGTAGCAAAATCACTCAGGCATCAACTAAACATAAGGATGGATTTAAAAGGTGCCAGATAAGAAGCAAGCAGCTGGGTTAATGGGCTATTGCCTACATTAGGGAAGTAGCAATGAGAATGAGGAGGAGGGAAGAAATACAAAAATTATTTAATTGGGGTGCCTGGATGGCTCAGTTGGTTAAGTGTCCAAGTCTTTTTTTTAATGTTTATTTATTTATTTTGAGAGAGAGGGAGAGAGAGCATGCACCACAGAACAAGGGAGGGACAGAGAAATAGGGAGAGAGAGAGAATCCCAAGCAGGCTCTGCACTGCCAGTGTAGATCCCAGCTTGGGGCTCAATCCTACAACCATGACATCATGACATGAGCCAAAATCAAGAGTTGGTCGCTTAACCAATTGAGCCATCCAGGAACCTCTAAGCGTCCAACTCTTGATTTCCACTCAGGTCATGATCTCATGGTTCATGAGATTGAGCCCCTTGTCCAGCTCTGCATTGCACTGACAGCACGAAGCCTGCTTGGGATTCTCTCTCTCTCTGCCCCGCCCCCACCACGTGCTCTCTCACACACATGCTTGCTCTCTCTCTCTCTCTCTCTCAAAATAAATAAATAAACTTAAAAATATATATTTCGTCAATAGGATTTGAGGTTTTGGTATCCAAGTGGATATGGCAGGGGTGATTTCTAAGCTTGGACAACTGGGTAGATTCTAATACCATACTGTTTACTACTCTGCTACCATATTATCATGTAACCTTTAAACACCAGTCATGGGACCCACATTTCAGTTTTCCCTTCTCATCCTGGTGGGAAGATAATCATACCTGTGTTCTGCCCTTTTCCATAGAAAGGTGAATGAATACCACATTTATACAAAGTCTGGATGTAACTATTTTCTCATGAGCTTTATGACCAAGGGGTTAAAAAAAAAAAAAAGAAAAAAAATTCAACAACAGAATTCTGGTATTTAAAGCCCTGGGATTCATTTGAACCAACTGTTGCCATGGTTTCAAGAGTCTGAAATCAACATTTCAAGGTAATCTGCGGATCTAGATATTGCTGCAGCATTCAGGTATCAAGAAACAATCAAAGTGCCATACCCCATTAGTGACCAAACCCCGTTAAGGCTGTGCAAATGCCTCAATTTGGTATTCAACTTAATCACTGATACTGTATTACTAATTATAGCATGACACCATGCAAAAGTGGGACTTTTAAAAAGGCTGGCAAATGGCATTATTTTAATAAGTCATTAGGAAATTGCTTTTTGAGGACGCAATGAAAGTACAAGTTTCTCAATTAGGGGAATTATGTGGAAATGATGAGATATTTGAGCATGCATAATCTGCAGCTAGCAATCCATTTGAAGCAGACCAAGCCATTGGGAGGGCTGGCTAATGAAAAGAGGATGATCTGATTCACTGTATGAGAAAAATGATAATGGAGGTTCTAAACAGAGGGCGTTGAAAGACTGCTTGTCGCCCAGTTACACTCAGGAAAGTCTTTTTGGCCCCTCACCTTGCGTTTAGAGCTAAAATAAAGATGACAAGATGAACCTAATCTTTGAGAGAATTAGCCAACTTACCTTAGCGATACTTATACACAAGAAAAATAAATGACTATTAGTTGTTGGACAACCCCAAAACACTGATGTTGTGTTTAGAGTTTATTTGTAAGCAGTTTGAGATAGGAAACAAGATTAGAGAAAGTGACAAGTTTGAGAATAAAGGACCTTGCAGTTCTTTAAATGACCAGATAGGATATTTTTGTTCTGAAACGCTCATCCACAGAAATTCACACTTAAGTTTGAAAAAGCATTATGTGGACTCTACATGTACATGTGTAAGGGTGTATGTATGTGTGTGCATGCATGTGCATGAGAGAGAGAGATTGAGAGAGAGGGAGAGAAAGGGGGGGTTAAAAGAAAGAATATGTTTTCTTCTCTATTTTCAATTCAATGAGTATTCACATTAAATCTCACGTTACTAGTTACACTATTTGGAAAGGCTCAAGAATGTTTTCTTTAAGCATTTTGAAACTTCCTGTGAGAAGCTACCTTTTTATATAATGCTCCAATTATCAATCATTCTCAGAAATGGGTTTCTATATTTAATAGACCAACACATTCCTCTAGTATTAAATTTTTCATCTAGAAACTGGTATCCTTGCTTGATTGAGTTCCTCAAGGCTCAATGAGTCTGTTGTTTGCAGTGACTATTACTCAGCAAATCTGAAAATTCTTGCTCAACTCTAATGTCCAAACACTTCTTTTAAATCTTTTTTAAAAGATCTTTATTTTTGGCTTTGTAAAAGAACACGGGTTTGACCAATGTGCTCCTCAGTTTCATCTGTGAGCAAGATTAAATGAAGTCCAGCAGGAACAATAGTCATTAACAAACCAGGGTCTGATGAACAACTCTTAGAGTAGAGGAACACACACACACATACACACACACACACACACACACACACACACACACACACACACAGAGAGCATAATTCTGAAGACTACTTAGGAGGAAAATGTCTGGTGACACCACAAATGGCTCAGGGCCTGCAAGACCTAAACTTTTACTCCCTGAAACGTCAGGACAAATTTTATATTATCTACTCAAGTTACCACAGACACAGAGCTCAATCTGTCCTATAGGGAATTAAACTATGAAATAAGATTCTTAAAAATAAAAAGACATTAATTCTGCTTAGCCATCTTATTAGATATTTGACATAATTTATTGCCTGAAGACATTGTGCCTTTGGTCTTGCATCAGAGTAAAATTCATTGAATGACATAGTTGTTCTCAGCATGAAGAAGAGACACATTTTTCAAAAGAAGCAATTGACTTGTTAGAGGTTTGACATATCACAAACATTTTGATTTTGTGATCAGACTGAATGGTGATTTACTTATCCCCTGACTTTACTGTCAGGTAATTTATAAGTTTACTTCTCAGACAAGAACTGTGGAAAACCTTAGGAGGAATTGGTAGGGCAAAGAGGAGGGAAACACATAGCTATAATAAAGCTATAGTGGTGGCTAAAGTGACAAGAAAAACAAATGGAAATCATTTGATTTGAACTGCACCTGTGAGAGAAGAAATTATGACCCCTTTTTGCATCAGAATCTCACAGGTCTATTTTGAGAGTTGAGGGATCTGTGTAAAGTACCTCGTTCACTCTTTTAAAACAGCCTTTACTTTCAGAGAATTCAACTGTGAAATTTATAGAAATGCTTTCTGAAGCTAAGAAAAAAGTTCATTGCTTTTGATTATTTTGCTAAACTCTTCTAGAATCTAGAGACACAATGCAGTGTGGTGTGATGAAGATACATCAATTCTTAGATTGCCATAATCATTAAACCCCTGGTTATGCATTTCTTGTGTCCAAGGAACAGGGTCCCCTTATTAATCTCATTTTGTTCATCTTCCCAAGGAGCAGGGAAACGTGTTACTGCTCTTTCTCCCTGGAATATTTCAAGACTTGATGTACTCAGGGGCAAAGTGGTTGGCTGAGGGATCCAATTAGGACAATGACAGAGGGACCAGTACTGATAGCTCCTGGCCATGCCTGTTGAGGTCTCACTAGAAGCCATCCACTTCATTCAAAGTATAGCATTATTGGTTTGTACCTGTTAACATATTTTAAACGAGAAGGCTATTAGATTGAGGTGGGTCTAATGCTTTGGTAACCTATGTAAGGAAACCAAAACATAAACTGGAGTCAAAGCACTTGAATCCAAGAAAGCGAAACTTGAGAAAAACCAATCACAAACAGCCAGCAGGCAACTGCTTAAGATACAACCAGTCAAATAATTTCTTTGCCTTACTGCCACATTTTCTCTATTAAAAAAAAAAAACCTCTTCCCCAGGGGAGCACTCCTAACCACTTAAGGTTTGGCACTGCCCAACTTATAATCGACAATTTTAATGTACCTGAGTTCATCGTTTAAGATATCAAAACATCAAACTGGTCACTCCAATTTTAGCCTACATATAACAGTGAGAATTCATCTGGCATTTAATTTGATACTACTCAGTAATAGTGATGCATTAAATTCATTCATTTAACAAGTGTTTCTTAAATAGTGTGTGCAAGTCACCCTATTAAGCACCAGGAATCCAAATGTGAATGAGACAAAGTATATGACTGCGGAGCTGAGCCTTATGAAAAAGATAAACATGAAAGTAAATAAATACAACACTTGAAAGGGCAGAGAGAGAAACACAATAGTGTTGGAGCCCAGGGAAAGATATAATTAACATCAATTAACCATTGTTTCATCCTTATGCCCTTCTATAAACTCATTTCCTAGCATGGTACTAGGCACATACAGACACTCGATAAATGTGTGTTTGGATGGATGGATAGATGGATGAGTGTGGATGGATGGATGAGTAGATGGATGGGTGAGTGAAAGCATAAACAGATGGAAAGAGTGAATGAGTGAGTGAATAAATTAAAATAAATTGACAACTTAGGGGACAAAATCCAAGTCAGGCTCTATTAAACACTTGCACAGAATCATGGACTTCATACCACTGGTCTCAGCTCGTTCTTACACAAACAACGATTTCTATTATTTATTTTTAGATTCATGCCTGTCTCCTCCCCCACTAGAATATAAGACCAACAAGAAGAGTAGGGGCCCCATCTGTTTTTGTTTCCTAGTGATAACTCCAACACGTAAGACAGTGCTTGGCATGTGGAAGGCGCTAAATAAATATTTGTTGGATTAGTACACAGAAACACAAATGTCTCACTAAAGGAGGTACTACACAAGAAGGAATATGTAAGAGCATACAGAGTATACAAGAAATAATTATTTTTAAGAGCACTACAAATGTGCTTTTAAAATGAAAAGCTTTTTACTGCTCTATACATAGATATTATGATATGAGTTAAGTTCAATCAGATTGGTCTCAACGATTCAGACAACCCCAGCTAAATGGAGTTGGAAAATGTCACTGTGGAAGTTTTAGGGAGCCTATAAGTAACACCCATTTATTCTTTCTCCTACTTTAGGGCCAATAAAGGTGGTACACTGATAACTGTGGCATTAGTATTGACAGGTCCATTGAAAAATGAGCCATGCAATCTGTAACCTAAATAATTTATGACTCCTTCCTATCCAGTAATAAACCTTGAGAAAGTCCATCTAAAGGAAGGATTGGCTCTGCAGGACACATACACTTAAAGAAGTGTCTCTTGGGGTGCCTGGGTGGCTCAGGCGGTTGAGCATCTGACTTCAGCTCGGGTAATGATCTCGTAGTTCATGAGTTCAAGCCCCGCATCGGACTATGTGCTGACAGCTCGGAGCCTGGAGCCTGCTTCGGATTCTGTGCCTCCCTCTCTCTCTGCTCTTCCCCCGCTCATGCTCTGTCTCTCTCTCCTTCAAAAATAAATAAAAAGATTTTTTAAAAATTAAAAAAAAAAAGTAAGTGTCTCTTCATTGTATCTAAGGTAGTGCAGAAAGTAAGAGATCATATCCCCAGAGTTTGGGGCCTTGAGAATCATGGACTGGTGGATGTTACTCAGATAACTGAGGAAACTCACAGGAAATAATGGGTAGGACTAGAGGCCAAAGGTTTACTCTAAATCCCTGCACATGGAAACTGTGAAGCCAGGAAAAAAAAAAAAAAAAAAAGAGAACCCTTCCCATGACAGGCAAACTATTGGTAAGTGTCACTTTTCCAAACATTATGTCACAGCACAGTATAGAGCAAATAAATGCAGGAGATAGCAGAAAATGGAATATGTTAAGTTTGCTTTCCCAGGTGGTGTAAGTCATGCAAATCACCACTCTTCCTTTTCTGATAAATACCTGATACCTAATACATAATTTTTCCTTTGCAGCAGCTGTTGAATAATTTAAAATACAAAATCCAGGGGCACCTGGGTGGCTCAGTCAGTTAAGCATCCAACTTTGGCTCAGGTCACAATCTCACGGTTCATGAGTCAGGCCCTGCACCAGGCTCTGTGCTGACAGCTCAGAGCCTGGAGCCTGCTTCGGATTCTCTCTCTCTCTCTCTCTCTCTCTCTCTCTCTTTCTCTCTCTCTCTCTCTCTCTCTCTGTCTCTATCTCTCTGTCTCTGTCTCTCTCTCCCTCTCCTGCTCGCTCTCTCTCTCTCTCTCTCACTTTCTCTCTCTCTGTCAAAAATAAATAAACATTAAAAAGTTTTTAAAAATAAAAGACAAAAACCATAGGCTCACACAATTCAAGAGGTTCTGGTATCATATTACCTAGGTAAAGATGACAGGAGTCCTAACATGTATGTTCCTGGTCTGCTTCCACTCACTGCTCCCTGGTTCCCTCCCAGTTGCAGCCCCAGTTTCAAAACCACAAAACCCACATCACATGAAACTGGAGATGATTTAAGAAGCTCACATGGAGAAAACTGAGGTGCTCCTATCAACTGCTGAGCTCCCAGCAGATGACCAGCATCTGCTGCCAGTCATGTAAATGAACCAACTTGGATATTCCAGCCTATACAACTGCTGCCCAAATGATATCATAAAAGAACAGAAGAACAACCCCGAGACCAGTCAACCTACAAAGTAGTTACAGATACTAAAATGTTTGTTATTTTTCACCAGTAGATTTTGGAATGGTTTGTTACACAGTGGTGATTGGAACCAGCTCCTTTCTGGCACCTGGGTTTCTGGAACAGAATTGTCATTGTTCTTATCATCCACTAGGGAAAGCTTCACTTGCAACATCATTTGTTTAAATGAGAATTTCATTGAGAAATGTTTCCTTTTGTTCTATTTTCACACAGAAAAGATAAAGCTAAAAAATTCTACAGCAAAACATAATTTCTATATTGACTGACCAGTCCACAAAGAGATAATACAAGAATATTATGTTTCCGATGGAAACTGTTAGGAATTACCTTCAATCCTTTAGTGAACAAAAACTTCCAAAGACTAGTTGATGGTGAGACTAGAAAGCTGGCAGGAAATCAGGAAATTTAGAAAGAAAATGTTTATCCGGTGGCCCTTGTCACAGCTTAAAACCCAATTTGGGCTAATGTCTGTAAATGGAGAGTAGCTATTAACAAATGAATTAATTAGGGTCTTGTTAGCTTTTATAGTGTCAACTCTAATTATTTGTTTGTCTGATCTGAGGTATCCTTAGATTATTTACTATCATTCCTGCCAACCAACAAAAGATAATAAGGTTGAATCTCACAAGTATATGGGAATTAGAAAACAGCTTTTATCCTGTATGCTCAATCTCAGGCAAAATTTTCAGAGCCTGGGTCTTTTCTTCAAGACAAAGTTTCTTTAGGAAGTTAATAAATAACTAATTTTCATTAAAAAATTTCAAAGAAGGCAATAATCAATTAATCTGTTTTTAAAAATTCCCTAGATCATGGACATTTATTTAGAGTCAAGGGTACTTATGTTCTATTTTCTTTTTCCAGCAGTTATCTTCTTGCATAGGGTCAGAAAAAGAAATCTATACCTCCGAAGGGAAACTGAGGCAAAGGACAAATAATCACTCTGTTCAACAGCGATGAATAGCTGGTGGCAGTACTCACAGTCTAAGAAAATCTCTTTCTGTAATCATTTCTCAAAGCGTACTTGTCTCATCAATACATAAGTCAAGGTTATTTTTCTTCATTCTACAGCTCAATCTCAACCTAATTCTATATCTGATCATTTTTATTCCACCTTATTATAAAAGAAAAGAATCTTTTTAGCCCGAGAAAAATGGAAAATTTCCCCTCTCTAGCAAGCTGAAAAGTGGTTCTTATAACAAAATAATTACCTAATTAAAGTGCTCATCTGAACCAGTTACCACAAATCCAATTAAATCAAGCTGCCAACAGGAATATATTATACCTGATAAGGAGTTAGTGAATAGATCGACACAAAGCACTATCATGCTCTCTGTTAAACTTAAAGAAGTTGGTTTTCCCTTAAAAGATGCTGTATCTTCCTGATGAAATAGTTTTTTAATATGCCAAGGAAGGTCTATATCTGGCAGTGAAAATGCTAAATATCCACATACTAATACAGGAGATCAAGGTTAGATACTTCATGAACCTCTAGCCACAGGTTCATGAAAATGAAAGACATCAATTGACTAGTTTACCATGAAACCACTTTGGTCCTTTTCCCTCATGGGGGTGGGATGCTGGCAGTGGTCATTCACAATGATTGAACATATGAACAGTGAAAAGAACAACAAATTAGGAGCAAGACAGAAATGACAGAACTTTCTGATCAAAGAAAGATATCTATCCAGTTCCTAATCAAAGAACCCTATATTGTTTTTCGAGTTTCATGATGTTATTCTATTATGCTCATATCATTCTTTCTATAGGCTGTAATTTGGGCTTTTCTTCTCATTTCTATTTTTTTAAGTTTATTTATTTATTTTGAGAGAGAAAGAGAGAGTGCAAGTGAGGGAGGGGCAGCAAGAGAGAGAACCCCAAGCAGACTCCACACCCAGCATAGAGCCTGAGATGGGGCTTGACGTGGTGATCCATCTCACAATCATTGACATCAAGACTTGAGCCAGTACCAAGAGTCGGATACTTAACTGACTAAGCCCCCATGCACCCCTTCTCAATTCTATTTTTAATTTCATCTACTGTGTTTGTCTCTGCACTGAGAGAAACATCCAGGACACCCAGCATTTGTGCAAGGCTCTACCAGAGTTGCTGCTGCAGTGGAAGAAATGGAGAATGATGGAAAGGATAAAAAAAATAATTAACTGCACATGTAAAGCATGGTGTCTACAACTGGTCAGTTAGGAGAGAAAGTATGCTGGAGAAAACATACACACCAAAAAAAAAAAAAAAAAAAACCATCACTAGAGAGGTTTTTGAAGTCAATAAAAAAGAGATTGTACCTATCCTTCTCAAGCTATTCCAAAAAATAGAAAGGGAAGGAAAACTTCCAGACTCATTCTATGAAGCCAGTATTACTTTGATTCCTAAACCAGACAGAGACCCAGTAAAAAAAAGAGAACTACAGGCCAATATCCCTGATGAATATGGATGCAAAAATTCTCAATAAGATACTAGCAAATCAAATTCAACAGCATATAAAAAGAATTATTCACCATGATCAAGTGGGATTCATTCCTGGGATGCAGGGCTGGTTCAACATTCACAAATCAATCAGTGTGATACATCACATTAATAAAAGAAAAGATAAGAACCATATGATCCTGTCAATCGACGCAGAAAAAGCATTTGACAAAATTCAGCAACCTTTCTTAATAAAAACCCTCGAGAAAGTCGGGATAGAAGGAACATACTTCAATATCATAAAAGCCATTTATGAAAAGCCCACAGCTAACATCATCCTCAACGGGGAAAAACTGAGAGCTTTTTCCCTGAGATCAGGAACACGACAGGGATGTCCACTCTCACCACTGTTGTTTAACGTAGTGTTGGAAGTTCTAGCATCAGCAATCAGACAGCAAAAGGAAATCAAAGGCATCAAAATTGGCAAAGATGAAGTTAAGCTTTCACTTTTTGCAGATGACATGATATTATACATGGAAAATCTGATAGACTCCACCAAAAGTCTGCTAGAGCTGATACATGAATTCAGCAAAGTTGCAGGATACAAAATCAACGAACAGAAATCAGTTGCATTCTTATACACTAATAATGAAGCAACAGAAAGACAAATAAAGAAACTGATCCCGTTCACAATTGCACCAAGAAGCATAAAATACCTAGGAATAAATCTAACCAAAGATGTAAAAGATCTGTATGCTGAAAACTATAGAAAACTTATGAAGGAAATTGAAGAAGATATAAAGACATGGAAAAACATTCCGTGCTCATGGGTTGGAAGAATAAATATTGTCAAAATGTCAATACTACCCAAAGCTATCTACACATTCAATGCAATCCCAATCAAAATTGCACCAGCATTCTTCTCAAAACTAGAACAAGCAATCCTAAAATTCATATGGAACCACAAAAGGCCCCAAATAGCCAAAGTAATTTTGAAGAAGATCAAAGCAGGAGGCATCACAATCCCAGACTTTAGCCTCTACTACAAAGCTGTCATCATCAAGACAGCATGGTATTGGCACAAAAACAGACACATAGACCAATGGAATAGAATAGAAACCCCAGAACTAGACCCACAAACATATGGCCAACTCATCTTTGACAAAGCAGGAAAGAACATCCAATGGAAAAAAGACAGTCTCTTTAACAAATGGTGCTAGGGGAACTGGACAGCAACATGCAGAAGATTGAAACTAGACCACTTTCTCACACCATTCACAAAAATAAACTCAAAATGGATAAAGGACCTGAATGTGAGACAGGAAACCATCAAAACCCTAGAGGAGAAAGCAGGAAAAGACCTCTCTGACCTCAGCCGTAGCAATTTCTTACTTGACACATCCCCAAAGGCAAGGGAATTAAAACCAAAAATGAACTACTGGGACCTTATGAAGATAAAAAGCTTCTGCACAGCAAAGGAAACAACCAACAACACTAAAAGGCAACCAACGGAATGGGAAAAGATATTTGCAAATGACATATTGGACAAAGGGCTAGTATCCAAAATCTATAAAGAGCTCACCAAACTCCACACCCGAAAAACAAATAACCCACTGAAGAAATGGGCAGAAAACATGAATAGACACTTCTCTAGAGAAGACATCCAGACGGCCAACAGGCACATGAAAAGATGCTCAATGTCACTCCTCATCAGGGAAATAGAAATTAAAACCACACTCAGATATAACCTCACGCCAGTCAGAGTGGCCAAAATGGACAAATCAGGAGACCATGGATGCTGGAGAGGATGTGGAGAAACGGGAACCCTCTTGCACTGTTGGTGGGAATGCAAATTGGTGCAGCCACTCTGCAAAACAGTGTGGAGGTTCCTCAGAAAATTAAAAATAGACCTACCCTATGACCCAGCAGTAGCACTGCTAGGAATTGACCCAAGGGATACAGGAGTACTGATGCATAGGGGCACTTGTACCCCAATGTTTATAGCAGCACTCTCAACAATAGCCAAATTATGGAAAGAGCCTAAATGTCCATCAACTGATGAATGGATAAAGAACTTGTGGTTTATATACACAATGGAGTACTACATGGCAATGAGAAAGAATGAAATATGGCCCTTTGTAGCAACGTGGATGGAACTGGAGAGTGTAATGCTAAGTGAAATAAGCCATACAGAGAAAGACAGATACCATATGATTTCACTCTTATGTGGATCCTGAGAAACAACAGAAACCCATGGGGGAGGGGAAGGAAAAAAAAAAGAGGTTAGAGTGGGAGAGAGCCAAAGCATAAGAGACTGTTAAAAACTGAGAACAAACTGAGGGTTGATAGGGGTTGGGAGGGAGGGGAGGGTAGGTGATGGGCATTGAGGAGGGCATCTTTTGGGATGAGCACTGGGTGTTGTATGGAAACCAATTTGACAATAAACTTCATATACTGAAAAAAAAAAAAAAGAATGGCAAAGATCCAAATACAAAGATGTTCACTCCAGCTTATGTATAATAATGAACAACTGGATGTAATGTAATTGTTGTATTGAAGGATTGGCTTAATAAATTTTGATTTATCATATTATGAAATTAAAAAAAAGAGATTGTAGAGTCAATCCCCATATACTTGCTGACCCTATTTCCTGCTCTAGTCTGTATGTACCCTTGTATATTTATAATGTTTCATTTCTTCTGAAGGTATCTGTGTAAGTCTCAAACAGATGTGTGATATTCTCCCATTTGTGAAACAACAATTACACACACAACTAGTACCTGTCCAGATCCTACTTGAAATTTAAAACAACTTTTCTGGAGAAATTTGAAAAGTTTACAAAATTCAGAAAACATCTACTTTAGTTTATTTATCTATTTTGAGAAAGAGAGAGAGAGAGAGAGAGAGAGAGAGAGAGAGAGAGAGAGAAACGTGGGAGGGGCAGAGATAGAGGGAGAGAGAGAGAATCCCAACCAGGCTCTGCACCGTCAGCACAGAGCCTGATGCAGGGCTCAAACTCACAGTCCATGAGATCATGACCTGAGCTGAAACCAAGAGTCAAACACCCATCCAACTAAGTCACCCAGATGCCCAGAAAACAGCTACTTTAAATGTACCATATATCTATCTCAAAATAGTTTATAATTTTTATATTCATATCATGAAGATAGTATGGTTGATACCTGACATCTGTAGAGATTTGATTTAAACGATTCCATATTTATGGTTTTGAAACCACAAAAGAAGCTAAAAATTTCTCCCCAGACAGATGAATGCATTTACCAAGTATGCATTTACAAGAGCTTTTTTTTCTTCTATCAAAGGAGAATTATTTTTTAAGTTTTAAGTGTAATTCCAGTTAGTTAACATACATGGTTATATTAGTTTCAGGTATATGACATAGTGATTCATCACTTCCAAACATCACCCAGTGCTCATAACAAGTGCACTCCTTAATCCCCATCATCTATTTAGCCCACCACCACCTCTGGTAACCATCAGTTTGCTCCCTATAGCTAAAAGAGTCTGTTTCTTCTTCTTTTTTTTTTAATTGTTTCTTTTAATGTTTATTTTTGAGAGAGACAGAGCGCGAGCAGGGGAAGGGCAGAAAGAGGGAGACAGAATTTGAAGCAGGCTCTAGGCTCTGAGCTGTCAGCACAGAGCCCGACATGGGGCTTGAACTCACAGACCATGAGACCATGACCTGAGCCAAAGTAGGATGCTTAACGAACTGAGCAACCCAGGCACCCCATGAGTCTGTTTCTTTTTCCCTTTGCTCCTTTGTTTTGTTTCTTAAATTCCACATATGAGTGAAATCATATGGTGTTTGTCTTTCTCTGACTGAATTATTCCACTTAACATTATACTCTCTACCTCCATACGTGTTGTTGCAAATGGCATGATTTCATTCTTTTTATAGCTGAGTAAGATTCATATATATATATATATATACATATATATACATATTCTATATCTTGTCTATTGTAAATAATGCTGACATAAACATAGAAGTTACATTTATCCCTTAGAATCAGTATTTTTCTATCTTTTGCGTAAATACCCAGTAGTGCAATTGCTGGATCATAAGATAGTTCTATTTTTAACATTTTGAGGAACCTCCAAACTGTTTTCCACAGCGCCAACACAAGTTTGCATTTCCACAAACAGTGTAAGAGGGTTGCTTTTTCTCTATATCCTTACCAATACCTGTTGTTGATTTTAGCCATTCTCACAGGTGTGAGGTGATATCTCATTGTAGTTTTCATTTGCATTTCCCTGATGATAAGTGATGGTGAGCATCTTTTCATGTGTCTGTTGGCCATTTGTATATCTTCTTTGGAGAAATTTCAGTTCAGGTCTTCTGCCCATTTTTTAACTGGATTATTTGTTTTGGGGGTGTTGGGTTTTATAAGTTCTTTATATATTTTGGATACTAACCCTTTATTGAATATGTCACTTGCAAATATCTTCTCCCATTAGATAGGTTGCCTTTTAGATTTGTTGATTGTTTCCTTCACTGTGCAGAAGCTTTTTTATTTTTATGTAGAGCCAACAGGTTATTTTTGCTTTTGTTTTCCTTGCTTCAGGGACCTATTCCGAAAAAAGTTTCCATGGCCAATGTCAGAGAAATTACTGCCCGTGTGCTTTTCTAGGATTTTCATGGTTTCAGGTCTCACATTAAGTCCTTAATCTATTCTTTTAAGTTCATTTATTTTGAGGGGAGAGGGGAGTAGGGGCAGAGACAGAGGAAGAGAGACTTCTAAGCAGGCTCCACATGGACATAGTGCAGAACCTGACGCAGGGCTCAAACTCACAAAATGTGAGATTATGACCTGAGCCAAAATGAAGAGTTGGATGCTTATCCAACCGAGCCACCCAGGCGCCCCTAGATCCTTAATCTAGTTTGAATTTATTTTTGTGTATGGGGTAAGAAAATGGTCCAGTGTCATTCTTTGTATGTAGCTGTCCAGTTTTCCCAATACCATTTGTTGAAGAGACTTTTTCCCATTGAATATTCTTGCCTCTTTTCTCAAAGATGAATTGGCCATGTAATTGTGGGTTTATTTCTGGGTTTTCTATTCTATACTATTGATCTATGTGTCTACTTTTGTGTCAGTACCATACTGCTTTGATTACTACAGCTTTGTAATATAAGTTGAAGTCCAGAATTATGATGCCTCCAGCTTTGCTTTTCTTATTCACTGTTGCTTTGGCTGTTCAGCATCTTTTGTGGTTCCATACAAATTTTAGGATTATTAGCTCGAGTTCCATGAAAAATGCTGTTGGTAGTTTCATAGGGACTTTATTGAATGTGTAGATTACTTTGGGTAGTATAGACGTTTTAACAACATTTGTTCTTCCAATCCATGAGCATGGAATGTCTTTCCATTTCCTTGTGTCTTCAATTTCTTTCATCGGCGCTTTATAGTTTTCACAGGACTTTCACCTCTTTAGTTAGGTTTATTCCTAGGTATTTATTTTTGGTGCAACTGTAAATGAGAACATTTTCTTAATTTCTCTTTCTTCTGCTTCATTATTGATGTATAAAAATTCAACAGATTACTATACACTGATTTTGTATCCTATAATCTTACTGAATTCATTTATCAGTTCTAGTATTGGTGGAGTCTTTAGGGGTTTCTATATACAGTATCATGTCATCTGCAAATAGAGAAAGTTGGTACTTTTTCCTTACCAATCTGGAAGCCTTTCATTTCTTTTTGTTGTCTGATTGATGTGGCTAGGACTTCGGTACTATATTGAATAAAAGTGGTGAAAGTGGACATCCTTCTCTTGTTACTGACCTTAGGGGAAAAACTCTCAGTTTTTCACCATTGAGTATAATGTGAGCTGTCTGTTTTTCATATAAGGCCTTTGTTATGTTGAGGTATGTTCCCTCTAAACCTATTTTGTTGAGGGATTTTAACATGAATGGATATTGTACTTTGTCAAGTGCTTTTTCTGCATCTATTAAAATGATCATATGGTCTTACCATTTCTCTTATTGATGTGATGTATCACATTGATTGATTTATAAATATGGAACCACCTTGTATCCCAGGAATAAACCCAACTTGCAGTGAATGATTTTTTTAATGTATTGTTGAAACCGGTTTGCTAGTAGTTTGTTGAGGAATTTTGCATCTATGTTCAGCAAAAATATTGGCCTGTAGTTCTCTTTTTTTTGTTGTGTCTTTATCTAGTTTGGGTATCAGAGTAATGCTGGCTTCATACAACGATCTTGGAAGTTTTCCTTTTTCTTCTATTTTTGGAACAGTTTGAGAAGAATAGGTATTAATTCTTCCTGAAATGTTTCAGAGAATTCATCTGTGAAGCCATCTGGCAGTGAGCTTTTGTTTGTTGGGAGTTTTTTTTTTTATTACTGATTCAATTTCTTTGCTGGTTATCAATCTGTTCAAATTTTCCATTTCTCCCTATTTAAGTTTTGGTATTTTATATGTTTCTAGGAATTTATCTGTTTCTTCTACTAGATTGTCCAGTTTGCTCACATATAGTTTTTCATAATAATCTCTTAAAGTTGTTTGTATTTCTGTGGTATTTATTGTGATATCTCCTCTCTCATTTGTGATTTTATTTATTTGAGTCCTTTCTCTTTTTTCTTGATAAGTCTGACTAGAGGTTTATCAATTTTATTGATTTTTTTTCAAAGAAATAGCTCCTGGTCCATTGATCTGTTCTGTTGTTCCTTTAGTTTCTATATAATTTATTTCTGCTCTAATATTTATTTCCCTCCTTCTGCTTGTTTTAGGTTTTGTTTGTTGCTCTTTTTGTGGGGTTAGGTAGTTTATTTGAGATTTTTTTCTCGCTTCATAAGGTAGGCCTATACTGCTAAAAACTTCCCTCTTAGAAGGGAATGCACTTTTACTACATCCCAAAGGTTTTGGATCATTGTGTTTTCATTTGTTTCCTTGTACTTTTTTTATCTCTTCTTTTATTTCCTGGTTGGCCTATTCATTTTTTAGTAGCATGCTATTTAACTTCCACATATTCGTGCTCTTTCCAGATTTTTTCTTATGATTGACTTCCAGTTTCATAGCATTATGGTCAGAAAAGATACACAGTATGACTTCAGTCTTTTTATTCTTGTTAAGGCATGATTTGTGACGTAATATGTGATTTGTTCTGGAGAATGTTCCATGTGCATTTGAAAAGAAAGTATATTCTGCTGTTTTGGGGTGAAATGTTTTGAATAAAGTTTTAAATTCATCTGGTCCAGTGTGTCATTCAAAGGCATTGTTTCCTTGTTAATTTTCTGTTTAGATGATCTGTCCATTGATATGAGTGAGGTGTTAAAGTCCCCTACTATTATTGTATTACTATTGATTAGTTCCTTTATGTTTGTTATTAACTGTTCTATGTATTTGGATGCTTCTATGTTGGGTGCATAATTATTTACAATTATTAAATATTCCTGTTGGATTGTCCTTCTTTATTATTATTATTATTATTATTATTATTATTATTATTATATAGTGTCCTTCTTTGACTGTTACAGTCTTTGTTTTATTTTTTTTAATGTTTTTATTATTTATTTTTGAGACAGAGAGACAGAGCATGAGCAGGGGAGGGGCAGAGAGAGAGAGACACAGATGTGCAGCAGGCTCCAGGCTCTGAGCTGTCAGCACAGAGCCTGACATGGGGCTTGGGCTCACAGACTGTGAGATCATGACCTGAGCTGAAGTCGGACACAACCAACTGAGCCACCCAGGCGCCCCTACAGTCTTTGTTTTAAAATCAATTTTGGGGGCACCTGGGTGGCGCAGTCGGTTAAGCGTCTGACTTCAGCCAGGTCACGATCTCGCAGTCCGTGAGTTCGAGCCCCGCGTCGGGCTCCGGGCTGATGGCTCAGAGCCTGGAGCCTGTTTCCGATTCTGTGTCTCCCTCTCTCTCTGCCCCTCCCCCGTTCATGCTCTGTCTCTCTCTGTCCCAAAAATAAATAAATGTTGAAAAAAAAAATCAATTTTGTCTGATGTATTGCTACTCAAGCTTTCTTTTGACATCTATTTGCATGAAAAATGTGTCTCCATTCCCTCACTTTCAATCTGTAGGTGTCTTTAGATCTGAAATGAGTCTCCTGTGGGCAGCATATAGATGGGTCTTGTTTTTTATCCATTCTGTTACCTTAACATCTTTTGATTGGAACATTTAGTCCATTTACATTCAGTGATTATTGATACATATTATCAATATGCACAACATTCTATTATTTGTTTTGTGGCTGTTTCTAGAGATTTTCTCTGATCCTGTCTTTCTTTCATGGTTTGCTGATTTTCTTTAGTGATATATTTAGATTCCTTTCTCTTTATTCTTTGCATATTTATTAGTAATTTTTGATTTTGATCAAAAATAGTTTTGGGGCGCCTGGGTGGCGCAGTCGGTTAAGCGTCCGACTTCAGCCAGGTCACAATCTCGCGGTCCGGGAGTTCGAGCCCCGCGTCAGGCTCTGGGCTGATGGCTCAGAGCCTGGAGCCTGTTTCCGATTCTGTGTCTCCCTCTCTCTCTGCCCCTCCCCCGTTCATGCTCTGTCTCTCTCTGTCCCAAAAATAAATAAACGTTGAAAAAAAAAAAATTTAAAAAAAAAAAAATAGTTTTGATAGTGGTTACCATCAGGTTTATATATAACATCTCCTGCGTATAGCAGTCCATCTTAAGTTGGTGGCCATTTAAGTTTGAATCCATTCTTCACTATCCTCCTCCCCACATTTTAGGTATATGGTATCATATTTTACATCCTTTTGTCAGTTCCTTAACTGGTATTTTACAAAAATTCTTATTTTTACTACTTTGGTATTTCCTACCTTCATTCTGTCACTTTTGGTATTTCCTTCCCACTCAAAGTGTCCCTTTTAATATTTCTTACAGGGCTAGTTTAGTAGTCATGAACTCCTTTAGATTTTGTTTGTCTCGGAAACTCTTTATTTCCCGTTCTATTTTGAATGATAGCCTTGCTGGATAGAGTTTTCTTAGCCACTGCTTTTTCCCATTCAGCACTATGAATATATAATACCACTCCCTTCTGGCTTAGCATGTTTCTTGAAAAATCACCTGATAGCCTTATGGGGTTTCCCTTGTATGCAACTGCCTTCTTTTGTCTCGCTGCCTTTAAATTCTTTATCACTATACTTTGCCATTTTAATTATATGTTTTTGGGTGGATCTACTTTTGTTGATTTTGTTGCGAGTTCTCATTGCCTACTGGATCTGGATATCTGTTTCCTTCCTCAGATTTGGGGAGTTTCCAGCTATTATTTCTTCAAATACATTTTTTGCTCCCTTTCTCCTCTCTTCTGCTTCTGGGACTCCTATAATCTTAATGTTATTAAGTTTGATGCAGTCACTGAATTCCCTAAGTCTATTCTAGTTTTACATCATTATTTTTTCTCTGTTTTGTTTGGCTTGATTAGTCTCCATTACTCTGTCTTCTAGGTCACTAATTCGTTCCTCTGCTTCTTCCATCCTGCTGTTCATTCCATCAAGCATGTTTCTCATTTTGTTTATTGAGTCCTTTATCTTTGCTATGTTGTTCCTTATCTCTGTTAAGGGTCACACTCATACCTTCCATCCTTTTCTGAAGTCCAGTGGGTATCTTTATGATCATTACTTTAAATTCTCTATAAGGCACATGGCTTCCATCTGTTTTGCTTAGATCTCTGGCAATGGCTTTGTCCTGTTCTTTCATTTGGGACAAATCCCTCTGTCTTCTCATTGCATCTAAGACTCTGTGCTTGTTTTGGGGTGTTAGGAAAGTCAGCTACACCTCCTGATCTTGAAAGTAATGGCTTTACAAAGTAGAGGTGCTGTGGTATCCTGCTGTGTGGTGTCCCCTGTTCTCCAGGGCCTGGCACTTCAGTAAGTGACCCCAATATGTGCTGTGTGTGCTCTGCTGTTGCATCCTGGCCACTTTATCCTTTGGGTAAGTCATCTGCAGAGGCTCTGTGCCTATAATGGGCAATGTTTGATCCCTGGTCTATATGTGGCAAGTTTTAACTAGGTGTGCTCTGATCTGCTTATAAAATGAGACCTGTCACCACCTCCACCAGAACCAAAGTCCTACAAAACTCCCAGGTGAGGGAGATGCAGCATGGGTAGGGGTTTGGGCAGGTCTTCTGGGGAGGGGCTGCCTCACTGGGATTGAAGCAAGTGTAACTAGGAAGAGTGGTTCCACTGGAGTGCAGGGGGACGGGGGGGGGGGGGTGCTGTAAGCAAGTTAGGTAGTAAGTGTTGGCACTGAGCTGGTTCTCACAGGTGGCCCTGTGCTTATGCTGAGGTGCAGGGGAGGGAAATGAAGCCTGCTAGTTCCTTTGTTCCCAGAGGGGTCTCTCCCTGAATGCTGCCTCTCTGGGACGGGCTCAGAGATAAGCAAATAACCTCCTCACTGTGTGCCCCCAGGCATTCTCCATATTGCTGTTTCCTACTGTATGTCCACAGACTGTTTGCCCTGCCTTCTCCCCAAAAGCAGTCCTAATGCCTCCAGTCTCTCCCCAAGCAATGCTTGCTGACCGTTAGAACACGAGATTTTAAGTCCCACTGTTTAACGGAACTCAGAAAATTTGGGCCCTCTCACCTTCCAAGCCAATTGTTATGGGGATTCATTTTCCCCATGTGCTCCCCTGTTAGTCTGTCTCACACCCTTCTCCATGATGACAGCTCCCTCCCTACCACATTGGCTATGATCCAATTCTCTCCCAAACTCCATCTCCACACTTCCTACTTTCATCACGTGGCCTCTTCTCTACCTTTAGTTGTGGAGTTTGTTCCGCCAGTCTTCAAGTTGGTTTGGGGGGTATTTAGGATTATTTAATAGTTAACTAGTTGTATTCATGAGATTAGGCAAGTCTAGGGTCCTCCTACTCTGCAACCATCTTCATCTCCTCTCCAAAGGAGAATTTCTTGACTTTGTCTAACTGGTAATCATAATATGCACTCATTTTCCAGGACTAATGTTCATATCTTTTAAAAATAATACCAATGCTTTTTTACAAATTCAAAATAATTTTGGGAAATTTCTGTAAGACTATTTCTCACTTTAGCTCAGAGCTCTGTGAAGTCAGTGGGAGCTCTGGGCTTGAATCAGCTCCATAGAGTGAGCAGGCAGAGGAGAAATGGGGCCAATACAAAAATATCCCAACATACACAGTGAGGTTTTCCTATCTATGATGTGTCTCAAAGCGATGAACTCAGAAACTGTTCTAATCAGAGAATTCTTCAAGGAAAAAGAAAAATAGTTCCCCAAAGAAGTCAAGAGCTACTCAAAATAAAAAGGAGAAAACCAGAAATTTAAAATAAATTTTAATGAACATTAATTCCAGGTCCAAAAAACTAGTTATAACATTTGTTGGAAGAATGAAGACTTAGTCTTGATTATAGTTAAAATACAAGGTTGCCCAGAAAGCATGATTTTAAAATTAACAGATCCTCTCATTTCCCCTCCCAGCTATTTCCAACATTATCCCACAAATCTCTTTCCTAATGACAACTAAAACTTCACCATTAGAAATCAATTCCCTTGAGTTAGTTCCTCAATGGTGGTCTTTTAAAAAGCAAATTCACTAGGAACAGGGTGTGAGGCACTTGGGGGTAGTACTCAAAACAGAAAATGCTATGGACTGAGTGGTGTCCCCCTACAAAATTCATATGTTGGAATCCTAACCCCTAATGTGACTGTATTTAGAGATAGGGCCCATAAGGAAGTTAAATGAGGTCATGAGGGTGGGGCCCTAGGAATAGAACTGATGTCCTTATAATTAGAGACACCAAAGAGTGTTCTCTTGCTCTCTCTCTCTCTCTCTCTCTCTGCCTCTCCCTCTCTCTCTCTCTCTCTCTCTGCCTCTCCCTCTCTCTCTCTCTCTCTCACTTCTCATGGGCACAAAGAAATCATGTGAGCAGATGGCAAGATGGCAACTACCTACAAGCCAAGAGCAGAGCCCTCAAAATGAAACCTACCCTGCTTCCGGAACTATGAGAAATTAATTCCTGTTGCTCACACCACCCAGTCTGTGGTATTTTGTATGCCAGCCTGAGTTTATTAAGATAAGGGATAATAAAGCAAGGAGAAACATCCTATAGAGCAGATTGAGGAGAGCATTCCCTCAACAATACACACAGATGCAGGAGATATGTTTAAGGATAGAGTTATCCTTCAGAGAATAAGTTTCTTCATTCCCTTATGTATTCCAAGATCATGTGACAATCACTATTGGTCATGTGGAAATCACTAACGTCTGTTTAAGCCATATCACACTCTACTCTTTGAGAACTTCTGGAGTCCACTCACATTATGGGCCTGCAATATAATAAAAAATAAATATTTGGTCTTTGTCCTAAGTTCCTGCTACGGAGCTCATAAAACTCTTGGAATTTCCTGAATTATGAGTGTCTTTTGTATGGTAATAGTGACACTTCATGGACTAGGTCCAAGATAGCTTCAGGATGGGGGCTGGTTGTCAGAAAAGCCAACCAGATGATTAGATGGTTAGAACATTGAGCTCCACCCTCTGACTTGGAAACAAAGATGGGCTGGAGATTGAGTTCAATCACCAATGGCCATTGGTTTAATCAATCATGCCCAAACAAGGAAATCTGGATTAAAACCCCTGAAGTTTGGAGTGATACCAAGTCAGTGAACACATTCATGTACCATAAGGGTAATCCACCCCAACTCCACTGGGACAGAGGTTCCTATGTTCAGGTCCCTTCCAGATTTTGTCCTTTGTACTCTTAATCTGGCTATTCATCTGTATTTTTTGTAATAAAGTATAACAGTAAGAACAGCACTTTCCTGAGTTGTGTTATTCTAGTAAATTATTGAAACTGAGGGGGTCATAGTATAGTAGGCCTGGCAGAAGTGTAGGTAGCCTGGACACCACATTGTTGGATGGTGTCTAAATATGGAACAGTCCTATGAGACTGGCCCTTAACCCATAGGTCTTCACTAACTCTTACAAAATTTAATTGCTGTACTCCCAACTGGCATCAAAATTGGTTTGTGTGTGGAATAATGACACAAAGGGCCCTTGCATACATCTGAAAATCTCACTATGGCAACAGATTGCACCAGGAATAGACACCTGATCCAACCTGTACCAATCAAGTTTTAAGAATTTGAAAAAAGGGTCCCTAAGTGACTGCCTTAAAATACTAGACCTCTGTAATTAGTCTTGTGAACTGAGGACATGAAGATTCAGAGTTGTGGTGTCTATGCTCTAATCTGTGCATGAAGCAGCTGAAAAAAATTAGTCTGTGGTCAGAAAGAAATGAAGCAAATGCATGAAAGGAAGACCCTCTGGCTTCAGAGAAACAGTGAAACTCAGGGGATGGTTGCCTTGAATCCTGTCAGCTTTCCAGTTCCTGGGTTCCATCTTCCCTGAGACCTGACTGCAGTTCCTGGTCTTAAGTCTCTTGAGTTCTCATGAATTCTTATAATAAATCCCTTCTTTTTTTATTTAAGTTTGTAAAGGTTGGTTTATGTCCTTGCAAAGACTTAAGATGATGACTAAAATGATGATAGTGATGATTATGCTAACAACTAATATCTAATGAGTGCTTACTATGTTTTAAGCTCTCTCCAAAACACTCTATACTTTTTCATTAAATTCTCACACCAAATCTATCAAGTTGATATTATTACCCCCATTTTATTATAGAACATATAGAACCTAAATGCTTGAAGATACTCACAACTCATTCCAGATACAATTTCTAAATTGACAGGGCCTATTTGACTCTTTTGGTCAAGAATCCAGTATATATGAGGCACCTGCATGGCTCAGTCAGTTGAACATCTGACTCTTGATTTCAGCTCAGGTCATGATCCCAGGGTCATGGGATTGAGCCCCACATCAGGCTTCATGTTGAGAATGGAGC
Source organism: Lynx canadensis (assembly GCF_007474595.2). Lineage (NCBI taxonomy): Eukaryota > Metazoa > Chordata > Mammalia > Carnivora > Felidae > Lynx > Lynx canadensis. The sequence continues at coordinate 159,984,709 of NC_044306.2, forward strand.
CTGCTTGAGATTCTCTCTCTTTCTCTCTCTCTCTCTCTCTCTCCCTCTGCCCCTCTCCCCCACTCATTCCCTTTTAAAAAAATTTAAATTAAAAAGAATCTAGTATACAAACTAAGAAGAAACAAGCCAACAGCACATCTTACAAACTCCTATTTTTACAAATCTCACCAAATATCATCAAATCTAAGATGTTCTCAATTATCGGAAGCCTTCATTATTGTTTTCATTTTTTTTCATATTTCCCCATTTTATTTTGAAAAATTTCAAACACAAAAGAAGTTGAATGTACAGTACAATTAATTCTCATCCTTTTTACCTAAATTAATTTTAGGTAAATTCAGTTGTTAACATTTTTACCATATGTTGTATGTATGTAAGATATATGCTTATATAAACACGCCAACTACTTTTTCTCCTAACCTAGAGGTTCATTGCAAGGAGACCTCACTCCTAAACATTCTAGTAGTATCACATCCAACAATTCTATCTAATAGGTGGCTCATATTCATACCCCTACAGTTAACTCTGAACTAAGAGGGTGATATAGGAGACTCCTGAATTTCCCTCCTCCCACAGATGCAATGAATGTACAGCTACACAAAGAGCAATTCCCTCAGAGAGAAATCCAGAAACTAAATGAGTGACTCCTACACATTGGGTAAATGAGAAAATACCCACACTGAAACATGTAGAGGGGCACCTGAGTGAGTCAGGTAGTTAAGTGTCCTACTTCAGCTCAGGTCATGATCTCATGGTTTGTGAGTTCAAGCCCTGCATCAGGCTCTGTGCTGACAGCTCGGAAGCCTACTTTGGATTCTGTGTCTCCCTCTATCTGCTCTTCCTCTGCCCCTGCTCATACTGTCCCTCTCCCTTTCTCAAAATAAACTTTAAAAAAAATTAAAAAAAAAAAAAACACATAGAAAGGCTGAGACACATTCTCACCATTAAACCCACTCTCAGCACAGCACCATACAATCTGGAGAGAACCCTTAACTCCCAGCTTCTCCCTAAGAGTGAAGGGAGTTTAACTAGTGCTCCCCCCAGGAGTTTAAAGCTCTCACCCAATGGAAGAAGTTAAGATGGCAGAGCAGTACGGGGACCCTGAGCTTTGCTTGTCCCTCAAACACAGCTATATTGAGGTCAGGTCACTTGAAACACCCAGGAAATCGATCTGTGCAGTGGCAGAAGATCTCCAAAGTTGGAGGGAGATAGCATGGCAGGTGCAAGGTGCATGGAAATGAATTGGGTGACACCAAACTGTGGTGCTACAGAGGGGAGAGAACCCTTTCCATGGAAAGACAAAAAGAAAAGAAACAGAGAGAGGTTGAGAAAGTGTGGCATCAAGTTCACACAATAGGAAAACCTCTCTGGACCAGACTAGGGAGCAGAAGTACTGAGTGTCACAGGATTTGGGGGGGGGGGGGGCGCGGTTTTGCAAATAGCATTTGGAGCTCAAACTCTGAGGTGTTGGAAATGTGTGAATTTCTCCAGAGTGGAGCTGTGGTACATGCTCTTGGGGAGAAGGGAGCTGGCCCCTGACTGCATAGGCTGGTGTAGGGTCTCCAGAGCACATTGGGAGAGAACACTCCCCTTTCTGGACTACTTTTGGAAGAGGGTATATTACCTCTCCAAGGACAAAAGACCCTGCAGGTGTCAGCCAAGACCCTTCATCAGCAGAGGACAGAGGTGCACCCAGAAGTAATAGGACCTTTTGCTGCTTTTAGCGGTACTACACCATAGATTCCACACACTGTGAAAGTGTAGGACTGTTTTTGAGGGACAGAGGGCTTCAGACCCACTACGGAGGGGCTCTACTCTGGAGGAGGGGTGCAGATATGAACAATGATGGGTCCTTTAAGACTTCGGGTGTTGAATCCTAGCAGTGCACCAAAGAAAAAATGCAGGAGAGTTGTGGAACAGGGTAAGCTGGCTGCCCTCAATATTCTGTGAGGGCTGCCTGAACAGCAAGGTGGAGGTAAGATCTGTAGTCTGGGGCTGAGAGACTGGGGTGGTGCTATTTTCCCCCCAACACCAACACGGTGGGACTTCAGAGAGCAGCACAGGAGCTCCCAGCGAGGCAGGACTGCTTACACCAAACCCCGCCCCCCTGTGCCTGGCATCTGTTTATTTACTGGGGCAAAACTGAACCAATACAGCAGGCCTCTCTTCCAGAAGATCAGCACAGCCAGCACCCCACATGCACCAAGTGTACTGAAAATTGAGTGCTTCAAAATGTTACCTGCAGTTCTGGTGGAAATAGGACTGGGCTTAATTTTTTTTTCTATTTTTCTCCCTTATTTCTTTTGGACTCAGGCTCATAGTTTCTTTCCTTCTTTCTTTCCTCCTTTTCTTTTTTAATTTCCTTTTCCTTTTGAGATCAGGCTTTTTTATTCTTTTTCTTTCTTTTTTCTTTTCTTCTCTTTTTTCCTTTCTTTTTCTTAGGAATCAGCCTTAGAGTTTTTTGATTCTCTATTTGGTGTTTTAGTTCCCTTTGCTTTTCTCTTTTTTCAGGATCAGGTCTTTTTTTCTTTCCCCCTTTTTCCAGGCTTACTTCAGAAAACAAATCGAAACATACCTACTTAAAGGTCCAAACATTCCCCACTGCAAACAAGGAGGAGCTCTGACAGGACTGACCAGTGGGAAAGAACAGCCAAAATTCAACAGCAGGTTGAACACAGCATACAGTAAAAATACTTCCTGAAGTGCCATGCCCTAGACAGTGTATGACCCCTTTTTAATGTAACAGTACTCTCAGGTTCAGGAAACATAACAAGCTTTTAAAACATGCAAAAGAGAGAAACTTAGCCAAAATGACAAGATGGAAGAAATCACCCCAAAAGAAAGCTCAAGAAGAAATCACAGCCAGGGACTTGTTCAAAACAGATATAAGCAGTATATCTGAACGAGAACTTAGAACAATCATAAGACTACTAGCTTGGCTTGAAAAAAAGCATACAAGACACCAGAGAAACCCTTGCTGCAGAAATCAAAGATCTAAAAACTAGTCAGGCTGAAATAAAAAATGCTAAAACTGAGATGAATACCAACTGGATAGAGTCACAATAAGGACTGAAGAAGTCAAGGAGAGAATAAATGATATAGAAGATAAAAATTAAGGAAAATAATGCAGTTGGGAAAAAAAAGAGGGAGAAGAAATTTATTAGATCATGAGGGGAGACTTAGAGAACTTAGTGGTTCCATCAAATGAAACAATATCCATATCATAGGAGTCCCAGAAAAAGAAGAGCAGGAAAAGGGGGCAGAGAATTTATTTAAAGCTCTCACCCAAGGGACAGAACCACGAAACACATAGCTTTGAAAGCCAATGGGTGTTATGTTCACAATTCCCACAGGACTGTAGCAAATAAAGCAGCAGTTTTTAGATGGGTGCAGAAGAACCACTCAACAGCTAAACACCTGGCTCAGAAAGCAAAATGAAGGAGGGAGCAAGCAAAAATGCCCATCTCCTAGTTGTTCCTTGGAAAACCCCAACTACATACTTTTCAAGCTGCTGCCTCAGAGTCCACCTTCTAAATCAGCCTGTACCTAGATACTTATTTAAAACCTAGATCATTTTACAGTCCTCCCCTTTTAGACAATGATGGGTCTTGGCACAGCTTCAAGTCCTGGGAGTCACCTAGAACAGATTGTGGCTTGAATAATTATAAAGGTTTGAGAGGCAACCAGGAACTCAAGCCACACTGATTGACAACTTTCATCTCCTACACAAGACCAGTCTACCAATACTGGAGGAAGAAGCTGTTTTATCTAACAGAGAGAAACCAACACAGAAAGCCAAGGAAAATGAAGAAATAGATAAATATGTTCCAAACAAAATAAATCTCCAGAAACAGATCTTATAAAATGGAAAGAAGTGATTTACCCAGTACAGAGTTGAGAATAATGGTCATAAAGATGCTCAACAAAATCAGGAGAGCAACATAAAAACATGAGAATTTCAACAAAGGAAATATTAAAAAGTTCCAAACAGAAATCATGGAGCTGAAGAATACCATTACTGAAGTAAAAACTGTAACAGAGGGATTCAACAACAAACTAGATCAAGCAGAAGAAAGGATCAGTATACTTAAAGACAGGGCAGTGGAAGTCATCTAATCAGAGCAGCAAAAAGAAAAAAGAATGAAAAAGAGTGAAGATAGCTTAATGGAATTATAGGACACCAGAAAACAGCAATATAAGCATTATAGAGGTCCTAGAAGGAGAAGAGAAAAAAGGGACCAAAAGCTTATTCAAAGAAAAAACGGCTAAAATCTTCCCTAACCTGGGGGAAAAAAACAGACACCCAGATCCAGGAAGTCTAAAAAAAACCAAACATGATGAACCCAATCCAAAGAGACCCACGCTGAAACACAGTATAATTAAATGGTCAAAAGTTAGGACAAAGAGAGAATCTTAAAAGCAGCAAGAGAAAAGCAACTTGTTACATACAAGAAGAAGCCTCATAAGGCTATCAGTGAATTTTTCAACAAAAAGCTTGCAGGTAAGAAGGCAGTGGTATGATATACTCAAAGTGCTGGGCAACCAAAATATTCTACCTGGCAAAGTTGTCCTTCAGAATCAAAGGAAAGATAAAGAGTTTCCTAGACAAATGAAAGCTGGTAAGAGTTCTTCACAACTAGACTGGACATCAAGAAATGTTAAAGGGAGCTCTTCAAGCTGAAATAAAAGGATACTAATTAGTAACATGAAAACATACAAGAGTATAAAACTTACTGGTAAAAGTAAACAAATAGTTAAATTCAGAATACTCTAATATAATCGTAGTGGTTATATCACTTATAACTCTAGTATAAAGATTAAAATACAAAGTATCCAAAATAACTATAACTATAACAATTTATTAATGGATGTACAATGTAAAAAGATGTAAATTGTGACATCCAAAAAAATATGGGGGCGCCTAGGTGGTTCAGTGAGTTAGGTGTCCAACTTTGGTTCAGATCATGATCTCACAGTTCATGAGTTCGAGCCCAGCATCGGGCTCTGTGTTGACAGCTCAGAGCCTGGAGCCTTCGGATTCTGTGTCTTCTTCTCTCTCTGCCCCTCCCTCACTCATTCTCATTCTCATTCTCCCCCTCTCTCTCTCTGTCTCTCTCTGTCTCTCTCTCCAAAATAAATCAAAATATTTTTTTAAAAAATGTTTTAATATGTGGGAAGGGTATAAAAATGTAGAACTTATATATGCATTTGAAGTTGAGTTGTTATTAGCTTAAAATAGACTGTTATAAATGTAAGATTTTTATTTAAGCCTTGAGGTAACCACTAAGCAATAACCTATAGTTAATACACAAAAGATAAAAAAAAAAATTAAAGCATACTCTACATAAAATCATGAAAACACAAAAGAAGAGAACAAGAGAGGAAGAAAGAAAGGAACTAAAAAAACAATCAGAAAACAATTAAGAAAATGGCAATAGTAAGTCCTTACCTATTTTTTTAAGTTTTTATTTATTTATTTTTGACAGAGAGATGGAGAGAGAGAGCAGGGGCAGGGCAGAGAAAGGGACAGAGAGAGAATCCCAAGCAGGCTCCGCACTGACAGTGCAGAGCCCGATGAGGGACTCGAGCCCACAAACTGTGAGATCGTGACCCGAGCCAAAATCAAGAGTCAGACACTTCACCGACTGAGTCACCCAGGAGTCCCAATAAGTCCTTACCTATTAATAGGTAATAGTCCTTACCTATTAATAATTTAATTAATTTAAATGTAAATAGACTGAATACTCCAGTCAAAAGACATGGATTGGCGGAATGGATAAAAAAAAAAAAAAAAAGACCTGACTATATGCTGCCTACAAGAGACTCACTTTAGCTTTAAGTACACACACAGAATGAAAGTTACAGGATGGAAAATATATTCCATACAAATTGAAACAAAAAACAAGGGGTAGCTATATTCTTATCAAACAAAACAGACCTTAAACTGTAACAAGAGACAAAGAAGGTCATTATAGAATGACAAAAGGGTCAATTCATCAAGAAGATATAATAATTGTAAATATTTATGCACCAAACATCAGATAACCTAAATAAATAGGAGAAATAGACAGCAAAACAATCATAGTAAGGGACTTCAGTACCCCACTTTCAACAATGAATAGAACATCCAGACAGAAAATCAATAAGGACATATTGGACTTAAGCTACACATTAGACCAGAGGGACCTAATAGACATATACAGAACATTCCATCCAACAGCAGCAGAATATACATTTTTCTCAAGAGCACATGGAATATTCTTTGGGACAGATCATATGTTAGGCCACAAAATAAGTCTTAACAAATTTAAGAAGATTGAAATTGTATCAAGCATCTTTTCTAACCACAATGGTATAAAACTAGTAGTCAATTACAAGAAGAAAACTGGAAAACTCACAAATATGTGGACATTTAACAACATGCTCCTGAACAACCACAAGTCACAGAACTAATAAAATCAGAAATCAAAAATTCTTGAAAAATATCACCTCACAACTTTCACATAATCTCTATTCATTAGAATACTTATCATCAAAAAGATAATAGATAACAACTGTTGGAAAGGATGTGGATGAAAGGGAAGCATTGTGCACTGCTGGTAGGAATATAAACTGATACAGCTGCTAAGGAAAACAGTATGGAAGTTCCTCTAGAAATTTAAAATAGGATGGCCATATGATCCAGCAACGCCGCTTCTGGATGCATTCCAAAGGAAACAAAGCCAGTATCTCAGAGATATCTGCACTCCTATGTTCACTGCAGCATTATTCACAATAGCTAAGGTAAGGAAACAACCTAAGTGTCCATCAATAGATGAAATGATAAAGAGAATGTGGTGTGTGTGTGTGTGTGTGTGTGTACACAATGGAATATTATCCAGTCTTTAAAAAGAAGGAAATTCTGCCATTTGTGACAACATAGATAAAGCTGGAAAGCATTATGCTAAATGAAATGAGCCAGACAGAGAAAGACAAATACTGCATGGCATCACTAGAACGGTGGCTACCAAGGGCTTAAGAGATGAGAGAAATAGGTAGAGGCTAGTAAAAGGGCAGATTTTCAGTTATAAGATGAATAAGGTCTGAGGATCTAATGTATGGAAACTATGGTTGATAACACTGTATTACCTAACTGAAACTTGCTAAGGGAGCAAAAAAATGTTCTCAACAACAAAAAAAGGTAAATATGTGAGGTGATGAATATGCTACATAACTCAATGGTGGGCATCTTTTCACGTGTGTGTGTATATATATATCAAATCACCACACTGTGCACTTTAAATATATTACAATTTTATTTGTTAATTATACTTTTGTAAAGCTGAAAAAATAATTCTAAGACTGATAAAACTTATATTGCTCTTTCATTTTTTAATCTAAGATCTCATCAAGAAATCGTACATTGCGTTTGGTTGTCATTTCTCTTTAATCTCCTTTAATCTAGATTAATTCCCCTGCCTTTTTAAATCATGAAGATATACCTTCATTTTAATTATCACTAAGGGAAAAAAAAGTGCTGCCATTTATAACTGTAAAATGTCATCAGTTGTATGATGAATCCTTTTAAATGCTGGAATTTGATATGTTAAAATGTGAGAAAAAAAGGTACTTCCTAGGATCGATGAAATAAGATATTTCTGTCTGGATTTGATATAAAGAGAAAGTGGCAGATAATAATCAAAAGTTTGGAAAATATGTCCAATAATAAAGGGCTGAAGAAAACTGAGAGTACTTAGCTGGAAATGGCAATTTTATAACAAGCTTTAAATTTATGAAGAACTCTTAAATGGAAGAGGGTGACAAGATTTTTTATTATATTCTAAGAAAACAAAGGAAGGAGAAAAAAGCACATGGAATTGAACCATAAAGTAAGGGATTTAACTTACCCAAAAGTAATTTTTTTTCTGCCTAGAAATACCTTTAAAAATTATTCAAAATGGTTCATGAGTCTCTCCAAAGGTATGTCAGAATGTCTTAGACTGGGAAGTGGGCTTTTAGACAATTTTGTGTGTGTGTGTGTGTGTGTGTGTGTGTGTGTGTGTGTGTGTGTGAGCAAAGATATGTGACCTGGTGGAATAGGGAACAAAAAGCACTTTGGAGGTAAAATGTCAAGGTCCAAAGCACAGAAGTCTGATTACTGAAGCCAGACAGAGGTGTCTGTGATGGTGCCAGTATATAATGGGTAGTCACTCTTGAATAGAGAACTACTGTGTCAAAAATCATATATAAGGAAGTTTTCTTTCCTGCACTTATATATATGTAGATTGGCTTGGAATAAGCAAAGAGCAGGAGTAAGGAGGCCAGCTAGAATCACTGCAATGAGCCTGCCTTACCATGGACTCAGTATGTAACCACCACCTCCCAGATGCCCCTATAGAGAGCAGAAGCCTAAAAACTCATAATTAGAACATTTTTCTCTGACTTCCTGTAAACACACTAAGCTACTGTCCATCTTTTAAAACTGAGGATGTTTCCGTTTCCTTAGGAAAGTAAAGGTTAAGATTGAGTGGACGGTTAAGACCTTGCAGACACAGGAAATCCAAAGAGAGTAGAGGCTATAGATTCCAAAGCTAGGCTTTAACTACCTAACAGTTTTGCCTGCATCCCATCACCACAATGGAAATAAAGACAAAGGACCTTTTCCTTGCTTTTCTCACACTCATGGAAACAAGGTATTATTACTGAGATTCCATGCCTATTGGAGACCTTTATTAGTTGTAAGGTCAGGTCAATCCTAACAATGTGAGGCATGTTCCAAAATCTATTATCTAAAATATACTTCAAATCCTAGCTCCACGCTTCTTTAATTTTTGATAATGAGCATTTGGTGTTCAAGAGTATATAGCGTTATAAATTGAGGTAGCTAATAACCCTAAGAATTAGCTTCTTTGAAATCAGTGACAAGAGTGCCCTCTCGGGTTTTGGTTTTTTTTTTTTTTTTTTTTTTTTTTTTTGTCTCCTGACCTTGACGTTCCAAAACTGCAAATATTGCTGATGCTTTTAATTTACTAGATTATAGTTCTCCTTTAAGTGATTCCAAAGAACAGAAGTCTCTCTCCAGAAACAGCCTCTGATTAAACACACCATCTTCATCAATTCACCAGAACCACTGAATCATTCTACCCTTGACCCTAGAACCTAAATTTGCCTACAAGGAGATAATGAGAGGGGGTAGAGGAGGAGATTCAACACTACAGTTAAAGGTGCCCTAAACAGTGTGGCCACCATCAGAAATTGCTTGTTATCCACTCTTTACAGATGGGGCTAGACCTTCCCCAGGGGAGTTTTATTCCTGGGGCAACCCCTTGGGATGCCTAGCTCAGTGGAAATATTTAGTAAATGTGCACCGGCCTAAAGAAAATCTTTAACTAGCATGAAAAGGCATAAAGTTTTAAGAAAGTGTAATTCAAAATGTAAACTGGTGCCAAGAGTCCCTTTTTACTGATAACAACTCCAAAGAAGTTGCGTCCAGCCCCCTCAGAGGTACCCAATTTCAATATGGATAGAACTTGCTGCCCCCAGCCCCCACTGTGCAAGTGTGGCTTTTAACAAGATCTGCTCAGGTCCTTGGGATTTCAGGGCAGGGCAAGTCATCAGCTGACAAAAAGAGTATTTTCTTCATTCCAAATCTAAAAGTGAAATTGCCCTCCCAGTTCATTCTTTTGGGCCTTCTTTATGCCTCTGAAGTAATTCTGAGGCATTCCATTTCATTTCCATGATAGCAGATTTATGAATATTTACTGATTGCAAGCAAGGGCTATAGGGAAGCCCTGGGAGAAGGCTCAACTTCACTGCAGTAGTTTTAACAACAATCAAAGTTTCAAAGGAGCCAGTGTGCCTTCCTTAGCTCATTACAAATAACATGCCAGCTTAAAGATCTCAAAGCAAATGACTGAAACAATAAAATATAATAAAGAGAGGGAGGCAAGTCATCTCCCTGTAGAAAAAATTTAAAGAGTCCCAGAGGTTAGAAAAATTGCCATTGGTCAGAAAGTGACTTCAGAAGTAAGTTAAGATTGCAAACCAGTTGCTTTCTCTTCTTGCCCCCCACCCCACCCCTCCATCCCCAGCCCCTCCTCCTTAGTCCTTTGACCTGGGTCTTTAATGCATTTTTCATTTACACATAGATTTCTTTTAGCATGTAGATTTCTATTTTCACTTGGTTTTATAACAACCTCTATATTTTAAGTTATTCAGAATGCCAGATAAACTGTTGCTGCTCTCTAGGTATCTTGAATACTGGCTTTTCAGTAGCCTAGACTGAAAAGTGTCTGAGAACCTCTAAATTCCTATACGACAGCAAGGTATTATTGTTGTTCTATCTAAATGCCAAGAGTGGAGGGGCGCCTGGGTGGCTCAGTCGGTTGAGCGGCCGACTTCGGCTCAGGTCATGATCTCATGGTCCATGAGTTCAAGCCCCGCATCGGGCTCTGTGCTGACAGCTCGGAGCCTGGAGCCTGTTTCAGACTCTGTGTCTCCCTCTCTCTGACCCTCCCCCGTTCATGCTCTGTCTCTCTCTGTCTCAAAAATAAATACACATTTAAAAAAAATTTTTTAAAAATAAATGCCAAGAGTGGAATTTAAAACTAAAAACTAAATAACCCATCCATAATTGTACTTGAATTCAACATGTATGTATGGAGTGCCTATGACATGTCAGATACCCTTCCAGGCCCTATGGACCGAGCAGTGAACAAGAAAGAAGAAAATTCTGATTCTCAAGGAGCTTACATTGTACCAGGGGGAGACAATAAATGATTAAACAAGAAAGTAAGTAGTATATGAAATGGGTATAAGTGCTAGGAAGAAACATAAGATTGGGAAAGGAGTTAAGGAATGCCAGGAAAGGTTAGAGAGAGTAGGGACAGCATCACTGATAAACTGACATGTAAGCAAAGACCTGAAGCAAGTGACCCTGTGCCAGAAGCATTCTTGATGTGACTGAGACTAGGAGTAGTGGAAAAGTTGATGTGGCTGTACTCAAGTTGGTAAGAAGCTGGTATGAAACAGAGTCAGAGAGAACAAGAGGCCAGATAGGACTGGTTTTGCAACCATCCTAGCTCTGTATGGCTGGAACTCAGAGTAAAATGGAAGTCACTGGAGGCTACAGAGTGGGGGAGAGAGGGAACACTCTTATTTCCTAATAACTGAAATCATTTTCTAGAAGTTACTATTCCTAACCCTCATGTTTTATAGATTAAAAAAAAAAAAGACTTACTCTAAAAACAGGATTGTTTCAAGACTCATGCTTTTGTGAATCTTCATGCTTTTGTGAATCTATTGGAGAGAAACTGGCTTCCATTCTGTTTCAGAGAACACACCAGGGAAGCCCAAATTCAACACACTGATCTTGAAACAGACTTAACTGCTTTCAGAAAAAGGACAGCTGAGGCCTACTGCATATACATACTTCTCTTAGGCAGAAGGTGGATGGATGAGATGGTCCATAAACGCTGATAGAAAACCTATTAGCTGAATCACATTAGATTAGCCAAGTAGTGTTATTGAGGGCATCCGAAAAACGAAAAACGTCAAGTGCTAACGTCAGTGGACTATGCATTAAATAGAGGTGAGATACTAACACCTAGAAGGACAAATGGAAATTCTTTCATTACTTAAAATAAATCTATCCATATTTCCTAAGCTACTACCTATTCCTTTGATCACACAAGAGAAAAGTTTCTTCTCAGTCAGGAGAAGGCAGTTACTAAAGTAAAGAGGCAGGCAGATATTTGATGGCTTGATGTGCAAGTCCCTTGTTGAAATGACCTCCATCTGAGTCTGCCATTGTGCCCAGAATTAGGTATTCCTTTGAGCTAAGTCATTATCTCACTAAAAGGCCTTTGAAAGGCTAATAGCATAGTTTAGCACATTAACTTCCCAGCCCCTTGTGATTCACACTAGCTAACTGAAACCTTGGCAAGCAAGACCCTGAGGGAAAGTAATATAAGTGGGCATTGGCCCAACAATAGCACTTTTTTTTACCTTTTCATTAATAATACCATTTATTGAGCTCTTACTATGTGCCAGCTTCTAATCTTAGAAGAGCCCAGAGGTTACTATTATTATTCTCATTAAAGAGGCTGCATAAATCTCCCAAGATCCATAGCTATAAATGTGAATCTGGAATTCAAACCTAGCACTTGACATAGTGCTTAGCACATAGTAGGTGCTAAACAATCCACAAATGAATGAATGAGTGAATGATACCCAGATCTTTCTGATTCCAAAGTTCAAACTCTCAACTATGTGCATTTATTCAGTGGTTCATAATTTTTAAGCACTTTCCCATACGCTGCAGTAGCTTAGGTAGAAATAGCCCACAGTAGTATTTCTCCCAATAAAGCACCTCTTGTAAGATACTTTCTTTTCCCCCAGTTTATTCAATAGGACCCCAAGACAACCTAGAGAGAATGTGGAACAGGAGGAATACACAGGGCAGTGTGTTGCCTTGAGAAGAACAGAAAGGAGAAAGAAGAGGGGCCACTAGGCTATCACAGTAAGTTGGGGGAGAGCTTTGCAGACAAAAGGCTAAGAAGACACATAGAGATGAAGGGCTGCTGCTCCAGAGTCCCTCAGGCTTGGGCGGGTGGCCAGCCCCATCTATTAACAGCTGTGTGACTTAACCATTCTGCACTTCAGTTTCTGCATCTGTAAAACGGGGGTCATTATCCTTCCTTACTAGGTAGTTACGAAACTGTGTGAGAAAGTGTGTGTAAAGCACAGTGCCTGACACATAATAAGTACTCCATAAAAGTTAGCTATCTTCATCATTAAAGAGTAAGATGGTGGTTCCCATGGACAAATGTCACAAGACCTATGGTCCTCATTGGAGCCATAAACTACCATAGTTACCACATTTGAAGATCTTCAAAAAATCAAAAATATATATCTCTGACCTAAATGATTTGAAATAGTCACCCTCTTGAAAGCAGGAAACAAAACGGACCTCTTAAGAACTTATTTCACCCTCCAACGCTAAGATGTCCCAGTTTCCAAACCCCTGTGTACGGGAGGTTGAAGTAAGCCTTCCTCCAGTAGAGTTTCCCCTTTTAGAAATTCTGTTTCATGCCAGTGTTAATTTCACAGTCCTTAGTGTTCTTTCTATTATTCATGAGTTCTCTGCAATTCAATTTAACAAAGCAAAGGAGGGCAAACACAGATACGTTTTTCCCCTTTGAAAACAAAACAGTGTTAGCCTCTGTGGAACGGAAGGCCTGCTGATCAGATGAGTCTCTTGTAGCCATAGCAATTGGATTTAAGCCCATTTCTTGAAGATAGCCCAAAGACAAACTCCACAGCTCGCATTTACATTTGGGGGACATTTTACATTGCATTTCTCTTTGTAAGAGATTATCACTTCCCTGAAATTTACTCTGCTTTTCTTGGTAATTCAGCTTCCCTTTCCCTTTATGAGACAACTGTGAGAGCCCCATACAAAAGAAAGGGGGGAAGTTGCGTCCCCCATCCTACTCTATTTTCCCTGCTTCCATAGGCCCTCCCATAACATGATTGCATTCCTTAATAATCTGAGTGTGTCAAATGCTTTGGTGCTAATGGAATGACTTGACCAAATGGATTGCCATTAAATTTTCCTTCAGTCCCTATGAATATGCTTGTGGCATGCTGGATGCAGAAGGGTCATAGCATATATGGGATCTTTGTGCAAAAAAGAAAAAGTCACTCCTCTGATGGTGCAGAATTTGGCAGGCAGTGTCTTTTTGCAAATTAAACAAACAAACAAAAAAGAAAAGTATGTTTCCTCAAGACTGACACTGTCTTGAACACAGGCTAAATTTAAGCCCCTCCTCATCCCTGCCAAATTATGCAGTAGCTCTGCCCTCAAACACAAGACAACAGCATTCTGTCACCCTTTACCCAATGTCTTCATACCTATACTCAATTTGAGAGCTTTGTTGAAAAAAATCTAGGGAGCAACTGTTGAGCTTAGGGACCGGTTTGCAAATTCCTCATTTCATTCTGAAAATGAAAACAACTAACCAACCTACTTTGCTAGAAGTGGGATTGATTAGCTCAGACTAAAGCATAATGGACATGGTGTGATTTAAGAGGGACATGATCCCTGTCCTTTGGAAAATGTTTAGTGCTACAGACTAAGATATAAACATCCAGTACCTCAGCTCTCATTGGAGACACATGAGACAATAAGAAGTTGAGATTTTAACTGTCATAATCAAATACTTACACATGCCAGAGTGTTTAACTGGAGGACTCAGGAGCTACCATATCCAGTTTATCACATCTCACCCTGAGATCTAGACAAGCCACTGTGGTTGTATCTTCACAGAGATATTGGTAGTGACAGGGCCATAGACTTTTTACAGAGAAGGCAAAATTTTCTATTTGTCCCTTCACCACAGTGGAGAGCATCAAAAATAAAGATATCAGAAATGGAAGAGTGAGAGTATGATGCACAGATGTGTCCACCTCCAATCAGCTAGGAGAAGTAACAGGCTCAGAAAAGAATAATTAGGAAAATAAGAGCTTTAGAAATCACCTGAAGTACCTGATATAAGAGATCTTCTCCTCCGATACCAAGAGCTGGATCTCCTCATATCACTTTCATGTCTAAGGCAACCTGGACGACGTCCAGCTTCAGTGGGATGCGTGTTTCCTAGAACATGCATCCCTGTTCAGTGGGCCTCAAAGACTAGGTGAACATTTGTGGCAACCATCAGTGAGTAGACAATGCATTGTTAGGGGGGCAAGTAGTGAAGGGGACACTCTCTTCACAGGTTTCCACTGGTACACAGGAACATCTCCATGTGGCAAGCTCTCCTTGACCAGGAACAGATTTTACAGTTTCTAAAAGTCATGAACTATTTGTCCACTTTACATTATGACAACCAGCGGTCTCCATCCTTCTCACCAAAAACATGCCACATCTAGAGGCCAATGTCACATTGTCCAGGGCCTTCTAGCCCTGGTGTAAAATAAGCTAAATCTCTTCTCCTTTCTTATCTAAGGCTGGCCTCCTCTCTCTTAGATTTGTGGCTGTCCTGTAAATTCTGTTTAAATCATTGAGTTAATAAATGACTTAATAGAGCTCTCAGCAAGGACTAAAAGCAGTGCTGAGTGTAATCTTGATTAGATTAAATGTCCAACATTCAGCTAAGTCCTCTAAAATAGGAATTAAAATTAAGTTGAGTTTTTTTTTTTAAGAATTGAAATTTAGCCTTCAGATTCAAATGTTAGGTACTGGTGATAAAGACAAAGAGTAGATGCCCCCTTGCCATCCTCTATCTTCATCATTTTTCCATTATGTGCCCATTTCTCTTTCCTAGCACCTACTGCTTGGATTTGGTACCAAGGAAAAGACCTAGGAACAAAAGCTAGGTGATTAGGAGTACATGCATGTTTCTGTTTCTCACATTTCTATGGCATAGCCCTCTCCCACCCTTCTCTGCTCCCACATCATGTGTGGGGGCATCCATGTGTGTACCCACATGCATACATACATACATACACACACACACACACACACACACACACACACAATTAGCCAGTGAGCACAAAAGTGATATTCAAGCCCTTTATCCCTCAGTCAGGGGGAAATGGGGTTGCTAACACAAAATGCATTTTTCAAACCTACTCCTGTTCTATAGAAACAAATGCTCCTGCCAGAAAAACACCCTGTAATTCACTTGGCATTATTACCAGTGGATAAATGAGAGGTTGTGATTTCAGCTCTCCTTCTGATTGCCCTATGAAGTGGCATCCCCACTGATGTTCTGGCTACCCTGTTATTCTCAGCACATTCAAACCACCCTCCTTGCCCCTATTTTGAAAATGGCCATTGAGATACAAACAAAATGACTTTAAAACTTGACATTCCAAAATATGGTTGTTGTGCTTTGTGGAAATTAACTATCTCTTTGTGTAGGAAAAAACAAAACAAACAAATAAAAAAGCATGTGTAATTAAGATACCCATTTCCAGTTGGATCTGAAGGGTTTCCACAAAAAGAGAATCAGCCTCACTGTCTTTGCTCACTCACACTTCTCTTGGGAGCTCTCCGAAGAGCCCCCTTCAAGGTCACTGTGCCAAGGCACTCCTGTTCAGACACCCTTGAAGAGGAAGGAAATGAGCCACTGAAACCTGACTTCCTCTACCTTCTGATTGGCAGTAAAGTGCAGACTTTAAGAATCTTCTGATTGGCAGTAAAGTGCAGACTTTAGTAAAGCTCAGATCACTAAACTGGAGATATTAATTTGTCCAGAGCCAACAGACAGTTATGAAAGAAAAAACAAGGAATTAATATCTAAAATATATACGGTACTTATACAATAGCAAGCAAACAAATAATCCAATTATAAAATGGGCAAAGGACTTGAATAAACATTTCTACCATAAACATTTCTACCAAAGAAAGCATCCAAATTGGCAACAGGTCCATGAAAAGGTGTTCAATATCAATAACCATAGGGGAAATGCAAATCAAAACCACAATGAGATATCACCTCATACCTGTTAGGAAGGCTTTTATTGAAAAGACAAGCGGTAACAAGTATAGAGGAGGATGTGGAGAAAAAGGGAACTCTTGTGTACTGTTGGTGGGAATGTAAATTATACAGCCATTATGAAAAAAAGATCTTCTAAAAGCCTCAAAATAGAAGTACCATATGATCCAGCAATCCCACTTCTGAGTACATACCCAAAAGAAACAAAATCAGTATCTCAAAGACATAGCTGCACCCCTATGTTCACTGCAGCATATTCACAATAACCAAGACTTAGAAACAACCTAAACGTCCATCAACAGATGAATGGATAAAGAAAATCTGGTATAAACACACAGTGGAGTATTATTCAGCCTTATAAAAGAAGGAAACCCTACAATATGTAACAACATGGATCGACCTGGAGGGCATTATGCTAAGTGAAATAAGCCAGTCACAGGACAAATACTGCATGATTCCACTTACGTGAAATATCTATAAACAGAAAGAAACAGAGTTAGAATAATGGATACCAGGGACTTGGGGGTGGGGGGCGGGTAGAGAAATGGGGACTTGCTGTTCAACAAGTATAAAGTTGTAGTCCATAGGGAATAAGATGAATGCAAGATGAATAAGTTCTAGAGATCTGCTGTATACCATAGTGCCTAGACTTAACAATACTGCATTTACACTTAAAAATTTATAAGAAGGTAGATTTTGTGTTGTCTTATCACACACACACACACACACACACACACACACACACACACACACACATACACACAAATCCAGTATGTAATAATTTAAAAAGAAAAGACCCCACTATGATGGACCACATTTCTAAAAACTGGGTCATTTCTGTCCATGCCAGCCTGGCACAGCTTTGACTTTCTTTGGTACAAAGCAGCTAAGACAAGATAAGGAACCCAAAAATGTCTCCTAGGGGCAGACAACACAGCATTCCTAGAATCAGGATTAAGAACATGTAGGTTAAGGGGTGCCTGGGTGGCTCAGTCGGTTAAGCATCTGACTTCAGCTCAGGTCATGATCTCATGGTCCGTGAGTTCGAGCCCCATGTCGGGCTGTGTGCTGACAGCTCAGAGCCTGGAGCCTGTTTCGGATTCTGTGTGTCTCTCTCTCTGACCCTCCCCTGTTCATGCTCTGTCTCCTTCTGTCTCAAAAATAAATAAACATAAAAAAAATTTTTTTTTAA
Source organism: Lynx canadensis (assembly GCF_007474595.2). Classification (NCBI taxonomy): domain Eukaryota; kingdom Metazoa; phylum Chordata; class Mammalia; order Carnivora; family Felidae; genus Lynx; species Lynx canadensis. The sequence continues at coordinate 160,002,382 of NC_044306.2, forward strand.
AAAAGAACATGTAGGTTGAAAAGCAATGGCTCTGAAATTACTGCAGTTTTGCTTCAACTTCAACAAGGGTCCAATAGTTTTTCCTCCCAAAGTGGTAGGTGTCCCAGGTTCCTAGCAAGCTGAGCTCTGGACCTAAGGGGACCTGCTAGTAGTTATGTATAAACCATTATAAACATGTGATGTACTCTGTGAACTGCCATTTCAAAATGTGAAAAGGTAAAACAATGAAACAAAGAAAAAACAACCTTTTATTCCCAAACCAATACCTGATCGGCATGGGAATTTTATTTTCATTTTGGGTGTTTTTTTTCATTTTAAAATATTTTATTATGGAGAATTTCAAACATATAGGATAAGGTAATGAAGTTGCTTGTACCCAACACTGAGGTGAACAACTTATCAACTCCTGGCCAACCTTTTTGACCTATACACCTTCTCTAGTGATGGGTCTAAGCCAGCTCATACCTCCTCAAGAGTGGATTGTGAACATTTCTTCACACAACTTGATAGTTTGAAATCAGTCATGGTAACACAGGAGTTTTGACCTGCTCCATTTCTGATCTGGGCCAGTTCATCTCTCCTCTGGCAACTTGGTGGTCCCCTGCTCCCAGGAGGTCACCATATTGGTGCCAAACCTTGTGTGAACACATGGTCAACAGAAGACTGTTAACTCCAGACCCAAAGACTCTGGCCCTACCCTTCACTCCATTCAGCCCACTTCCATTTGCAGGGAACATTTAAAGCTAGAAAACTGTGTTGGGTCAGGATTCCCCTTGCCTTCCACTCCTCTGGGCCACAACTATAGTGGTGAGCCTAAGACAGTAGTACAAGGGATGAGCCATCCAATCTGGGGTAGAAAAATGCCTGTCCCCCTCAGCCAAACTCCTGGGTTCAGTCTGGGATCTCCTGCAGAGGACAGAGAACTCAATTCCCATTGTCCCTCTTTCTACCAGCTGTTCACTGGATGGTAACAAAATAAGTCACCAAATATCTTCTGATGTGTCTTCCGAAGAAGACACATATGAGACAAACAAATGACAAGTTACATTTTCCTCATGTTCTTACAGGAAGAGAAAGAGTCTAGAGCCTTTGTCTGTGTCCCAAACCCCCTTACTTCCCTACACTTTTCTTGGTTAATAAAATCTTGGCTAAGAAGAGTTCCACTGACTCAAGATATTTTTCAGATATCATATGAATTTCCAGAGAGAATTCACATACACAGCATGAGGGATTAAGCCCAGATTCCTCAGCACTGTCTCCTATACAATTGAGAAGCAGAGCCAAATGTAAAGAAAAAAGAGCTAAGGAGAAGAGAAAGAATGTAGAAAATGGGGCTGTCTTCTGCCAAGATAGGAAATTGTTCTAAGTTGCCCCTGGCTTAGGTTTAAACTGTACAGTTTGCTCTAAAATGTGCTCAAACCCCATCACCTTCATTCAAGCCCTCGCTAAAACTTTAAATGAGTTATTATACACATTAAATTGTCATTTAATCGTACCCAAGCACTGTCATAAAAGCAAATGAAGCAAGTCAAGCAGCAATGGAATAAAAAATACTACACTGGTTACATTCTGAAAGCACAAGCTGAAAAATGCTTACTGTCACCTCATACAAGGGGAGAGGGAAGTCTGCCACCATCAGTAACAAATGGCTTAGCAGGCTCTGGCTCTTCGCTTTCCCACCTGCAGCTTGGGAGCTGACGACTGCCAACCAGCAGCAAGACTGGTTTTCACCTAATTCGCCATGTTTGCACCTACCTCGATGTGCACTTGTTTAGTCCAAAGGTCCAGCTCAGAAAGACACTGTCAGACACTAACTCCAGATGATGCTCTCACATGCTTTTTTTCAAAAAGGAAATGATGACAATTCCCTGCCTAAGAAATCCTTAGTAAAAAAACATCCACTGAGGGCTGTCTTGACAGTGAACTTAAAAGCTCCACACAACTTCTATAAACACGAAGACCCCTAGTCAAACCCCCACATCCACCCAGAGGAGTCTTGGCTTACCCAGCCCCATCAACCCTTGCACTTTTGTGATCTTGTTAAGGGCAAAGACAGGGGAGAACTGGCAAACCCAAAAAGACTAGCTGGATTTATTCTGATAAGAGCAGAGAAAAGATGCCAGGGATCCTCGAGAAACTGCTAAAGTTGTGCGTGAGAGAGTTAGGGTGCTCAGGTGGGGACCACAAGGGCCTTTGAGACATTTTAAAAGAGGAAGATGGAAAAAGATGGTTTTAAGAAGTTATGCGACTCACTGTGAAGGTAAATCCTTTTGGCTTGGTTTTATGTTTGTTTTGAGTTTGCTTGTTTGCTATATTTTTGAGAGATTGCTTTTTTAAAGATTTAAATTGCTTTTCAAGTATTTTTGGAATTCCAGACATGAATCCTTTTCTGAAAAAGACTATGTTGAAACTAGCCTATATAGTGACTTCATCTTACACGTTATGTTTAGATATTTATACCTATTTGGCATTTTTTTGAGAGTAATTTATTCCATTTATTTAGTATTTGTTGAGTGCAAAAATATTCAACCTGGCCTGCACAAAACTCAAAAAGATCACCTAAGGACCCTGTTTCCAAGAGCTTAACCTGGGGTAATTACCATTTAATGGCTATGATAATTATATTCAATTTAAAAGCACATACTTTCTGAAAAAGAAGCAGAAATCAGCTCTATCGAAGCTGAAAATAGGAAGAGAACACTTCCAGCAGGGGAGGAAGTCGTGGGAGAGGGAGAACCATCATAAACTACAGAATCTTTCATTGGGAGGCAGCATCATAGATGGGCCTTAAATGGTGGGTAGGCTTTCAGCATGGAGAGATGGGAGGGAAGGGTTTTCTAGGTAAGGGAAGGGAATTCCAAACTGAGAGAAAAACCTTGGCAAGGAGTAGAAGAAAGAAAATGAAGAGATGATTCAGGATTTAAATAATGAGTGATTCTGTGTGACTAAAGAAGAGATTCTATGAGGGCAACTAGTGGGAGATGAAGTTAGAAAGATAGGCTATGAGCAAACCATGGTGAGCTGGGAATTCCATGCTAAAGACCTTGGATACCTTGGATCTGGTTCAACAATCACTTGTGAAGGATCCAGGTGGAGATCAACAATTTTGAACAGTGTGTTCCTGAAACAGGGCAAGTTTCATGGCAGGCCCAGCCTGCCCCTCAGCAGTATTGCTCACCATCCAGAATCACTCAGATCTTCCTTAATTTAGACTCCAAAAAGACAAGTTTTCAACCAGGTCTGCACTGAGGTTTTGGAGAAAGGACTGAATTGCTTCAGGCAATCAAGCAAGAAAACTCCAGGCTAAGTACAAGGCAGTCTTTCCTAACATGAGACTGGTCACTATTGCTTTTTTCTGCCCAACCAGATAAAATATGACTACACTAGAATATCATCTCCTGCTCTCACTCCCAGGATCAAGTAGAAGCCCAGTTGGTCTGAAGGTGAATGTAGCCACTGGCATAGGTACATTCTCATGTGCTGGTGGTTTAAGAGATGTTAAATGGTATCTGAAATGGAGCTCAAGGTGAAGGGTGGGTGACAGATGCCACAAATGCAAACAAATCACTGGGTGGCTCAGTCAGTTAAGTGTCTGACTCTTGATTTTGACTCAGGTCATGATCTCACAGTCATGGGATTGAGCCCCACATCAGGCTCTGTGCTGGGTGTGGAGCCTGCTTAAGATTCTCATTCTCTCTCTCTCTCTCTCTCTGCCTTTCCCTGCTCACTTGTGCACTCTCTCTCTCTCAAAAAAATAAATATAATAATAATAGTAATAGTAATAATAATAATAATAATAATAATAATAATAATAATAAGGCACTTGAAGACAAATCAGGAATACTGGAGGTCCTAAAGCAGAGTGCTGGGACACATGGACCCAGAATCAGGGAGAACTGATGTTGGCATCACTAGAAAGGGGGTTTCATTTCCCAGAAGAAGTTTGTTAGAGCTGAGAGATGGCCACTGGTAGAATGAAAAACTGTCACACACAGTGCATCCCAGTCACTAAAAGTGCCATAGCTAAAATATCATGCTTCCTGGTACAGGGACTATTATCTCCTTTGACTCACAATTATATCCTAGAATTATTCCCATACATAGGAGTCACTCTAAATATTCATGGAATGAATGACTCGGTGAACTAGTGCACATGGTGAGCAGCCTTCTAGAATGCTGTAGAGAAGATTTCTGCATTGGCAAGAGGCTGGATTCAATTTCTAAGATCCCTCTCAGTACTAGGACTCCATAGTCCTCCTCTGAATGTTAAAATTTAGTCAGTATTCATTGAATACCTACTATGTACAAGACAATACACTAAGCACACACAAAACAAAGATGAATGAAAGAGAGCCCTCATTTTCAAGGAGCTCATCGTCTAGCTGACATGACAGTCAGTGACTTAGCAATACCCTCTTCAAAGGGATCACAGACTCTCAAGTCTTCTGATGTATCTATTTATGTTCTTCCAGAGATCTTTTGTTAATATGCATATTTACTAACAACTACCTTCCTAGACTACATAGTTCTGAATTTCATCCCCTACTGAAAAGGTGGGTGAGGATGTTAAAGCTCAGTTTCAAAATACTTCCAGAAGACAATGGATTGCCTGGAACAGTGGCATTTTAATCAAATGGCTTATCTTTCTTTGCCTCCTGTGTATTCTTTTATTGGAGTTCATGAAAGAATCATAGGATCCTAGGGCTGGAAGCGAACTTAGAGCTCATCTAGTACAATACCCCGAGGAAACTAAAGCCTGTGGAGTCAAATAGCCTCTAGTTAGTGATACAGCTGAGGCTGGAACTGTGTCTTTTGACTCACAGCTAACATTCTCTACACCACACCAAACTAACACACTTCTTAAGCATTAGGAAACTTATGATGTACATTACGGATCTGTATTATAGCTTTAAGGCCTTATTTCCATAATCCAAAAAGATGTAATGAAATACTTGTCTTGCCTTAATTCCCCGAGGGAAATTTATAGAGGCTGCTCAGTGTAATGGAAAAAAATGTTGGAATAGATCCATGAAACGAGGGTTCTAGGCTGAGCTCTACTAGTAATTTTATGGATACCTTCAAACTTCAGCCCTTTAGGTCCTAGTTTTCTGGCTGAAAGTGAGGACACTGAACTAGAATCAGGTGTAACAAACTCAAGTGCCTCAAACAATCACAAAGGTAATTTATATATGTATAGAGCAGGCTGAATACAAGACTACAAAGCAGAGGTGGGAAGCTGAAGAGCTCACATCCCTATTAAGGTACTCAAGCCCAAATTTAAAAAAATAAAATTGTGAACACCTCAGAAACAGGGCTGTGATTCGAATGTAGCCCCTAAGTCAAGCAACTTAACACCTGAGAGAACTAGATGTTTAGGTCCCTTTCTTCTATAATTTTTTGGGTATGAAAATAAAATAGTTATCAGAGGTCAATGTTTTGATCAGAGTTTAACATGTTATGATTACCTCCAAGTAAATCATTTATTTTAGTGCTCCCATGATCCAGAAATATCTAATCATTTTCCTCTGGCCTGCTGTGCAGCTTTCAATAGTTTGTATAATTTCTCTGTGCCATAATTTGTTATTAACTAAATGAAAAATAACATTGCTGACCATACCTAAGGAGAATGGAATGAATTAATTAGTCAATGTTTTGGCACAAATAATAAGGATGTTCATTAATAAAATATATCTTGTGGGCATATGTTCTTCGTGATCATTTGCCTCAATAGTTCTTCTGTTGGCATCAACTTTTATTGACTGTTCCACATAATTAAAACCCCAAGAAATGGATTTTAAAACACGCGAAAGGGCGTGTAATATAGGACTGCCAACACTAATGAAATAATTTAAGTCGGAATTAGACAAAAGGACAAATTAAACTCAGCGAATTACTCAAGGACTAAGAAAGGCTGATTGTTCAAGTGTAATTAAAATATACAACTGGAATAGTAACTGCTAACAGAGCGATCTGATCAATGAACACAGTAGCTATAAAAATTTAATGCAATGTGAGTAGCTATTTTTTAAAATGCAGATAATCAACCCAAAATGCAGCTGCCTATTATAAGGCCACCATGGAAAAACTAACAAGCTCATGAAAATTGTACTGATGACTCAGAAGAACAGGCTGCTATAAGATATTAAGAACATTGCTCTTGATATCAACATCACCATTTAATCATAAAGATTAATTTCTCTAAAAGGAGGGGTAGAGCTCTTAGAGCTGTAAGAGTATTTATTTCCTCTAGCCAATTCTTTACTTAATGCCTCGGCTGAGCAGTGATGTATGCCACATCTCCTCACCCATGCTGTCTATGTTACACCCCTCTCATTACTACCGAAGACCACATTTCCTATATAGTGTTTACATGTTCAGATCTAAGTCCTTGAATTTGCATAAAAACAAGATAAAATTGGACTCTATAAAAGTTACAGACATATCTGAGGAAGACCAAAAGGAAGCAGGTGACTAGAGGGGGTGGTGAAATTTTAGATCATTTTTTTCATTGTTACTGTTATTTTTATTATAAGAGTATATAATCAACATATGTAACTTGAATGCCCAGATCTCACCAGGTTATGGGTATGAACAAGTTCACATTAATATTAATTGCACACATTTCATCAGCTCCAAAGCTCTACTTGTTAGAGCAGGCTTTGGCAGAGCAGATCCTGCCTCCAGGATCTCCAAGAATCCTATTCTCTGGCTCTGTGAACTCTGGTAGATAACGAGATGCATCACTCAGATCTTCCTTTAGGAAAGCACTTGTCCCAGCAGTCAGCACCTTTGCAGTCTGCCTCAAATGCAAAAGCTACATCATCCAAGGGTATATGTGCCCAGAGCAGCCCATACCCATTGGCTGATGGAGGAAAGATGGAAAGGCCTGACCATCTGAGCCCAGTAGAGACAACTCTAAGGGGTCACATGCAACCCAGTACTCTCAATGGAATTAACTAAGGCTGTCTGGCTGACATCACAGTTTAATTTCTATTTACCCAATCATACTTCTTGCCCCTTCCCTCTACAGATGCTGATTCCTAATAAATATCCTGCATACCAAACTCCATCTCAGCATCTGCTTCTAGAAAACCCAACCTATGATAAGAATTCATCCTGGCTGCCCCTAGCAGTTGGCTTGGCCCAGAGAGCCTCAAATACTTTAGCATGATCTTCTTCCTCTACCCCCTTGCTCCAATACACATTTCTGCTGGTCACCCCAGAAACCAGTCCCTCAGTCCTCAATGCCCTGTGAGTGCTCTATAGTCCCCTGTGATACAGAAAGGACCTCCCTTCCTCTATGTATGCTCCACCAACATATGTCTCTCAGTTCACACAGTTTTTTTTCTCCCCAAGACAGGAAGACACTGCCATGGTAGTCAGGAAGGATAAGTTACATTACCAGCCACCATCCTGTGCCTTGAATCTACTTTTCTCCAAGCCTCAGAAATTTGTGTTCCTAGTCGAGCAAGACTCAGGATATCTTTGTAGTAAACTCTTCTCAACATCTCCACAATACCCTTCTTGAGATGTAGCTTTAGTTTATGTACACATAAGCACATTTAACCTACCAAGTGGATCTGAACCCAATTGTAGTAAATGCTGAGGGGTTTGAAGCCTCCGCATCTTAAATGAGTATGATAAATACTGCTGTGGAGCACAAGAATTTTTCAGCTCTACACATATATGAATATTTATTTTAAAAACATCACAATTACCATTGGCACTGTTCTAAGGCTTTAATATATATTAACTCATGCAATCCAAAAACAACCCTACAAGGTAATTAGGCCGACCTTACACATAAGGAAACGAGGCACGTAGAGATTTGGTGACTTGAGGTTACACAAGTAAGTTCTGAGGATGCTCTGGCTCCAAGGCCCTATTCTTAATCACAATGCCACAGAGCCCCCCAGCCCAGGCTGGATCCCCAATGTGATGTGACAGTGCTAATATTCCACTGAGGTAGAAATGCAGATGCAAGAACAATCAAGTGAAAAATCTACATCCCTTGGTCTCCTTTTCTCAATCTCACTCAGACAAATGGCCAAGGCTAAAATCTTACTTCCCAAGTGGCTGAAAAGCTGTTGACATCAGAATAAATCTATACTGAGTGGAATCATCTGTAACATATTTCAGGCCATTCTCTTGATATCTGATTTCCCCTTAGCCTCTCTTCTCACACCAATGATCCAGCAGCCCTTGGGGGAGGCTTAAGTGTGTCAGGTGGGGGCAGCACTGGCCTGAACTGTACCTACTGCCTCAGGCCTTATATGTGATAAAGCAGCCATTGCTTGGTGTGACACAATTCTGAGAGGTTGTGTAAAGCAAGAGCAAGCTTGGCTAGTTAACACAATTCATAAGCAGACAATGAGTCCTCCGGAGCTGAAGGCACACCTGCCCAGCCAACATACTGACACTGTTCCAAATGGTTTCCTTCTGTCCTGGTCTCTGCTGCCCATGCTGTATATCTCAGGAGTTCACACTCTTAACTTGAACTTCTACTACTACAATAATGTGAAGACCTACTGTTCAATTCAGTTACTTTTTTTTTTAACTGACTAATGGCAAATCACTATGCAACAGATAAAAGGCACCAACATTAATATTTATTCAGCTTGTATTATACACAAGGTCCTGATAGAAAATTTCAAACATCTTATTTCAGTTACCCTTACCACAACACTATGCAGTATTACCACTGTTTTAAGATGAGGAAATGAAAAGGAAGGAAAGTGATTTGATCAAGATCTCACAGCTAAAAGTAGCAAAGTTGGGGCGCCTGGGTGGCGCAGTCGGTTAAGCGTCCGACTTCAGCCAGGTCACGATCTCGCGGTCCGTGAGTTCGAGCCCCACGTCAGGCTCTGGGCTGATGGCTCAGAGCCTGGAGCCTGTTTCCGATTCTGTGTCTCCCTCGCTCTCTGCCCCTCCCAGGTTCATGCTCTGTCTCTCTCTGTCCCAAAAATAAATAAACGTTGAAAAAAAAAAATTTAAAAAAAAAAATAAAAAAATAAAATAAAAAATAAAGTATTTAAAAGTAGCAAAGCTAATTTAAATCCAGGCCTGTCTGACTGCAGGCCTCTGCTCTCTCCCAACACATTATAGTGATTTGCTAAAAAGAACTTACAGTAAAATGAGTGAGACCAGTGTTTAAAGAGCTAACTACTAATCAAAATCCCAGCAAATTATTTTATGGGTATAAACAAACCAATTCTAAAGTTAATATGGAAAGGCAAAAGACCCAGAATAACCAAAACAACATTGAAGGTGAAAAACAAAGTTGGAGAATTGACACTACTCACCTTCAAAACTAACTATAAAACTACAATAATCAAGACAGAGTGGTATTGGCAAAGGAACAGAATAATAGATCAATACATCAAAATAGAGCCCAGAATAGAAATCCTAACTGATCTTTGTCAAGGGAGTAAAGACAATGCAGTGGAGCAAAGATAGTATCTTCAACAAATGGTGCTAGAACAGACATTCACAAACACACAAAAAAAAAATTAATCTAGACACAAACCTTATGTCCCTCACAAAAATTAATTCAAAATTGACCAGAGACCTAAATGTAAAACACAAAACTATAAAACTCCTAGAAGATAACATAGGAAAAAGTTGACCTTGCAAAAGGAGAGATCTTTTTACGTACAACACCAAAGGCCCAATCCATGAAAGAAATAACTGATAAGTTAGACTTCATTAAAATTAAAAAGGTCCACTTCGCAAAAGACAAAATCAAGAGAATAAGACCAAGAAAAGCCCTGGGGGGAAGAGTATGCATAGAAGCCCTAAAAGTGAATGAGCATGGTGTTCCTAAAGGTCAATCAGAAGAGCAGCAGCTGGAATACACTGAATGAGAGAGAGAGAGCAATGCAAAAGGAGTCAGAGAAATTGTCACGATCAATTCATGTCTAATAGAACATAATAGTGTCCAGGTACATTAAGTAAAGGAAGAACTTTTGTGTCATGTTTAGGACAAGATTTCTATATTTTTTCCACCTAAGTTTGTTCATCTTTCCATTCAACTTAGGTAATAAACATGAATGATTTAAAAAGAGAGAAGATAAGCCACAGACTTAGAGAAAATATCTGCAACAGACACATCTAATAAAGGACTGTTATCCAAAAATATACAGAGAACTTTTAAAGCTCAACAATAAGAAAACAAGCATCCCAATTAAAAACTAGGCCAAAGACTTTAGCAGAAACTTCACCAGAAAGGATTTACAGATGGCAAAAAAACATACGAAAAGATGCTCCACATCATTTCTCATCAGGAAAATGTAAATTTAAATAATGAGATACCACAACACACCTATTAGAATGGCCAAAATCCAGAACACTGATGCCACCAAACTGGTGAACAGGTGGAGCCACAGGAACTCTCATTCATAGCTGGTGGGAATGCAAAATGGTATAACCAATTTGAAAGACCATTTGGCAGTTTCCTACAAAATCAGATATACTCTTGCCATATGACTCAGCAATTGTGCTTCTTGATATTTATTCAAAGGAGTTCAAAGTTTATGTCCACATAAAAACCTGAATACAGATATTCATGGCAGCTTTACTCATAATTGCCAAAACCTAGAAGCAACCAAGAATGTCCTTCAGTAGGTGAATGGAAAAAGAAACTGTGCTATATGTAAACAATGGAATATTATTCAACTCTATCAAGAAATGATTATCAAGCCATGAAAAGACATGAAGGAACCTTAACTGCATATTATTAAGTGAAAGAAGCCAATATGAAAATGCTATGAAAATTCTGGAAAAGCCAACACTATGGTGATAATGAAAAAATTAGTGGTTGCCAGGGGTGGGATGCAGGGTAGGGATGAAGACTTTTAGGGCAGTGAAATACTCTGTATGATATTATAATCATGGATACATGCCATTATATACATTTGTCCAAACCTATAGAATGTACAACACCAAGAGTGAACCCTAAAGTAAAACTATGGACGTTGGGTTGTTTTAATGTATAAACGTAAGTTCATCCTTGGTTGAAAAACCTTTACATCTAGTGAGTCATGTTGATAAAGGGGGAGCTATGCATCTGTGGGGGCATGGGATATATCGTAAACCTCTGTACCTTCCTCTCAATTTTGTTGTAAACCTAAAACCGCTCTTAAAAAATGAAATCTTGGGGCACTTGAATAGTTCAGTAGGTTGAACGTCCAACTCTTGATTTTGGCTCAGGTCAAGGGTCAGGGGATCAAGCCCCATGTCAGGCTCCACGCTGAGTATGGAATCTGCTTAAGATTCTCTCTCTCTCTCCCTCTGCCCCTCTCCCCTACTCATTCTCTCTCTCCAATAATTTTAAATTTTTTTTTAATTTTAAAAATGAAGTCTTAAAAATAATCACCAGAACACAAGGTAGAATTAAATAGGGGAAATTATAAATATTGAAAATGGAAGGCAGAGGAAGGAACAAGTCATTGCAACTAGGAGTATAGGACAATGAAGTTTCTTTTGAGCTAGATCTTGAAAACTAAGTAAAATTTTTGATAGTCTAAAGAAGTTGTGTGAGCATAAGGATAGAGTCATAGCAGGGCATGTGGCATAGACTACCAGCTGTTCATAAACATTCATTTCTTCTTCCTCCTGGACTTGCCCAGATTATATTTCCCAAGACTCTTGTCTGGTTCAGGGTGGCCACATTTAGAGTAAAACTTCTAACTATTGGAATATGAACAGAAGTGATGACTGACAGGCTTCACCCACAGAAACCTCTCACATGAGCTTCTCTATCCCTTTTACCCACCTAGATGGCTGGAACACAGATGAACAGGGCAACTCTGGAAGCACTGTGATAAACATGGCACATCCTTCAGCAGTTCAATTCTATGTATCGCCTCATAGATGAGAACCCTCATGCCCACCAGGAGCACCCACCTTGGACTGTTCAGTGAGAAATATATGAACTTCTTCTGTGTTTGAATCCATTATGCATTTAGGGTCTACTTGTTACAGGAGCTAATGTTACCCTAACTAATGCAGGTGGTATATTCAGGCAAACATGAATAGGGAGGCATGCAGGGAATACAGTGGGAGTTAACTGGAAACCTAACTGGTGGCTAGATTGAGGTGTTTCACATTAAAGAACTGAAGTTTCTTCTATTAGCAGAAAGTCAAAATAAATCCACACTCTGATGAAATTAAACTGTATGCAAGTAAATATTTTGAAGACCATCTTTATTTATGAGCATTTGACATTTAAAACTATACTTTCAGCATTAACATGAGTACCTTCTTATACTGTCACTCTTCTATTTTGCAAAGAAGTAAGCCTCTAGAAATGACTCTCATACTTCAAGTTTTACACTTGCCATCCCATTAATGAGTACTCACTGACTTGTTACAAGCTTTAGTTTCAGTTCCACCAATACATGCTATAATCAGCACCTGACAATGGAAGAGGACATCCAAGTTAGAAATACATGAATGCTCCTACTTTAAGGACAATTGAAGAACAAACAGAGAAACAAAGATTGCAGCAGGCATTATGCTGTCAGAGAAAACAAAATGTTATAAAAGATACTTCTATGTGCTTTCAGGCATACTTTTCCCAAGGCCAGAAATGTGGCACATGGCCCAAGAAACACCGGAAATAAGAAGTATATAAAAACAATACTTCAAGAAGGAACAACAGAAAAATTAATTTGAAGCAGAAAGCAAGCACATTAGTGCAATGTTACTTTTCTGAATGAACAGTTTCTCTCTGAATGCAACCTGCAAGATGAATGTTGGACATGGCTGGAATATTGTGATAGGGTGAGAGAAGGCAGTAGAAAAATTGTTTCTCAACTCAAAGATGCATAAAGTATATTTTGAGCACACAAATTTTGGTAGACTCCAAGAGAAGTTAGTCTGAATAGGGAAGTGGAAAACAGGAAGAGAAGTTAGAGTGGCAAACTATGTGAAGGCAGGTAAGGTGATTTAAAGGTAGAGTGATATAACAGAATGAATCAAGAGCTCAGTCATGGGACGGACCACATCTAACTCCAGGGAAAGTGTGCTTTGGAAGAAGAGAATATGGATTTTCATGAACAAGTGTCATTCTCTGTCACTATGTTCTTCTATGATTCTATCACTCTGCTAATGCACTTGTCTCAGGTTGAAATTGTCTATCTCTTTTTCTATTTTACAGTGCAGACAGACTGGCACTGATCAACATACAGCTATTGAGTAACTAGGTGCAGCTAGCATTGCTAAACTTTCTGAATTGCAAAGAATATAAGAGACTTGATCCCAGTTATTTGATTATAAACAAAGGAAATGAGACACAGGAAAGCCAAAGTTATAATTTACATTTTATCAACCTTGTTGCACTGGCTGTAACAAAGGACAAAAATACAAGGGCTTAAACAAGATAGCACTTTATTTCTATCACATAATAGTATGGATCAGAGTTGGTGTGATGGCTTTCCAGCATGAAGGCAAGAATGACCAGGAGGACAAACTTCTTTCCTTTTTTCAGGTATGATCCAATTTACACATATTACTTCCTCTCCCATCCAAGTGGCCAAACCAAGTCACATAGCCAAACCTAGCAGCAAAGAAAGTTGGGAATCGTGTTCTTTTGCTGAGCAGCCATGTGTAGAAGCAGAAACTTCTATTATGATGAAAAAGAAGAGGAAGATGAAATAGATAGTGCAAGTCACACTTGTTAACTTCAAAAAAAGCCAAAATAGACCCATTTATAAAATTAAATGCCCAATACTAATAATTTACCAGCCTGGTAGAAAATCATGGTATATTTGTAATGATGTGACACTTTCATGAAGAGTAAGAGTCTCAAATTCAGCTCCATTGGAAACGGACTCTAGAAATATTGTCAAGGACATGAAGTATACTATCTAGAGCAATTTTTCCAAACATCACTGAATGTCACAGGATCACCTGTGACTGATGTCACTGAATATCAGGATCACCTGTGAAAATTATTTTAAAATATCAATGCCTAAGTCCCACACATTCTAAATCTAGGTAGAGGGCTGGACATCTAAACTTTTAAGTCCCCAGGAGTGAACAGGATGTTGGGGCTAAAACCAATGATAAAGAGAAAATCAAAGATAAATGTTCAAACTCACCTAAAAGGTTAAACTGAAAAGATTTCTTTTAAATAAACAAATACTGTTGGACTTTCTTGAGCAACCTCAATCAAAAGGATTTTAGATTATAAAAGACTGATTATGAAAGAACAGGACTGGGTTATCTCCTGGCTCTGCCACTATTAGACTTTGGGCTGGTTCCTAAAGCGTTCTGAGCTCGATGTCTCTCGTCCATAAATTGAAGGGTTTAACCATTATGATTGCTTGCAGCATTCTGTGATCCTGCATGTTTTCACCTTTTGCTAGGCAGTTCTCTTCATTACGAGTAAAGCAAAAATAATTAACATTTAACAAATATTTATAGAGGTCTTACTTTGTGCTAGCTAGCCTCTGCTAAGAATACAAAGAAAACAAAGATTAATGCAGGCCGGACTTCTTCCTTTTTCCTTTTTTTTTTTTAATCTTTATTTATTTTTGAGAGAGAGACAGAGTGTGAGCAGGGGAGGAGCAGAGAGAGAGGGAGACACAGAATCTTAAGCAGGCTCCAGGCCCCGGGCTGTCAGCACAAAGCCCAACGAGGGGCTCGAACTCACGAACCGTGAGATCCATCACACAAGTCGAAGTCAGACGCTCAACCAACTGAGCCACCCAGGCGCCCCAACCTTCTTCCTTTTTCATGGAGTTTGCAAGCTATCAACTGCAAAACAGTGTACTGTGTCCCATATAATGTTGATCAGAAGCCTATTAGTGGTCACCTTTGAGTGGCAGGAATATACAGAGGTCTTCTTTCCCTCTCTCTGTCTCTGTCTCTCTCTCTGTCTCTCTCTCTCTCTCCACCACCTCCTTCCCATTTTCCCCTTTCTCCTTTGGAATTTCTTTTGTTTAAATTCAAATTTTTCTAAGTGTGTAATATTCTCATAATGGAGGAACAAAGTAAATCCTATAAAAGGCCTTATTTTTTAAAACTTATTTTAAATATATATTTTCAAATTCCTGTCCTCTTCTGTAAGAGAGATAGTGAAAGTAAGCAAAATGTAGACAAAGAGGTATCTGATAAGGTAGAGCTCACCCCAAGCAGATAGAACCTATGCAAAAGCTGAGTCCCTCTTCTATTTCCATAGCTTTTAGGAAAGGAAATGAGGGCCCAGCAGAAATTTCACAGTGTGTGCATATGTCTGTGTGAGTGTGCCTGTGTATGTGTATGTGCATACACACATGCCTGTACTGCTTAATAGAGCAAAGAGGCAACAAAAGAATACAAATAAAAGACAGTGATGAAGGAACAATGAAAGAAAGAAAAATAGCACCACTCCAAAACAATTAGTTCCTTTTTCTGTAAGCCAAACAGCCTTGGTAAGTGAGGTTTCACAGGTAAGTTCTACAATATTTTCTCAGCTTTCTCTGGTGACCTTCACCTTGCCATGGGTATTAAATGCTGAGAGGCTAACTACTGTTTGTTTCTTGGATACAAAAAACATTCACTTCTCTCTGAGTGATTCTGTGCCTCTCTGAAGGCCAGCAACCACCCCCGCCCAGTAGGCTTGCAACCTCTCTGCTAGGGGAGAAGCACGATAATGGGGTCTATTCAAAAGACCAGACAATCCAAATGCTTTGGAACATGCAGTGTGATTATTATTATTTTCCCAGTTGCTACCCTTTCCTTCCTCATGTTCTGCTTAGGTTAAAGAATTTTGCATTTCCTAGCACACATTAATATTGTTCTGGAGGAGGAAAGAGAAACCTAGCCAGGAACAGGGGCAAGCTGAAACTAAATTCACAGTGTGTCTTAAATGATACCACATGAACTTTTCTGTATTTCATTTCTAAAAAAGGCTCCCTGTAGACTCTGCTATTAACATTTACCTTGGAAACAGCTAACACTTAATATATTTTATTGAAATTTATTTATTAATAAGTTGTAGAGTTAATCATGGGACTTACTGTTGAAGGATTGCTCTTTAATCAATATCCAGTAGAATTCCATTTTTCATTACCCAGTAAGCCTTTCTAACAGTATTCTCCCTGGTGACCCTATCAATCAAACAAAGGGGGGAAAATATTTATGTCTATTCATTACTATGCCTAATGGTAGCCTATAGCATTTTTAATAGCAACTGTAAAAGTATGTCAAACATCTGTATACAAAAAAGTGATATCCCTGTATGTCAAATAAGTAGGAATAGTATTAAATGTCTGACATTACGTGTTCAAAGTAGAAGTGTTTTGAACCTTTTACAAGAAAAGAAAATAACAACATGATGTGTATACAAGAAAGCATTAATGATGTTTAGGGTCAATCAAAAGCAGTGGTTCTAAACGGAGGACAATTTTGCCCTAGGTGACATTTGGCAATGTCTGGAAACAGTTTTCATTGTTACACCTGGGGGGTGGGCGCTACTAACATCTGGTGGATAGAGGCCAGGGATGCTGTTGAACATCCTACAATATATAGGACAGGCCCCCACAACAAAGAATTATCTGCCCCATCTGTCTATAGTGCCAGGGTTTAGACACATCTTTAAGGTACCTTCCCCAAGCACTTAAAGCAGTAGAAAAAAATGGGGACTTTTTCAAAACTTCAGTTTTGCTTATGAACCTTGGTGCCACATGCACACATCAGACCCCAGAGTTTTACTCATTCTGCACTATACATTCTCTGGCTAGCACAACCCAGCTAACAAGTGTCAGAAAGCTCCTTTCTACTTCAATGGTGTTTTATTGCTCCACAACAAGGCTTCTCATTGCTGGGAGTGGGGAGGCACACGCCAGAGATATCTGCTGAGCTTTTCAAAACATCCTTTCCCACTAGTTTTGATGTATCTCTCAGTTGTCTGGGGGCAGGGGATGCGTGGTCACCAACAGACATTCCTAGTGCCATGCAAAGTAAATACAAAATAGGATTTGTAGGAATAACATTGATAAGTAAAGAACAGTATGCATAAGATCACCAAGCTCTCATCCTACTGAGTTGACTGGACCAGATGCACACAGCAAGCAAATCAGTACAGAGGAATCCACATATCTCTACTGAGGCAACTTGTATAGATCACAGGGGCTTCCCCCTCAGAAAGTGATAGGGACACTCCAGAGCTCAGCCCTGTTCTTCTGCTGAGTGTCTCAGACCTACAGAGCCAGCTCTCTACTAAGCTAAGAAGAAAGAAAATGAGCCTTCAGAGACATTCAGAAATAGGATAGAATGGAATAGACAGGAGAGATCACAATGCATTGCACATACTAAAAGCACAAATTAGTTCCTGCAATTTTTATTTTGATTGTGTGTTTGCATATGTGTACCAGGTAGTGAGGTAAAATATACTTCTCACTGAAGGTCATGGTCAAAGAGTTTGAAAGTCATGAACCTAGGGGCACCTGGGTGGCTCAGTCGGTTGAGTATCTGACTCTTGATTTCAGCTCAAGTCATGATCCCAGGGTCATGGGATGGAGCCCAATGTTGGGCTCTGCACTGAGCATGGAGCCTGCTTAAGATTCTCTCTTTCTCTCTCTCTCTCTCTCTCTCTCTCTCTCTCTCTCTTCCTCAGCCCTTCTCCCCTGCTTGCCTGTTCACTCACTCTCGCTCTCTCTCTCTCTCTAAAATAAAATGAAAAAAAGGAAGTCATGAAGCGAACTCAGTCCCTTTTTCAATCTATCTGTCTGTCCCTCCCTCCTTCTTTCCCCCTTCTCCCTACCACATACCCATATCCATTTATACAGGAAAATCAAAACAGATTTATCTATTAAAATATGTATAATTAATACACAATATATATATAAGTTGACAGGACAAACTAAGCTCAGCACAAACCAAGCTTAGTAAACTCCCCTGAAGCCAGGCCATTAAGCAAAGCTGCTGAAACTGTCAGTCATCACTATGGGTCTCACACTAAAGAGGATGATGAGCACTGATTAGGCCACAGGCTTCCTAGCACCTATCCAACTGACCTTCACCAGAGAACCTCCAGGCTTCTCTTCTTCCTAGCCACCTCCTGCCAAGACTGTAGGACCAGACACTTACTAGTCCATAAACAGTGTTAACTGGGCACCAACCATCGTGCAATATATAGTTTATACATTTATCTTACTTAGTCCTAACAATCACCCTAGAATATCATTTCCACTGAACAGATGATGAAACTGAGGCTCAGGAAGATAATAGCATACCCAAAATCTTATGTCTGGGAAGGAAGTATTGGATCCAGTAGGAAAAGCCAAGGCTCCAGGCTCTAAAGCCCAAGATCTTTCCACCATACCAATCTCTTAGTTCAAGAACAGACTGAGTTTGAGATGTTTGTGCAGAAGATTATTGGTGGGGAGACTCAATACCGCATGCAGGAGAGAAATATAATTAGGATGCTGACCCCAAGATCCCATATAGGGCTCTGGAGCTGAGGCAGCCTTTCAGAGATGTCCAGTCTTAAGGCAAGGGACCTGGGCCTCCATATCCCACTCTCTTATTGATAAGTCTAGATTCTGGCTTCTCGGAGAGGAGAGTATGACCTTAGGTGAAGTGGCCCTCTTCTGAGGACAGCAATGGCAAAGAAGGACTCAGCCAAGAATCAGCTACCAATACTCCCAGAAACTAAAGGAATGAGTGCTTTAGACCCACAAAAAGAACCAGGCAGGGTCCTACAGCATCCACCACATCAAAGAACACAAGTCTCCCCATGTTTGCTATCCTCAGCTGTACTGACAAAGTTGAATCCTCTGTCCTTAGAAAAAACTATTGCCTATTTCAACTCCACCATTTACTATGTGATTTTGAATCAGTAACTTATCTCTTGGTACTTTTGTTTCCTCACCTGAAAAATGAAAATACTAATCACAATATGGGATTTTTCAGAATATAGCTCCTGGCACCTAAGCACTTCCCAACATTTCCTGTTGTTAAAGTTTTCATTACTTTGCTTTGCTCCCTCCTTGCCAGCCTCTTCCATGTATAAAAAGTACTTTAAGTTAGGTAACAACAGACATTGGTTATGGAAATGCCCAAATTTCAGTTCAGGACTTTGGCCCAATGTTTATTTTAGTCCTACAATTGCTGCTGCCCCCTCATTTTACTCATTACCACTGAGACTATGATTCCTTAAAGGAAGTTTCAGGAGATGTCTTTATGAATACCTGAAGTACTCCTGGGCTCACTCCAGGATAGTAGTTTAAATAATTCATGAGAGTTGTGCCTGCAATTGACAAAGACAAGGCAAACTGCACAAGAGCAGCTTATTCCTTACATGCCTTTCCACGGTCTTTGATAACACAGGAAGCCAGCATGGAATTTCAGTACTGCTTTAAAAAAAAAAAAGTGCTCCAAAGAAGACAAGACAATATTTAAAGAACAGTTAATCCCAAAAGCAATGTGAAGGTGACAGCCACCAGGTGATAAAAGTAAAAGAGGTACTACAGTCTTTAGCCTGGTTTGGAAATGGTCCCTTCAAGAACCAGACCATTTTCATTTTCAAGAGGAAACACTAAGTAGAGTGTAGTTTTCTCCAAACAGAAGCCTTGAAGATTTTTTTTAATGCTCTGCCAAAATGAATGTTGGATGATGCTTGTTGCTGTTGAATAATTAAGACGTTAGCTATTTCTCTAATGCTGTTAGAAAGCACTGCTTTGACAGACAGAGATTATATAACTCCACCGGGTCAGTGCAAAAGACAAGATATTGTTAGAATGACAGTTGTATCCTTAAAATGCATTCTATTGACATAAAGATAAAAAGGAGTTTGTCTCAGAAGGCCAGCATGCTGATAAGCCAGAATACCCAATCACATAACCTATCTGGGCTTTCATAATTTTGCTTTGGATAAAGCCATGAGCCCACTGCCTACTCTTTCAACAAAACTGCCCTATATCCAACTGAACAGAACTATTCAATTTTACCCCCAAAGCCCATGTTTTCCCATCTCCAAGCCTAAGCTTGTGCATCTTCCCTGTAACCAGAGCCCCCTTCCCTCCACTTTCATCAAACTCCTCTCCATCTTTAAGGTCTATTGCAATGTCATCTTTTAATGAAAGCTGTTCTGGGCCCACCTCTCCAAACTAGACACGATAATTCCATGTAAACTTTAATAACACCTTGTATGAATCTCCCTTGTGGCAATAATAATCCTTGCCTGTTTTGCTTGGGCTTATTTATTAATTTATAACATTTATTTTTCCTCTATCTTGTCAGCATTTTAAGGCAGTGACTATGTCTTAATCCTTTTTGCACCTTCTTCAATACCTGACACTATGCCCTGAACTTGAAAATGTTCAATAAATGTGGCTGGATTTATCAATAACACTTTCTTTTGGTAGTCTGGGACCCACTATTCATCCTTTTATCATCACTGTACTTCCTCTTTCATCCCTGCTCATAGGTGTCAGCATAAAGTGACCTCAGCTATCCCTTGAAAATATCAGAAGATCAAAGGTTAAAAAGCTGACACTGTTTATGAAGGGTTGCTACCCCTCTGACTACCTAGAAGTTATGGGATTCTAAAGCTCAAATGCTCTTTATATAATATCTGAATTGGTGAACTGCCCAACGTCACATATGGAGCAGACCTACGACTAAAATCTAATGTAATGATGAGATCTTTTGTTGTTCAATACTGTTGTCATAGATAGGGTTAGAGTTTTTCTCTTTTGTGATCTTGAGCTCGTTATTTTCAGGAATGTAATTTTTTTTAAGTATAAGCCTAAGAATATTAATTTGCCAAAACAGTAAGAATTATAAGAAACCTTGGACTTACTTATAAATTTACATGTACAGCCAGCAAGCTCCACCCTAATCCAAAGATTCAATGAAGAGTGTATCAGATTTAAATACAAACAAACATATACTTGCCTATGACAAAAACACTACAGGTTCTGTTTGTACTATGAAGAACATCCAAAGAAAAATGAAGTTCAAGTAGAAACGTTTTTCTGATTTTATTCTCAGTAGAACTCAACCACAAACCAAAGTCATAGATGAATAATGCTTCAAATGAAGTGAAAATAATGAATCAATACATGACTGGCAAATTCTGGGGAATGGATCAGAGTTCTGAAAAATCATCACAAAAGATTTTCTTCCAGGGAGCTTTTGCAGCATCCAAATGCATTTATTATTGGCTCACTGCAATTTCTATGGAGCAGAAACTAAGCAAGACTTCTTGCTCACTTCCATTTTTCATAGAGTTGGCTATAACCTCATATTCCCTTGTTTAAACACAACCTACAACCTGTCTTCCACAGACACCCTGTGATTTGTTGACCTTATAGCTTCCTTATGCCCAAAGTTAAGATGACCTTATACTCCAAGACCATGTTTGGAAAGCTACCTAGTGTCAGTTTCTTTATGATGCCTGTGTGTGTCATTCTCCTCAAGGTGATTATCACATGGGTGAGCATAACACAATTCTATACAACACTTCTTCCATGTTGTGAGGTTCAATACTAAGTGCCTGGTGATTGTATCTAATTATAATAGAGGCCATTGGAACTATTTAACACAAACTCCCACAGGACTACATAGTCAAAGAGAAGCAAATGCTTGTGCGATTATGTGGTAAATTCAGAGATCAGCACACACAAGATCAAGGAAATTTCAATAAAGGCAGATTTATCTTTTCAGATCTCTGTAGGTAATGAGAGGTCATATCTAAGATTTGCTGCATAAGAAAAGCACCTTCAGTCAACCTATCTGTCAGCCTGGACAGGTCTTTAGGGGAAAGTCTATGCAGGGTAGAATGCCAAAAGGTTATACAAAGTATATGAATGAATGTGGACTATAAGGAAAATCCTTTTAGTTTTGGAATTGATGAAATTTGAGCATGAAATAACTGACTTCTAACAGCATGATAAGATGTAAATTCTGGTTGAAATAGGTACTGCCCTTTCAAAATGGTCATCTTGGGAGATTATTCATACTCTACCTATGCTACTTTTGTTCAAAATATATCATCTTTTAAAATTAGTTTCAGGGCACATTCTGTCAAAATCTTCATCTGGGCTTTTCAGCTAGGCTTGATTTTTGGAAAACAATCAACTGCAGGCAGACTCTGAGGTGCCCCCATGACTCCTGCTTCCTGGTGTTCATGCTTTTGTGTGATCCCCTCCCCTCAAGTGTGAGTGGGGTCCATAACTTGCTTCCAGCCAAGAGAAGATGGCAAAGATGACAGAATATATATAATTACATGTATTTAATTACATGAATATAATTACATTATCTAAGACTGTAACCCATCTTGCTAGTAGACTCTCTCTCCCTTGCTGGCTTTGAGGAAGCAAGTAGTCATGCTGGGAAGGTCCACAGAGCAAGGAGGTGGGTAGCCCAGACAGCAAGAAATTGAACCCTTAGCCAACAGCCCAGAAAGAATAGAATGTTGCCAACAAGTACGTGAGCTTGGAAGAAAACCGTTCTTTGGCCAGGCATTCAGATGAAACCCATCTCTGGCTAATACTCTGCAGCTTTACAAAGGACCCAGCCATGCCCAGACTCCTGAGCCACAGAAACTGAGATAATAAATGAGTTTGTTTTAAGCCACAAAGCTCGTGATGTTATTACACAGTAATAGATAACTAATGTGAAAGCTGATCATTCTGAGCCAAGATTAGTCAATATAACATGCAATTTTTTTTTACCCAAGATATCATTCTTAAATTTTATCCTCTTAATTATCTTTTCCTTACCTTACTTTTCTACCTATGCACTCCTAAGAAAATCAAGAATTCTCTTGAAAGGGAACCACTTTTGATTCACCTAATACTTTACAGGCATTTATAGGACATCTACTATGTGTCAGGCACTGTGCTAAGCACTTTACATATTTTATTAATCCACACAACCCTATAAGGTAGCAAATCTTACATTCCCATTCTAAAAGTGAGGAAATGAAGTAAAATACATTTCCCAAAGTCAAAAAGCTAGTAAACAGCAGTACTGAGAATCTAACTCAAGAAGTCAACTTCCAGAGTTTACACACTTAACATCTCTCCCATTAAGGATGTACACAAGCATTAGCTGATTTAATCCAAACAAAGTCCCTATAAAAAAGCTATTCTAATGACCAAATTTGCAGATGAAGAAATTGGGGCTTTGAGAGTTTAAGGAATTAAGTCCCTTAATTTGTTAATAGTCGAGTGTAGAATAAAAGAACCAAAGTTCTTTTTTTCTTTTTTGCTGCCCTAATCCAGTGCTCTTTCTACTGCAAGAATACCAGTCAGTTGTTGCTCTGAAGCCCTGAGGCTAATTGTTTCATGGGCACAGCAATATCCAAGAGAGAAGCTCTGAAACAGTTTTGAATGAAGAAACCATCATCGAGACACTCAATGTAAACACACTCCTGGGTTCCATTTTGAAAGTTAACACTCATCTCCAACAGTATTTCTATGATCATAAAATTATAATTGCCACACCTCATAAGGCAACACAAACTTTAAAGTCACACCTCATAAGCAAGCACAAAGTTATTGAATATAAGGTATATAACTCTGGGAAACTCCATTTCTTAAACTACAAAATGAGAAGGGTTGGAGAAGATCAATATTTCTCAAAGTATGTTCCAGAGGACACTAACCCTACAAGATGTTAAAACATGTTCAGGGGAGAAAAAAAGAAGCACTGGGGTGGGGTTGTATGGTCAAATTAGTTTATGCGATTTGCAGCCCTCTGCAAGGCTCATGTCCACATTAGCACTTAGAGGCTCTGAGAAGTTCTGCACTAAAGAAATCTATGAACTCTGCTGAACCCAGTGGCTTCAAAACTTTTTAACCACATGACCTTTTTTTCTGGGAACACTTTTATTAATGTCTGCTAGGACTCTAATTTCTACTTGGGAAATTCCATGAACTTACCTCAAGGTTAATTTTCATTTCACAGAAGGTTAAAAATTAAGTTTGACCTATAAAGTGAGTTAGAGGTAGTTTGTTTAAATTATATAAAACTTAGGAGGCAATTGCAAATGTCCCCAAGAGCATACATTTTCTCCAGACTTCCAATCCATCAATTTTAGCTGCCCATTATCTACTCTTTCTTTTCAAGGTACTTTGAGTTAGTGATTTTGATGAATCTCAGAATGAAAAATAACATTTACAGATAATCAACCCATTTCCAGAGCAAAAATTTTTGGTGTAACCATTTGTTCTACCAACTTGCTTCATGTAATCACACATTCACCACAAAGAAAGGGAAAAAAGGACAAATATATTACATTTCTATTACCCAAGGAATCTGTGAAGTTTTCCCCATGCTGGTTCCTTATTTCAGCTAAAATAACCATGTTCAGAGGGTATATTAATCCTACTGACCTTTGCAAAGCTATTTAGAGGAATCTCACCTTCCTTTTTTTCTTCATATTAAAGTTTTTGGTAGAATTTCCTCACCCAAGTCAGTTTTGTAGTCTGTAAAGTGGAAACAATAAATTGGAGGCTTAAGGATTCAGTTCCTGTTCCTTTATCAAGCCACTTCCCACACAGCCAAGTCATTGGTATCAAACATAACAAAGTTATATTTAGGAAAATCGTGGGTGCTGCTTTACAGCAGTTCTTTTGCTCTATGAGTCATCTTGGCTTCAGCTCCAACTTCAGGCAAACTATTTAACTTTTCTCAGGCTTTGTTTTTTAAGCCTCTGTTTCATCATCTGCAAAATGGGTTTATAATAGCTCCTGCCTTACAGTATTGTTAAGAGGAGTAAATGAGAGAATACATGGGAAATATCACTCAATCCATTTATTCAAAAAATGCATCTGTGGACCCAGAACTCTGCTTTTAGGGATGTTACTACACTTAATCATTATTATGACACTTACATGGTGGCTTCCAATTTTTATAAATGAGAGAATAGGAAAGTTAAGAAATTTGCCCAAGTTCAACCAGCTAATAAATAGAGTACTATGAACATGAACTCTATTTGCCTCTTTGTTCTTTCTGTTGCACCACAATGTGTTGAGTGTCTCCTATAGCATACATTTGCCAAGATGCTGAAGCAAATTAAAAAAAAAAAAAAAAAAAGAAAGAATGAAAACAATCTTAACTCAACCTAATCTTTAGACAAAGACATAAAGTAAGCCAAACTGATCTCTGTCTTTGCTGCCCAACTCCAGGGAACAGAATCCTCATGTTGCTCCCATAAGCCCAAGGATCCTCTCACTATGCCTCAGTAAGGCAACCTAACCAGACACTGGCCTGCCTTCTAGGTCAATGCTACTCAAAGTAGCTGTCCATTGCAGTTTGTTAGCAGACAGTGTTGAAATAAAGGGTTTGCACTAGAATATAAATTAACATGCTGCTTCCTTCAATGAGAAATTCTTGATCACAAAAGAAAAAAAAAACAGCTTAAATTAAAAGAGTGCTTCATAACCTGCACTTTATCTCATGGTGGACCAGTGTCAATCCCCAAACCACACTATGAGTAGCACTGTTCTACAACATTCTCAGTCCCCTTATCAAAACAGTTCGTAACTGTTTGATGCTCATTTCCCATATTCTCTGCTGTTTTCTGTGACTAAGCTGAAAAGCTAATTCATGTAAAGGTATTGATGTTGCTAATGGTTAATGTTTGGTGTCTCTAGGTAAAATATTTATCATTTAAAATGGGTCTATTATAGATATTCCTTAACCCAGAAAGTCATTTTGATCATGAAGATTTTAGACACCAAGCAAGACCATGAGAAATACATATTAGGAAGACAGAAGAATTTAGGTGCTGCTTACATCACAACATACTAACCCACAAATATGTGAGTATGTGCACATGTATACACAGTTCCAGTGTGGCATGTTGAGGCATGGTATGTTGTGGCATTATGACTTTAAGGTTAGGGAGAAAAGTTGCTTGCTCTTTAGTCAAAAGATTAAAAAAAATTTCCTCTGAGTTTGCTAAGGACAGATAGGGTGAATTTAAGCCTTGCTTCTCCATCACAGACAGATCTATTTTCTCTCTCAGACTCTTCCCTACTCTGAGGACTAAGGGTGGCTATGTGCCCAGTGTGCCAAGAAGAGTGCCTGGCACATCATAGGTACTGCATAAATTCACTAGTTCCTCAGCAAACATCCACTTAGCCCTTAATTTGTGCCAGGCCCTCTTCATACAACAGGAAATGAAACAGATAAAGATGATATCATGCATGATCCTCACATTCCAGTGGGGGAGAGATTAAATACAAGCAGGGAGGAAAGAAGGTAGAGCCTTTAAAAAGTTCAAGCTGGGGACAGAAGGAGGAAAAAGCAAATTAAACATGTGCAACCTAAATTGTGTATTCTTTCTCTTAACCATATCCAGAATGTAATGGAACCACCACAGTTCTGACTTTGGGTATTTAAATTGCTCCAAAAGGCAGTTGGACTGTGTTTAAAGAAAATTTTTCTTACTGGGATAGATGACTATGGGAAGGTACAAAGTCTATTCTCTTGAGTTTTTAACACAAAATAAATAATCCAAAAATAGGTGACTAAAACCCAACTCTTAATAGGAACCATAAGAATAAAGAACACTGGACAGGGAATCTGAGCCCATGCTGTGCCATTTATAAGCTGGGTGACCTTAGCCAAGTCACCCCACCTCTGTGAGTCTCAGTGTCCTCATCTGTAGAAAGAAAAGAGAGTGTTTGGTGACCTCTGGATTCCCTTCCAGTCCTGTGATTTCAGTGACACTAAACTCTTCCAGTCTCTTCAAATCCAGCACATCTATATTTTCATTATTGTAGGTTTTCACCAGAAAAATAGGGTAATTACTTCTGAAAGTATAGTGTTATCCTCAAGTTTTTTTTTTAAAGTATAGCCCACTACTGAGACTACAAGCATACAGAGTCTGAGAGAGAAAGGAAAGACAGAAAGAGAAAGAAACAGAGGAGAGAGAGAAAAAAAAAAAAAACACAACAATGTCATCATGTCTGCATAGGGCTTTTAACATAGTTCTTACTGTCATGGCTGCATCTCCTTCCCTGCCATCACACACTTTATATAGTATGTACTGCTGAAAAGCAACATGTAAGCCAAATTTTGTTCACTTAAAGCAAACTGTAAGTACAGTGGAGAAACGGTTATTAAAAAGAATCCTCTGCTCCTGGGTGGCTCAGCTGGTTAGGCATCCAACTTGGGCTCAGGTCATGATCTCATAGTGTGTGGGTTCAAGCCCCTCATTGGGCTCTGCACTGCCAGCTCAGAGCCTGCATCCTGCTTTGGATTCTGTGTCTCCCTCTCTCTCTGCCCCTCCCTGCTCGTGCTCTGTCTCTGTCTCTCAAAAATAAATAACCGCTAAAAAAAATTTTTTTTTAAGAATCCTTTCGCATCTTTTGTAATGCAAGTAAACAACCCATACTTCATTTTCTGTAATAATCTGAGTTTATATAAATTTATATTTTAAAACTACCCCAGTGTTTACCAAAGGTCCACTCTGAGTCAGGCTCAATGACAAAAGGTTCACATACAGAATTATATCTAATACTAACAACAACCCTATGAAATTAATCCTGGGATTATCACCATTTTAAAGATGGGGAAAATGCAGCTCAGAAAGACTAAGTGACTAATCCAAAGTCACCCAACCAGTAGGGAGGAGAAGAAGAAAGCAAACCGACATTTATATGATCCAAGAGCCCAAGTTCTTAACCACTACTATACAGTGCCCATGAATACTAAGGGAAAGGTCTACTCTGGGCACATTTGAAATATGGAGCCTCACTTTGTCCTTTGGCTTCTGTTTTCTAGCCCCCAGAGTCCCTCCAGACATTTCTCAGCCACTAAACCTTGTTTCCATGTCTGACAAATGGCAAGGGGTTTCCAGGCATAGGTACTGCTCTCAGAAGTCCAGGTCTGTGAGCAGAGATAGACGATGGGAGGCTCAGAGGAGAGTGGCCAGGCCAGGAAAAGGCTCAAAGCCATGTTATCTGGGGACACTTGGAAGAAGTGGGTAGGTTTGGACTGGAGAGGAAAAAACTCAGGGGAAACAGATGCTAGCATAGTCTTTTCATAGTTCAGTGGTCTCATTTGAAGAAGTTGCTTCATCCAGAAGCAGCAGACTCTTGGTACATTCAGCAGCGCAAATAAATCTTTAAAATACAGGAAGAAACAAAATATGACCTGTAGCACAATGCCATCTACTTAAATTAAAAATCTATGATAAAAGAATAATGCCTGTTTTATAAGAATTCATACAAATAGAAAGATACACATCACATGTATTAGGGTTGCTGCCTACAAAGAGTGAGGAGGGGAATCAAAGGGAAGATTTATCCTATTTTTTAGTCCAAATAAATGAAGGAGAAATACATGTGATAAATAAGTCCCAGATGATAATGCTAGGATCAGCAAGTGAAATTTGAAAAGCACCAAGAGCAAAATATATACAGAACCCAACCACTTTGGACACCTCTTCTCATCCAATATACCAGCATCTCTGGTCTGAAGTATAGTAACAGCCTCTAATTACTCTCCTTAAGTCCACATTTTTTTCTGTATAGTTTATTTGCAGAGCAAATCTTTTAAAACACAGATCAGATCCCATTACTCCCTACCTGAATACCCTCCAGTGACTCCCCACCTTTTACAGAGAAAAATCCAGTGTCCTTACAATGGTCCTCATGATTTCGCTCCCATTCACTTTCTAATCTCATATCCCACTGCTCTCTCCTTGGTATCCCCCTTTCCAACCACACTGGCCTCACCAGTGCTCCACGAACACACTATGTACATGCCTGCCAAGGGCCTTTGCATTTACTGTTTCCATTACCTAAAATGTTCATCCTCCAGACATTCATATGTCTCATTCAGGACTCCACTTGAAAGTCACTTGTCAGTGAAGGCTTTCCTTCCAACTCTAGTTAAAATTGCAAGTTCCCACTCCTGACACTCTCTTTCTTCCTTTCTTAATTATCTCCTGTCGTGCTCTTCATTTCACTTGCCTTATTCACCATCTCCCTCCTGTAGAAAGCAAGCTCAAGAGCATAGGGATTTCTGTCTGTTTTGTTCACTGCTGTATCTTCAGAATTTAAACAGTATATGGAACATGGTACACACTCAATAAATATATTTTAATTGATTTTTGTTCAACATAAAAAAAAATTCCTATAGAATCGTCCGTTAACGAAATGAAATATCTTATAAGAAAATGAACTCCCCATTGACTTTTTGTAAAGATATTGAAGGAAAGATTCAAGCACTGGGTATTTGGACTAGATATTAATCCAAGCTCCTGCCAACCCTGACATACCATAGCTCTGTGAAACGCCACAAAAATGCTAAAATAAATTGCTCAGACTCCTAAAACTGGACCTCAGGAGGTCAGCAAATGCTTAAGAAACCAGAATCATATTCCCAGTCTCCTGTATCTATTGAACTGAGTACCAGCAGTTTGAGTTTGTTTTGTTTTGTTTCATTTTTAATCTTTTAAACCCCATGAGTCTATTTGGTAACATTTTCTCCTGAATACAAAAAAGCAGCATACATCTAATTGCAAATGAGAAATTTCAGGACAAGCTAGTGTTATCAAATAACTGTATTATCTGGAAAAAATTCATCATCACACGTAATTTAAATTCTTGCCCTTTGCTCCCTTGTGTATATTTTTGCATTAAAAAGTCTGTTTAAAATTAGTTCAATTCTTCCCTTTGGGATAGATTTTAAAACAAAAACATGGAAGGATTAAAAAGAGGAACAGAATGACTGATAGTTGAGATTTCTTCTATAGAGTCTCTTGATTTATATATGATAAGAAGGTTGAAAGCATATGTGGAAGCACCAAAAAAGAAGAAAATGAATATTCTAGGGTCCACGCAAATGAGTTATGCCACCACCCTCCAGGGAAAAAAATACTTTGATTATATTTTTTTTTTTAGTGATGAGAAAATTGCAGTACCCAAGAGGCAGAGACCCTGCTTCAGACTCGATTAAATGTGGGCTAAAGTAAGACCCAGTTATTTCGGCATTATCTCTTCCCTCTGCTAGAAGAAGGGATTCTTCAGTTGTGTGAACAGTCCAGGGATCTTACAAGTAACTAGATCATAGCAACAAGAGTGGTCCTCTGCTCCTGGACATGAAAATTCTAGAACCAACCTGGAACCTCTTCAGAGCCAAGAAGGTGTTCCATCCCTGTTTACAACTTTCCTCAACACAGAGATTGGGGACTTATGAGGATATCCACTTACAACATATTATTTTATTCAAGAAAGAAAGGAGCAGGCTTATCCCTCCACTTTTATAGAAATCTATTCTTCCTAAACAAAGAAGGAGTCTTGAGCTTGGGATTTTTCAGGCAATGCACACTCTTCTCACTGTTGCAAATATTTAGTCTATTTCTGGAAAGGAGCCCACAAGTATACCACAACTAAGAACAGAAGCCAATGATTACCATTTGTTCATCACATTCCCTGCCAATGCAGGGATATCTCAGACAATTTTTTTTCAATTTTTTATTTAAATTCCAGTTAGCTAACATACAGTGAAATACTAGTTACAGGTGTAGAGTGTAGAATTTAGTGATTCAACACTTAAACCTAATACCCGGTACTCATCACAACAAGCACCCTCCTTAATCCCCATCACCCATTTAGCCCATCCCCCATTCACCTCCCTTCTGCTAACCATCAGTTTGTTCTCTATAGTTAAGAGTTTGTTTCTTGGTTTTCCTCTCTTTTTGTTCCCCACTATGTTCATCTGTTCTTGGTCTTAAATTCCACGAGTGAAATCATGTTTTTGTCTTCCTCTGACTGAGTTATTTCACTTAGCATGATAGTCTCTTGCTCCACCCATGTTGTTGCAAATGAGAAGATGTCATTCTTTTTGATCACAAGTAATATTCCATTTTTATATACCACCTCTTCTTTATCCATTCATCAGTCGATGGACATTTGGACTCTTTCCATAATTTGGAAATTGTTGATAATGCTGCTATAAACACTGGGGTACATGTATCCCTTCAAGTAAGTATTTTTGTATCCTTTGGGTAAATACCTAGTAGTGCAATTGCTGGGTTGTAGGGTAGTTCCATTTTTAGCTTTTTGCAGAAACTCCATACTGCTGCACCAGTTTGCATTCCCACCAAAAGTGTAAGAGGGTTCCCCTTTCTCCACATCCTCACCAGCACCTATTATTTCCTATGTTACTAACTTTAGCCCTTCTGAAAGGTGTGAGGTGGTATCTCATTGTAGTTTGGATTTGTATTTCCCTGATGATTAGTGATGTTGAGCATCTTTTAATGTGTCTGTGGCCCATCTGTATGTCTTCTTTGGAAAAATGTCTATTCATGTCTTCTGCCCATTTTTAACTGGAATATTTGTTTTTTGGGTATTGACTTTTATAAGTTCTCTACATATTTTGGATACTAACCCTTTATCAGATATGTCATTTGCAAATATCTTTTCCCATTCTGAAGGTAGCCGTTTAGTTTTGTTGGTTGTTTCCTTTGATGTGCAGAATCTTTTGATCTTGATAAAGTCCCAGGAATTCATTTTTGCTTTTGTTTCCCTTGCCTCCAGAGATATATCTAGTAAGAAGCTGCTATGGGCCAATGTCAAAGAGGTCACTGCCTGTGTTCTGCTCTGGATTTTTATGGTTTCTTATCTCACATGTAGGTATTTCATCCATTTTTAATTTATTTTTGTGTACAGTGTAAGAAACTGGTCCAGTTTCATTCTTTTGCATGTTGCTGCCAAGTTTTCCCAACACCATTTGTTGAAGTCGCTGTCTTTTTTTCCATTGGATCTTCTCTCCTGCTTTGTCAAAGATTAATTGACCATATAATTATTGGTTCATTTCTGGGTTTTCTATTCAGTTCTACTGATCTATTCAGTTCTAATGATCTACTGGTCATTTTTGTGCAGTACCATACTGTCTTATTCACTACAACTTTGTAATATATCTTGAAGTCTGGAATTGTGATGCCTCCAGCTTCGCTTTTCTTTTTCAAGATTGCTTTGGCTGTTCGGAGTCTTTTGTGATTCCATGCACATTTTAGGATTGTTTGTTCTAGCTCTGTGAAAAAATGCTGTTGGTATTTTGAAAGGGATTGCATTAAATGTGTATATTGCTTTAGGTAATATACACATTTTAACAATGTGTTAAAGACATTTGTTCTTCTAATCCATGAGCATGGAATGCTTTTCCATTTCTTTGTGTTGTCTTCAATTTCTTTCATCAGTGTTTTATAGTTTTCAGAGTACAGATCTTTTACCTCTTTGGCTAGGTTGATTCCTAAGTATCTTATTATATTTGGTGCAATTGTAAATGGGGTTGATTGCTTGATTTATTTTTCTGCTGCTTCATTAATAGTGCAGAGAAATGCAACAGATTTCCGTATGTTTTCTATTCTCAGAGGATTTTTAAAGGGTGTTCCCCAACACTGAGCTGAGTAGTGGTCTACAGGGTCACTGTTCCTCTTGCTCACATTTTCTCTTTTATGTTCCCCAACCCACTCCCTCCTGATAATGGATAAGTTCATTGTATAGAACATATGTTTTATTATCAAAATTAACACCTTAAAAATGCTTTAATAGTGACTCAAGGGTAGATTCTGAGTGACTTCTATATGCCTAGCATTGTGATCAGTAAGAGGTGAAGATTGAGGGGGCAGGGAGAATGAGGAAAGGCAGGCACAGTAAAGAGAGATCTGTTTGTACCCACATAGAATTCACAATTCACTGGATGGACAAGAGTATCATTATAAAATAAATTTAAAGGTAACATAATATGGTGCTTCGTGCCACAGAAACAATAGCATATTTAGCACTGGAGGAGACCAGATTCCATGTGCTTTAACCTGGAATAGGTCTTTTTTTTTTTTTTTTAATTTTTTTTTTTCAACGTTTATTTATTTTTGGGACAGAGAGAGACAGAGCATGAACGGGGGAGGGGCAGAGAGAGAGGGAGACACAGAATCGGAAACAGGCTCCAGGCTCTGAGCCATCAGCCCAGAGCCTGACGCGGGGCTCGAACTCACGGAGCGCGAGATCGTGACCTGGCTGAAGTCGGACGCTTAACCGACTGCGCCACCCAGGCGCCCCATAACCTGGAATAGGTCTTGAATGGTATGAGAACAAAACAGAAAAGATAGAGGAGGTCAGTCTCTAGATAGGCCTGTCCAAAGTCAATCACCCTGTCCCTATTGGTCTACCACTATGTGGCCATATAGGGCAATGGGAGCCACAAATAAACTCGGGAGAGATCAAACAAGCCATGGAATTTTGTTTTTTAAGTTTTTATTTTAATTCCAGTTAGTTACAATACATACATAGAGTGTTCTATTAGTTTCAGGTATAATTCTACTGCATAATACAATACAGTAATTCAACAGTTCCATACATCATATCCTGTGCTTATCACAAGTGCACCCCTTAATTTCCATCATCTAATTAACCTATAAACAGGCCATAGGTTTTGGTCCCATGTTATGTTCCTCCTTAGGATTATTCAACACATAGAACCAATTCTCAGAAAACACAAAATTAAAATACTGCAACTAAGCCAACAAATTCTTCCCTTTCTACAGAGAACCATTCTATGCATATATTTATGATCAGCTTTTCTCCAATGTGAGAATTTAAAACAGAAAACAGCTAGCAAAAAAATTTTGAAAGCAGGTATGAGATCAGGGCAAAAGAGCCAGGTCCCAGAAAAACGCGGCAAGAGTTAGTGCTTAAATCCCAGGCAGAAGGAATGAAGTCTTCCAGTGTGGTATAGTGCCATCCTGGAAGTGACAGTCTCCTCCCACTAAAACCCTTTATACTCATGTAAGTATGACCATACAGGTCCTGGCTATATGACTGCATGGCACATTACTTACATTCATATAAAGAATGGGACAATCCTACCCACCTCCAAGGGTACAGACGCTGAAAATAATATAGACGAAGGTTTAGGATGGGGCCTAGGCCAGAAATTATCAAGTGGCATTTATTGTTAGCATTGTTAATAATAATAATTTTAATATCATCACCCTTCCTATCAAAGCTTCTTGTTTCTTTCTGACTTTTTTTGCTATACCCAAATAACTAAAAAGTTATATGCTCAGATCCCCACAGGGTTTTCTTCTCCTGTTAGTACTGTGGGTCATCCTGGTTTAATCAGTCCTTTTAAAGAATCACCAGCCATTCTTCTGGCTGACATTTTAATCAGGTTTTCCCAAGAATCCCAAAGGAGGGGAGAAATAGAGTTGCAGTGAAAAAAATCCACTTTTCTCTACATGCCAGTAAATTATAACTTTGTAGCCGCCTCAGAAAAAGAACAAAAGGCACATGGCAGAACATTTTTCTGGCTGAAAAAATTGACAAAGCAGTAGAATCAAGTTCCTTGCAGTATTGATAGTGGGGTGGGGGTGCCAGGCAGGGGCAGGGAATAAACACAGTTCTGTAGAAGCTCAAAAAACGCTTCAAATAGTGAATGAATAAATGAATGATGCAGAGAAGATTTAAGCTATTATTATTCACTTTTTATATTCTGCTGCTTCCAGAAAGGATTTGAGGAGGTTGAGGAATTAATTATACAAGTCAGAGTTTATATGTTCTGACAACTACCATGGAAGGTAAAACAGAGAAAGATTCCAAATAGCCCAAGATTGGGAGCATTAATTAATTAATGCTAACTCTTCCTACCCGAGCAAAGGCCTCAGGCTAATAACATTGTGAAATTGCTTAAAAGCAGTTATAGTCACAAAACCAAGGTACACCAGGAGTCCATTGGGAACTTTAATAACATTACACCTGAGCTCTTTATGTGAGAAGGGAGCTCAAGAGACTGTTCACAGACTGAAGCAAGATGGGGAAAAAGCCTCACTCAGCAAATAACATGCCATTAACTTGGTGTGTGTGAATGGTACTCAGGGAAGCAGTAATTGAGTCAATAAAAAGTCAGAGTGGATAAACAGGCCAAAATGGGAGGGGGGATGAAACTGCCAGTTGCCAAGGAAATACACAGTGAGACAAGTCAGAATATGTGGGTCACTATATTAGAGTCTTAAATACAATGCACATTAAATAAATGGTAGTAGTGATATTATAATGACGTAATGGAGGAAAGAAGTCATTTAATAAAAATAATGGCTCAAGTGTATCATGTGCTTACTACATTCCTGGCACTGTTCTAAGCACTTTACCCATGTCTAATCCTCATTTAATCCTTCCAACAGCCCCACAAGGCAGGTTCCATGATAATTCTTACTTCACATTTGAGAGAACTGAGGTACTGAGACCTTAAGTGACTCACCTTTCATCTATTATCTCATTTAATCCTCAGGCCAATGCTCTGAGGGAGTTACCATTTTATATATAAGAAAACTGAAGCACAGAGAGGTTAGTAATTTGGCCAAGGTCACATACCTAGTAACTACTAAACCAGGGCTCAGAGCCATCTGACTGACTCCAGAGCTGGTACTAACATGCTGGCTGCTGCATGAAATCTGTCTAGTTTCACCACAAGCGATATCTAGCATGAAAAATTTGGTTGTGTATTCATAGTAATAACAATAGCAAATCCTTACATAGAACTCACTGTGGGCCAGGAACCGTTTTCAATAATTAACTTATCCTTACAATATCCCTTTAGGGCAAGGAGTACATTATGCCCATTTTACAGATGAGGAAACCCAGAGAGGTAATATGCCTGGCACAGAGTCACACATTAAGTGGTTGAGCGAGAGCATTTAGAGTCTGTGTTTTTAACCACCCTGCTTTCCTGCCTAAGAAGGATACTTTGAGGCCATGTTGAACAACATGACGATCAATAACGGTGAAAAAGAAATCAGCAGCAGCAAGGAATTTCCTTCCGAAGCCTCCTCTTATCACACAAGGGTATTCAAATCATCATTATGTCTCAATGCCAACAATTCCTTTTAAAACTGGTGGTCTAATCTGGGGGAAAATCTTCTTGTTCCCAAGAAAGAGAAAGCATATGAATGGAAGCACTGTGCTATATTGCAGACTATGACAAGATGCAGAGAGAGGGCATTCTGTATCCCAAACACCTGTCATTGCCATCCCAAATAGCAAAACCTTCTGCTTCCTACTGGATGGGTAGCAGCCATCATAACTGTTGAGGTCGCCCACGACTAACTAGAACTGCAGTTCCACTCCAGTATCCTCTCTGTCTTTGGAGAGCAGGCCGTGATTTTATTTTATTTTTTCTAGACCCTGCTGTTTTTTTCTATAAATGCTATTGTGCGAAAAGACCCAAAAGGAGATAAAGCTGAGAGATGCTGGCCTGTTGAAAATACGTTTTGTAGCCACTCACAAAATGTGAATATGCCTGCCACTGCTAACCGTGCTGATAGGAGGCCCTTCAAAGGTGTAAGCACTGCCTGCTCTCCCCGCTGCTAAAACATCTCCATCTGCAGTGAGTACTGTGGAGAGGCAGTCACAAAAGATCAAACAAAATGGCTCAAAAGGATTACTCTCCATTTTTATTAATGTTCTAAATTCCAGGAAAGCCCGTATACTCCAGTGGCCGTGTCTGTCCCACAGGCAAGGCTTTTGACCCACAGGGTGACCCATACTTTTGAGACCTTCCCATTTTCATCAGTGATTCCTTTCTGCTAAACCCGCTGAGATGGAAATCTTGTCCAGAGTATGCCTGGGGTTTGCAAATCAAAGGAGTAGCACCAGGGTCCAGATTTAGGGAACCTCAACTAGATGCCTCATTCTGGATTCCTATACTACCCTGTGTTTACCTCATCTCAACACACATCAGTCACCCTGTCCTGAAACTGTCCAGGAACGTGATGGCGTATCTCACCCAATAGGCAATAATTTCTCTGTGACCAGAAAATAGGTTTAGTTTACTTTTGTTTCTGCAGAACTTGGAATTGTGCCTAGCTGATATAAGCACTCAATAAATATAGTGACTCAGGAGGCAGCCTATAGGGGTAGCTCCAGTCCCAGCTATGTTCAAACAAAACCAAAAAAATGGGGGCTTGTTTTCAAAATCCTTCATTGAGTGCTTATGCCACTGTAGGAAATATTTTGATATCTGTCTCATTCTATATTTACAAGTGACCCTATTATGTAAATAACAAAACTATCCTTATTTTACAAATGAGGAAATGGAAGCTCAGAAGGACTAAGTAACTTGCCCAAGATCACACAGTTAGTGATCTGAGCTGGGATTTGAAACCAGGAAATTTGATTCCAGCTTGCATGAAATTAAACAGACCTTTCCATACATCCCCTCAAGTTGCAAGTTCCATTTTTCCGTTTTGTCATTTTACCTCTTCCCCCACCCCAGCCTTCTTTTCCCCTTTGTGTTCTTTATTGTTAACTTTACAACTAAATAAAAATGGCTGAAAGGTAGAATACACAGCACCATCCGTACTGACCCTAAACGCAGACTCAACTCTTACATTTCAGATCAGACCAGATAGACCTAGGTTGGAACATCTTGGTCCTGAACAGAATCCATCCCTGTGGTGAAGAGTGAGGTCCTTCTGGTGGAAGTCTATGCTCCAGGACCAACTCTGCCTTAGGCCCACAGCCCAGGTGACCTTGGGCAAGTTTCCAAGTTCTCTACCTATTTAAAACATGAAGATAATAATCCTGCCCTGCATTTTTCCTGGACTAGTTTCTGTGAAGACTGCCTAAGGCCACTGTAAATGAGAACACTATGAATATCCTGTTGTATTCTCTGCCAGCATGATGAGATAGTGTTGGGATCCAATGACTCTTATTTAGGCAATGGAGGTGGATTGCTGTTATTCACTTATCTTCTGGGTCTAACCAAAAGGAGCAAGAAAGAAAGCTTCCTTCCCAAAAAAGTGAGAAAGAAAAGAGAGAGAATGAGAGACAAAAGAGAAAGAGAAAGGCAGCAGAGAGATGGGACACAGGCAATGAGACAGGGAGGGAGAAACATAGACTGAGACAGAATCAAAGACAAAGAGACAGAGAGAGGAGTCAGACAGAGGACCCAAAGCTAAGACAAAGTTTCATTGTCTATTTCTTAGATGTAATAAGTAATTGCCTCCAAGACTGGGCACAAATCTAACTTTAATAACTTAAATTCTTTCTTCCCCCTACTGGTTGACCTTGAACTTCCTCCTCTTTAGCTGTTCCTCCACTACCACACAGTACTCAACCCACATCAACCAATCACTTAAGCATGTAACAAGTAGGAGTAGGTACTGTCTAGAAAAGCTAAAATGTCAGGGGCACCTGGGTGGCTCAGTCAGTTAAGCGTCAGACTCTTGGTTTCAGCTCAGGTCATGATCTCACAGTTCATGAGTACTGACAGTGCAGGGCTTGCTTGGGATTGTCTCTCTCCCTTTCGCTCTGCCCCTCCCCTGCTCATGCATGTGCATGCTCTCTCTCTGTCTCTCAAAATAAATAAACTTGAAAGAAAGAAAGAAAGAAAGAAAGAAAGAAAGAAAGAAAGCAAGCAAGCAAGCAAGCAAAGCCAAGCCATATTGTTACATGAAGAAGCATTTCAGTTGCTCCTGGTTTATGACTTGGCATTTTCCCACCTGAGTCTCCTGGAGCATTCCCTGCTCTGCATCTCACCCTCACTGCTATTATCAGCCTCTGGGCAAAGATGCATTGGCCATCTTGGGGCTCACTGAATGAGGCTGGACTGCACCAGGTAAACTGGGCACAAGAGCCCAAATTCTGCCCAGTGTTCACATGAAGACTACCAACCTGCTACAGGCCCAAGAATGATAAGCCTACTTCTGTAGAATGACAGTACTGTTCCCTTCTACTCTAAAGGTAAAAAGTAAGACCCACGTTTGTGGTGAGAACATAAGCCCTTAAGCCCAAGTCTTAATAGCCTGATGACTGACTCTTCCAGAGATCTAGCTCGTGGCTATTGTATAGATCATCTCAAAGACTGCTCATTTAGGGCACTCTTTCCATGGTCTTTACTGACACCCTACTTTCTAGATAGAAGTGAACAGTTATATGCCTTATATTTGTCTCTTGCATCAGTTTCCCTTTCACACACATCTGATCCTCACAGCCTCCTGAAGTGATGATAAAGATAAGAAAGGTAAGTCTCAAAGGAGTATGTAGGCTGCTAATTAATACTCATGGAGCATCTCCTATATGCCAGGTACTGTCTGAGGCCACTACACAAGCTACCTCATGGAAACTTCTGATCCTAGCAGCAAAGAAGTTATTACTTGCCCCTACTTTAGAGATGTGGAAACTAAGACTCAACAGGTTGAATGGCTCAAGTACAGTCATGTAGCATTCAGAGAGCTGCGGCTAGGACCAACACCTTTGACTCCACATTTAGGCACAACAGTAGATCTCCCTACATTCACCCAAGATTTCAGAGGTAGATTTATTTTTGAAGGGAAAAAAATTTCATAGTGGGTAGATCAGGTTTGTCCTGGCCAATACCAGCTTGAAAAACAAAGTTATGGAGCCCTCCATTTGTATACTATGAACAATTCTTTGACTTGCCACTTCCCCTCTCTGTGCACTCAATAAAATGGAAGTGCTGGCTACTTAAGAGGTTTCTAAGAAATCCAAAATCTTACTTGTAGTAGTACCCTTACTACAAGTGTCTTGAACAATGAAAATTGCTTTCCTAAGTGAAACTAGACTCGAGTGGTTTGTTCTGCCCTGTTATAGTCATCCAGTCAGTAGAAGTGTTTGTGTGATTTTTTTCAAAGTTCTGAAAACAACCTGAGGAGATAATAAAATACCATCCTCTTTATTGAAGTCTGAGATTCCCTAAAGCTGAAGACTGCAAATTGTGGTGTTTGATTGCCCTAAATGAAAATGTTGGAAGATAAAGAATCCCCTTGGCTCTAACCTTCAAGGAGCAAACCATGCCCAGAGGCAAGGAAACACAGCCAGTATAATACATTCTCCCTTTGCTAAATTCTACATTCTGCAAAAATTCTCTCTCCTACCCAACTACATTAGTTCAGAAGGCAATCAATACAAAAATTCCAGGCTCATCCTAAGAGATCCCAACTGCAAAACAAAAACTCTAAGCAGCTCAGTACCAAAACTTAAATGGTTAACCCCTTATTCTCTGTGTGGCACCCTCTTGGAGATACTCACGCATCTTGGTTTTCAAGGTGAAAGCTGTTCCTAATGAACCGTGAATTATGTTGTTACAGTCTGATGTAAGGCAAGGCCTTTGTAACCAATTGAAGGACAGTCCAATCAGAGACCCTTTGTTTCAGGAACCTTCAGAAAGGATTGGTTTAGGTTTATAGCACCCTCTGATAAGACCATCACATCTCTAGGACAACTACATACAACAATGCCTCTACATGTCCTCTTCCTCCTTTTAACTGATTCACGGTTTATGTCTCAGGTTGATATAAGAAAATGCTCCATACTTTCTGAGAGAACACTGAAGGAAAACCACTGCGTAACAATCATAATAAATCGAATGCCTCATTAGTCCCACTCCCTTTGTTGTTACTGCTGTAGGATGTCCTGAGAAAAA